>NW_024426552.1:89550471-89717230 GCF_017311325.1 Ursus maritimus
CTTTCCCTGTTTTATTATTTATTTAAAGCACAAACCTGAAGGAACGAGGGTCGATACCATACACCTACTTGTTAATGAATGGAAGGGCATTTCCAACTAGAAAAATACAAAAAAAATGGAAAGACCACAGAGGATGTTGTGGAGGAACGGAGACCAGACAGCAGAGCCACTCCTGGCCCAAGGTTTCTTCTGCCATAAACACACCTCCTTTTAAAAAGGAGAACATTTATCTTCATCAGTTAATACCTTGTTGTCTTTCTATTAGGATCAAAAGAGTGCTTACAGAGCTTTACTGAGCATACAAATCGCCAGGGGATCTTGTTAAAATGCGGCATCTCATTCAGTAAGTTTGGGATGAGGTCAGAGATTCTGCATTTCTAGCAAGATCCTAGATGTTGCCAGTGCTTCCAGGCCACGCGTCCCTTTTGGAGGAGCAAGAATCTAGAAGTTCCTAGATGGCTCAGGTTTTAGAAAGATACCCCAAACTACACCTGCATTGGCTGCCCTGGGCCAATTGTTTGTTGTCCCATCAAAACTCCACCGAGAAAAATTTCCTTTAGTTTGTTTTGCTCTTCCCATCCTCAGAGCTGAGGCCCGCCAGGGTCACATACTAAACCAATAAATAAGTTCCTGTGGAGAGCTCAGGCATAAATATTTTAACATTCCCCAGTGACTATAATATGTAGCCAGGGTTAAGAGCCACTAAGTTCTAAATGGATTACAAATACCATCAGTAGCCCAGGTCTCTCACCTGAACTCCCTAGATGTACTTTGTTTTAAATGGCTTTATCAAGGAATAATAAATACACAATAAACTACACATATTTCAAGTTTGATACATTTTGACATGCATACACCCATGAAATCTTCATCACAAGATAAGTATCACTCCCAGAAGTTTCATCATGGTCTTCCTCCTCTGCCCCCACCTCCTGGCCCCAGGTGACTACTGATCTAGTCTCTGGTACTAGTGAATTGTTTGGACTTTGTAGAACAGTCTATCAATGGGATTTATAGTTTATATTTTTCAATACATGGAATCCTAGAGTATCTACTTTGTTCTGCGTCCTTTCAATCGGCGTAGTTATTTTGAAATCCATCTGCTTTGTTGCGTGTATCACTAGATCATGTCTTTTCATTGCTGTGTAGTGTTCCAGTGCATGGATAGATTGCAGTCTGTTCATCCATCTGTTTATGGACATTTAGGTGGTTTCCGGTTTGGGGCTATTCCAAATAAAGCTTTGAACTTCCATGTACAACTCTATGTACAGACATGTGGTTTGATTTCTCATGGGTAATATCTAGGAGTGGAACGTCTGGGTTGTATGGTAGGTGTATGTTTATCTCTTAAAGCAACTGTCAAACTGCTTTCTGAAGTAGTTGCAATATTTTATGTTCTTATGCAGCAGTGTACGAGTGTTCTTGTCTAATTTGGCGTCAGTCTTAGGGGTGGAGTGTAAGACCAAGAGAGGCATCGAGGACAAAACTGGGGCTCGGAGACATTCAATAATTCACCTTAAATCAAACAGCTGGTAAGTGGTGGAGACTGTGAACATACTTTGTGAAAATCCAGAGCAAATGCTCGCAAGATCCTTTGTGCTCTAAGGCTACCTTCACGAGAGGAACAGAGTGGGTGCCCAACAGAGCTCAGCAAAGCCATTCCTACTTTTTTCTCATGTGTGCTAATGACAGAGTCTTGGTCTCCTGTGCTCTCTAGTTCTTCCTGGAGGAGACTAAGGGCCATGACAGCATCATGCATCCCTATATTGATGGAAACCATCCCTCTGTCCATGAGTTCCTAGCTCTTTCAATTGGCCCCATTCCATCCAAACACCAGACATAAAACATCTCTCATGCAACCTACCAATGGCCACCATCTCTGGGACACAGTTCAGAGCAGAGGTGAGCACAGTGCCTTCCTTTCTCAGGGAGCCCTTTCAGGAGAAAGCCGCTCCAACTCTGGCTGGAGTATCATTGTGAGCAATCATTCTGAGTATAACAGAAGCTTTTGTCCGTGTATTTTTGTTGTTGTTGTTAGGAAAGCCATTTTCAAACAATAAAGTATTCCTTTCTTCCTTCTATTTTTCCTGAAAAGAAAAAAAAGGGGGGGGGATTATTCCCACTGTTTGCTACTGTATTTGGAATAATTTCCACAGCAAGAGTTCCTGCATAACAAGCCAATAATACAGTCAGATTGATTGATTTTGATTGTTACTTCTATTCTAAGAATGTATCGATTACTTAATCTTTTAAGGAAGAACAAAAATTCAAAAATTTGAAAATCTGCATGCTACATGGTTTCAAAAGCCTTCCCACACAACATTGTGACTATAATCATTGCTATTGAATTGTATACTTTAAAATAATTTTGTTACATGAGTTTAACCTCAAAAAAATGCTTACCAGTACACATGCTTTTTCTAGGAGATAATTTCAACATCTCAACATACAAAAACATAGTTAGAATTAAGTCTGTATAGAAGACATGTTTTAGTACATCCTCCGTATGATAAGGAGAGGGGGATCACCCCCACCAAAGGCACTTTTCAAAAAACTTGCCTTGGTAGACATTTTTATACCACGGGAATCTATTCTTTCTGGACACAAGTGATTGAACCAGGAATAATCATTTGACTCAAGAGTAGCTCATTCATAGGCAGGTGATTTGGGCCAATTATATTCTCCTGAGATTTTCAACTAATAGAAACCAAGATGAGTTGGAATTGAGGACTAGACTTCTGAAATCATATGGAGTTAGAGCTGAAGTTAAGGCAAATTAAGTTGTGTGGGTTAAGTTATGAAGGCTTGGAAGTTACAACTGGAGAGAAAGCGAAAGGAAGAGGAGCAGAAAGATGGGAAGAGGAGGAAGGGGGAGGGAAGAGAGATGCCCTGGTTCTGAAGATATTCCTGGCCCTATTTTGTGGCAGGCATGGCTGCATTTAAGTCCCTGCACCCATGAGCTTACACCTTACATCTTCACTGTTGAGGGTATATCTGATTCTAAAAGTCAAAAACATTGATTAAAAACAGGCTGAGGTTTCCCTTCATGGTTTCTAAAATCGAATTCATTGCTGTAGGAGCACTTCGCATTTTTTTTTTTTTTGAGAGAGCGCGTGAGCACAAGCAGTGGGGAGGGGCAGAGGAAGAGGGAGAAGCAGACTCCCAGCGGAGCAGGGAGCCTGACATGGGGCTCCATCCCAGGACCCTGGGATCATGACCTGAACCAAAGGCAGAGATTAACCGACTGAGCCGCCCAGGCGCCCTGCACTTTGCATTTCTTATGCACTTTAAGAGGAAAGTAAGCGATCCTAAAGGAAATTCTTGAGCTATCTTTGGTAGGCCAAGGAGAGCTAGTCTTGGCTCTGTGCATTTTGTGAAAGCACTGGGTGCTAGTACTGGTTCTTTCACTGAATGTCTCAATTTTCTCATTTGTCAGATGGGGTTAAGAATAGCAGATTTAATATTTTGCCAGATCCATATGATCAAAAGACATGATGCATTAAAGCACATTGTAAGTTATAAATTGGTAATACAATGGAGACGAGTTGAAAAATATGACCAGGGTAATGAGTGTATGGGGTGCAGGCGCTGGTGAGGAATGCATGGATATCTCTGAGCAAAACATGTATTCATTAATGCTCACTTATTGTCAAAGTTAATGACGTATTTAACATTCTCCAGTATGAATCTCTCTAGAGTACTGATTACTTTGTGATTGATGGTATTTTTCCAGTCTGGTCAGCATCTAGTAAGATGTTTTGCACATTTTTTTCTTGTGTACGTTACACCTCCAGGACTTATTTATTTAATAACTATAAGTTTGTGCCTTTTGACTACCTTCACCCCACCCTTGCCCTCACCAACCCTCAATCTGTTGAGTGTATCTTGGAGTTGAATAGTAATGCCTGTGACAAATAGCGGGTTTACTTGCCCGGCATGACAGTAACCCTGGGAGAAAGCCTGCTTATAACTATAAGCCCAGTCCAGGTTCCATACAGAAAACAAGCCAAGATCAAAATAAAATTCCCTTGTGTGGACTGACTTTGGGTCATCATTTCCAGAAAACCATGGTGAGTGGGACGGAGGATGGGGCATGGAGAACATGTGAATGTCAAGTTTGTCTGCAGTCACTGAAATGACTGCTGAAGAAGTACCAGCAGAGTGAGCCATCTCAGCTAAGCATGACCCTCCATCTCCAGCAGGGTAATTCCTGAGTCCCTCCATGAAGTAAAGGAAGCCTCCTGTGACCTGATGATGCCTGAATCAATTCTTCTGCCTCATTTCCCCCATTTCAGCCTCCTATTTGGCATTCTCAAAACTGAATGCTGATAGTGACTCTATGAAATCTCTTCCTCCCGTCCTCATTCCCTTGCTGGACTCTAGGAATTTGAGTATCAAGTGGAATGGGATAAGCATCATTCATTCATTCATTCATTCGATGTTTGCGGAGTGCTGACTTATTCTTTAAGGCACATCTCAAGTATTACTTCCTAATCTCCATCACCAACACCACCTCCCCAACTCCAGGGAGGGGTCTTTTCTCTAGGCGTCTATAGTAGAAATATCCTGATCATTTTTCTCTCATTGTATTTACCAATGAGGTAACTATCTATTTACATGTCTGGCTCTGCCAGCAGAGTGTCAACTCACCCAGTTGGGTTTTCCTCCCTAACATTTTCTCTGTACTTAAAACAGTACTTGACACAATGAAAGTGCTCCATATGTATTTGTGGAGTGATTGCAGGAACATCTACTAAACAAACCATGATTTTAAAATTGTGTAATAGTAGTAGAAATATCTCTGTTGAGGTCTGTTAGCACAGTCTTTAAAAACACTGCCTTGTGATGTCTCGTCATGAGTATTTACCCTAAATCTCCTAGAAAAAATGAGTCTCTGGTTTCTTAATTAAAAAAAAAAAATCAGCACTGCTACTTACGTCATTCTTTTCACAGTGCTTTCACACTCCCTCTCTCATCTGTCCCACAATGTCCCTGTGAAGTAGGGTTCCTCCTTACAGTGAGCAGAGCCCAGCACAGTTCCATAAGGTGACGTGACTTGCTGAGGTTATAAAGGTTGGCTACACAGGAATCAGGATTAGAATATGGGATTAGTGCCTGATTGTTATGAAAGGTGCTCATCGTGGAGGGATCAGTGTTACTGATTTTTGAAGGCTGAGCAGGATATGCAGGGGGAAAAAATGTCCAGGGGCTACCCTGCAGGGGCCCAATCCAAGGAGAAAAGAGCTGAAGGCATCCTTTCTCTTGAGTCCTGCTGTCCACTAGGAAGGAACCGAAAGATGCTTCGATTATGTAGTGATGGGTTCCAGTTCAAATGCATTCATATTCATAAGTGTCCACGGATACTACGAACCCCTGGGTCAAGTGCTGTGGGAAAGAGAGGAGTTCTCTGTATAGGGATAATTAGATGAACAAAAACAATATGGCAGGCATTGTTTGCATGTTTACATATAAATATACTCTTTCAGTAACTACTAAGTGCCCAGGCACTATGTTCCAAGCAATGTTTCAGGTACTAGGGATGGCGAAAAGAATACTGTATGCTCTTGTGGCACTTCCATTTTATTGAGGAAGAATCAGGATAGATAAACATTTACCTGCCTTAAGGGATCTGCCGGAGTAACAGTCGGGGACAACAGAGCAGAATTCCAACCTCAGCGCTCTGCTTCCAGATCCTTGCTCCTAGCCACCACCCTGCTCTACTGAAAGCCTAAAATTCCTGAAATAGGAAACCTGGTATCCAGGACCCAAGGACATCTTTGCAGAACTGGGAGCAAGATAAGCCTGACCTTATCAGCAGTAAAACAGATGAGTCAGGACTAACCTCCAGAATTCACGTTATTTGTGATCTTCTGTCCCCAGATCTTCAGCTGGGGAAGTAATAAACATCAAATAATGAAACATGAGACTTGCGATAGCTTGTGACGGTTCCCGGGGACCTATTCTGCTTATGATTACCAAGTGATGTATGTTTGCTATTTCACAATAATATCTTCCTCCTCGCCAACCTGTTTGTGAATCTGCTGTTAGGAGGCACAAGAAAGCAGGGGACAAGCTGCAGAAGAGAACAAGGAGAAACAGCAGGATTTAGGAATACGGTGAGGAAGAGCTGGATGTCGCTGCAGACACTATAAAGCCATCCCTCTGGTCTCAGGTGGCCCAAGTGGGCTCCAGACCCTTGACTCCTCTGGAGTAGTTAATGCGTGAGAGAAAACACAGCATCGTTCCTCAGGCAAGGCTCGCTGAGAGTGACTGCCATTAGGTGATGTGAAAGAGGACTTCTGTGAAGATTGTGCCAATTGTTCATGTCAAGAGTGGGGATAGAGCTCAGGAATATTAGAGAAGAAATCTAGTTAATGAAATAGTAATGAAGGGGATGGACATTCTGCTCCCTTTTGATATGAGGATAAACCGCCCGGTTTAGACCCTAATGACAAGGGAGTAAGAGCACAGAGACAGATTCTGACCAAATGATATTTAAAATGGGCATTGTTGACTCAAGGACAGCCTCGTCTTAGTTCAGTGGTAACAACTCGGCCGTTTAGAACTCAAGAGGAAAACAGATCCGAGCACAGGACCCATGATCTTGGTGTGGCTTAGATTTCAGTTCAGGCAGGATTTGTGACTTCACTGCATGGTGCTAATGAAATCCAGGGCGCATTGACTCACCTCTGCCTGACATTTAATTTGCTTCATGATTCCTAGCATGTTCTGCAGAGTGTTGATACAGGTGTTTTCAGGATGGATAGAGCATTCAAGAGGATGTCCTGTTGTTGAGAGAGGTGGTCATACTGAAAAGAAAGTGCTAAAGACCTTAAGATCCACATTCTATATAAGTTTAAACTTTCAACTCTACTGAATTCATAACTGTCTCAATCCTAATGGGTCTATCTCATGCTTTTGGCCTCTTCAAGTTCAATATGGCTGGCAAAAATCCAGAAGAGAAATATGAAGACTCAGGTAATTTCTGCTTACTACGTGTAAGAAGAAAACACAGTCTTTTTCTCAAAGCTTAGAAATTGAAGGCTTTTTGACTTACTAAAGCATTAAAATAATAGGATGTGACTGGTTGATTGTATTGAAGATTTACTGGGCAATAACATCAAAGTTTTTGCTAACCATTGCTGTGTTTTGGCAATGTTGGACAAGGACATATGATTGGAAGTGGAAGAGAGGAGACAGGTGGAAAGAAGGCATCTACCTAAGAAGTAGGTAAAATATTTGCTCAGCATATGCTCTGAGGTAGAAAGTGTGCCAGGCGTAGGGGAGTATCAAGGAGAATGAGTTCAGAGCTAGGCTCCAAGAGTCTGCCAACTGGGCACTTGCGTCCTACCTCTGTCTCTCTCTGATGGTGTCGGGCAGTTCCGATTATAGTTCCTGCATAACAAAGTAGCCTATGATTTGTTGTAAAGCAACAGCTATTTCATTTTGCTACCAGTTTTGTGGGTCAGAACTTCAGGAAGGGCTGAACTCCGTGGGCAGTTCTTGCTTGGGGTCTCTCGTGAATTTGCAGTCAGATATCGGCTGGGGCTACGGTCATCTGAAAGATCGACTGGGCTGAACCAGATATGAGAGCAAGATGGCTCAGATGGGTGACAGTTGATGTTGACCGTCGCTGGGAGCTCATCACATCCAGGTGATGCTCCCACATGACAGCCTTTGGGATGGCAAAATTCTTCCATGGTGGTTGTCTTCTGCCAGAGCAAGCGCTCCAATGGAAGCAGGTGGTGGGTGCAGACCATTTTATAACAAAGCCTGGGAAGTCCCACGGAGTCATTTCAGCCACACTGTGCTGGTAGAAGCAGTCACGACCCAGAGGGTAGAGAATCAGACTCTGCCCTTTGACGGGGGAGGGGGAAGGTCACGCCGTGGAGGATGGGAGAGGGCTGCAGCCACTTTTCTAAGATAAAATATGCCACAGTGGCCTTGAGAAAGTAACTTCTTGAAAGCTCAGTTTCCCTGTCTGTAAAATGAAAACAGCAATATCCTGTAAAATGAAATTGATAAGTGAAATTATCCTTATAAGAGGCTTAGCCCTGTGCTGAGAACCCAGTGGGTGCTTAGTCAGTGTTTCTATCAACAGAGAAGCCTGGATCTCGTGGCCCTTACTCTAGCTCCCGCTTTACAGGCCTTGGATACAAATCCAAAAATCATTTCCCATCTCTTTGTAATTATCTTCACTGTGTAAGTGCCCCTAACTCCTTGCAAATTCTGGAGGAGACTTTGTTCTCCTTCTTGGGGTCTGACCTCCCATGATGTCAAATCCTCATTAAGCCCTTTCATTCACTTTCTTGACACTGCTCCTTGGCTCCCATCTTTGCAGGAGAAAATTACTTATTGCTGAAAGACTTCTCCACAAAGGCTGCTCAGCACTTCTAACCCCTGTCTTCTCTCCCCAAGCTCCAGACCAGGCCCCCAGGCCTTTCACTCCCTGAAGACGCTCCCGGCGTTCTCCCACTGAAAGAATGGAGGCCGCCTCCAAACCCTCTCCTCCATTTCCACACTCAGCCATGTCTGCACCCATCATTGTCTTCCCACCTTTTGTCTCAGAATGAAGGCACGTTTCTTCTTTCTTCGAAGGCTCAGTTCTTCGGTCGTGTACTCAGTTCTTATTCTTTCTACCTTTATGGAACATCACTACACGGATGGTATCTTCTGGATCTTCAACTGCAATCTCTAGATTAGCACCTTCTGACGTATTCCACGCTCGTTTACTAAATCAAAACCAACCAACCAACCAACCAACCACACCCTTTCTTCAGTCTTGCTTCCCTGTCTAGCTACTATACTGTCCTCTCCATCGTCGTGGACCTCACTCTGTGAGTCAGCCTCATCACCAAGCATTCTTCACTCTCTGGAATCTGTCTTCTGCCCCATCTTTCTGGAAACTGTTCTTGTGAAGAACTCCTGAGGCCTTTTAAGCCACTGAGTCTGAAAGTGACTTGTTACAGGGCACCTGGGTGGCTCAGTCGGTTAAGCATCAGACTCTTGATTTTGGTTCAGGAGTCATGAGATCGAGCCCTGCATTGGGCTCCACACTGGGAGTGGAGCCTGCTTTAGATTCTCTCTCCTTCTCCCTTTGCCCCTACCCCCTCTTTAAAAAAAAATGGTGGCTTGTTAACAGAAATAGCTAATACTGATGTCAAATTAGGATCTTGACCCATGTGGTGATTGTAAAACCCAGTGTCTTTCCATGTTAGCAGGTAATAAGGAGTAAGGCTAATGCATTCTTTGAGAGGTTTGATTTCTTTTTTAAATTTTAATTGCAGTATAGCTAACATCGAGTGTTATATTAGTTTCAGGTATACAATAGTAATTGGCGCAGACCAGAGCAGGACTGGATTCTATACATTACTCCATGTTCATCATCATAAGTGCACTCTTAATCCCCCTTCACCTATTTCATCCCTGCCCCACCCACCTCCTTTCTGGTAGACACCAGTTTGTTCTCTATAGTTAAGAATCTGTTTTTTGGTTTGTTCTTTTTTTGTTCATTTTTTTCCTTAAGTTCGACGTATGAATGAAATCATACGATATTTGTCTTTCTCTCGCTTATTTCACTTAGCATTGTACCATCTAGATCCATCCATGTTGTTGCAAAGAGCAAGATTTCATGCTTTTTTATGGCTGAGTAATATACCACTGTATATAAATACCATCTTCTTTATCCATTCAGCTGTCAATGGATCCATGCACTGCTTCCATAATTTGGAGATTGTAAATAATGCTGCAATAAACATAGGGGTGCATATATCTTTTTGAACTAGTGTTTTCATATTTGTGTAAACACCCAGGAGTGGAATACTGGATCATATGGTAATTCTATTTTTAATTTTTTGAGGAACTGCCATTCTGTTTTCCACAGTGGCTGCACCAGTTTGCATTTCCACAAGTGTTCCTTTTCTCCACATCCTCATCAACACTTGCTGTTTCTTATGTTTTTAATTTTAGCCATTTTGACAGGTGTGAGGTGATATCTCATTGTAGTTTTGATTTGTATTTCCCTGATGATGAGTGATGTTGAGCATCTTTTCATGTGTCTGTTGGCCATCTGTAGGTCTTCTTTGGATAAATGTTTGTTTATGTCTTCCATCCATTTTTAAATTGGATTATTTGTTTTTTTGGTGTTGAGTTGTATAAGTTCTTTATATATTTTGGATATTGACTCTTTACTGGGTATGTCATTTGCAAATATCTCTTTCCATTCATTAGGTTATCTTTTAGTTTTATTGACTGTTTCCTTTGCTGAGCAGAAGCATTTTATTTTGATGTAGACCCAATAGTTTATTTATGATTCTGTTTCCCTTACGTCGGGAGACATATCTAGAAAAATGTTGCTATGATCAATGTCAGAAAAACTACTGCCACTGCTTTCTTCTAGGATTTTTATAACTTGGGGTCTCACATTTAGGTCCTTAATCCATTTTAAGTTTATTTAAGTTTAATATTTAAGTTTAAGTTTATTTTTGTATGGCGTAAGTCATTCAGTTTCATTCTTTTGTATGTAGCTGTCCAGTTTTCCCAACCATTTGTTGAAGAGGCTGTCTTTTTCCCATTGCATATTTTTGCCTCCTTTGTTGAAGATTAATTGACCATATAATTGTGGGTTTATTTCTGGTCACTGTATTCTATTCCATTAATCCGTGTCTGTTTTGTCCCAGTACCATACTGTTTTGATAACTACGGATTTGTAGTATATCTCGAAATCTGGGATTGTAATACTTCCCATTTTGTTCTTCTTTTTCAAGATTGCTTTGGCTATTTGAGGTCTTTTGTGGTTCCATAAAAATTTTAGGATTATTTGTTCTAGTTCTGTGAAATATGCTGTTGGTATTTTGATAGGGATTTCATTACATATGTATATTGCTTTTGTTAGTATGGCCATTTTAATGCTATTAGTTCTCCCAATCCATGAGCGTGGAGTATCTTTCCACTTGCTTGTGTCAGCTTCAATTTCTTTCATCAGTGTTTTATAGTTTTCAGAGTATAGGTCTTTCACCTCCTTGGTTAAGTTTATTCCTAGATATCTTTTTCTTTTTTTTTAAAAGAATTTATGTATGTATGTATGTATGTGTGAATGAGAGGGAGAGAGAATGAGTGAGTACAGAGAAGGGCAGAGGGAAAGACAAAGGGGAAAAATCCCAAGCAGACTGCATGCTGAGCATGGAGCCCAGTGTACGACTGGATCTCATGACCCTGAAATTGTAACCTGAGCCAAAACCAAGAGTCGGATGCTTAACCTACTGAGACACCCAGACACCCTAGGTATTTTATTTGTTTTTATACAATTATAAATGGGATTGTTTTCTTAATTTCTCTGTGTGCTATTTCATTATTAGCATGTAGAAATGCAATGGACTTCTGTGTATCGATTTTTGTATCCTGCGACCTTACTGACTTCATTTATCAGTTCTAGTAGTTTTTGGGTGGATTCTTTAGGGTTGCATTTTTTTTTTTTAATAGAAGGTATCATGTCATGTGAAAATAGTGACAGTTTTACTTCTTCCTTACCAATTTGAATGCCTTTTATTTCATTTCCTTGACTGATTGCTGTGGCTGGAACTTCCAGTACTACGTTGAATAAAAGTGGTAAGAGTGGACATTCTTGTCTTGTTCCTGATTTTAGGGGCAAAGGTCTCAGTTTTTCTCCATTGAGTATAATGTTCACTGTGGGTTTTTCATGGATGGCCTTTATTATGTTGAAGTATGTTCTCTCTAAACCTACTTTGTTGAAGGTTTTTTTTTGTTTGTTTTATCATAAATAGATGTGCTTTGTCAGATGCTTTTTCTGCATCTATTGAAATGATTATTTGGTTTTAATCCTTTCTCTTATTGGTGCAGTGTATCACATTGATTTTCAAATATAGAACCACCCTTGTATCCCACAAATAAATCCCAATTCCATGTGGTGAATGATTTTTTTTTAAATGTATTGTTGGATTCAGTTCGCTAATATTTTGTTGAGGATTTTTGCAGCTGTGTTCATCAGAGATAGTGGCCTGCAGTTCTCTGTAGTGTCTTTATCTGGTTTTCGTATCCAGGTAATGCTGGCCTCATACAACGGATATGGAAGCTTTCCTTCCTCCTCTTTTGTTTGAATAGTTTGAGGAGAAAGATATGAACTCTTTAACTGCTTGGTAGAATTCACCTGTGAAGCCATCTGGTCTTTGTTTGTTGGGAGTTTTTCGATTATTGATTCAATTTAATTACTGGTAATTGTTATGGTTAAATTTTCTATTTCTTCCTGATTCAGTTTTAGGAGGTCACATGTTTCTAGGAATTTATCTATTTTTTCCTAGGTTAGCTAATGTGGGCATATACTTTTTCATAATATTCCTCGTTTGTTTCTGATTTTAAGTCTTCTTTTTCTTGATGAGTCTGGCTAAAGATGTATCAATTGGATTGATCTCAAAAACAAAACAAAAACAAAAACAAAAAACCCCAACCAGCTCTTGGTTTCATTGATCTGTTCTATTGTTCTTCTAATTTCTATTTCATTTATTTCTGCCCTAATATTTATTGTTGCCTTTCTTCTACTAGTTTTGAGTTTTTAATATTTCTACTTTGTCTAGCTCCTTTGGGTATAAGGTTACAACGTTGGAGATTTTTCTTGCTTCTCGAGGTAGGCCTCTACTGCTTTAAACTTCCCTCTTAGAACAGCTTTGCTGCATTCCAAAGATTTTGGGCCATGGTATTTTCATGTTCATTTATCTCCATGAATTTTTTTGATTTCCTCTTGAATATATTGGTTGACCCATTAATTGTTTAGTAGCATGTGATCTAACCTACATGCATTTGTGTTCTTTCCAGATGTTTTCTTGTGTTTGATTTCTAGTTTCATAGCATTGTGGTCAGAAAAGATGCGTGGTATGACTTCAATCTTTTTTAATGTGTTGAGACTTGTCTTGTGACTACCATGTGATCTATTCTGGAGAATGTTCCATGTGCACTTGAAAAGAATGTGTAATCTGCTGTTTTAGGATAAAATGTTCTGAATATGTCTGTTAAATCCATCTGGTCCAATGTGTCATTGAAAGCCACTGTTTCCCTGTTGATTTTCTGTATGGATGATCTATCCATTGATATAAGGGGAGTGTTAAGGTCCCTTACTATTACTCTACTATTGCCGATGACTTCCTTTATGTTTGTTATTAGTTGCTTTATGTATTTGGTTGTTGCCATGTTGGATGCATAAATATTTACAATTGTTACATCTTTTTTTGTTGGATTGTCTCCTTAATGATTACGTAGGGTCCTTTGTCTCTTGTCACCGTCTTTGTTTTAAAGTCTATTTTGTCCAGTATAGGTATGGCTACCCTGGCTTTCTTTTCACTTCCCTTTGCTTGACAAATGCTTTTCTATCCCTGCACTTTTGATCTGCATGTGTCTTTAGGTCTGAAATGAGTGTCTTGTAGGCAGCTCATAGATGAATCTTGATTTATTTTATTTTATTTTATTTTTTTACCCATTCACTCTATATCTTTTGATTGTAGTATATGGTCCATTTATAATCAAAGCAATTATTGATACATATGTACTTATTGCCATTTTATTTGTTTTATAATTGTGTTTATAGTTCCTCTCTATTCCTTTCTTCTCTTGCTCTCTTCTCTGTTTGCTGGCTTTCTTTAGTGATACACTTAGATTCCTTTCTCTTTGTTTTTTGGGTATCTGTTACTGGGTTTTGATTTGTAGTTACCATCAGGTTTATAGACAACATCTTATGCATATAGTAGTGTATATTATGTTGATGGTCACTTAAATTTGAACCCATACTTGCTCCTCTCTTCCTGACCCCCGTTTTAGTATATGGTGTGATAATTCACATCCTTTTATTTTGTGAATACTTTGACCAATTTTTATAGATATACTTAATTTTACTGCTTTTGTGTTTCCTACTTTTCTTGCTCCTGTGGTCTTTCCCTTCCACTCAGAGTCCCTTTGAACATTTCTTGTAGGGCTGGGTTAGTGATCATGAATTCCTTTAGTTTGTGTGGGAAATTCTTTAAAAAAAAATTTTTTTTTATTATATTATGTTAGTCACCATATAGTACATCCCCGGTTTCTGATGTAAAGTTCGATGATTCATTAGTTGCGTATAACACCCAGTGCACCTTGCAATACGTGCCCTCCTTACTACCCATCACCGGTCTATCCCATTCCCCCATCCCCCTCCCCTCTGAGGCCCTCAGTTTGTTTCTCAGAGTCCATAGTCTCTCATGCTTCATTCCCCCTTCTGATTACCCCCCTTTCTTTATCCCTTTCTTCTCCTGCCGATCTTCCTAGTTCTTATGTTCCATAGATGAAAGAAACCATATGATAATTGTCTTTCTCTGCTTGACTTATTTCACTTAGCATTGTCTCCTCCAGTGCCATCCATGTTGCAGCAAATGTTGAGAAATCGTTCTTTTTGATAGCTGAATAATATTTCATTGTATATATGGATGTGTGGGAAATTCTTTATCTCTCTTTCTACTGTGAATGATAAATTTGCTGGATAGAGTACTCTCGGTTCCAGGTTTTATTTTGTTTTGTTTTCTTTCAGCACTTTGAATATATCATGGCACTTTCTTCTGGCCTGCAAAGTTTCTGCTGAAAAATCAGCTGATGGCCTTATGGGGCTTCCCTTGTATGTAACTGTTTTCTTTCCTCTTTCTGCCTTTACAATTCTTTTTTTATTATTAATTTTGCCATTTTGATTACTATGTGTTTTGGTGTGGACCTTCTTGAGTTGATTTTGCCAGTGGCTCTCTGTGCCTCCTGGGTCTGGATTTCTGTTTCCATCCTCAGAGTCGGGAAGTTTTTCCACTGTTATTTCTTCAAAAAATTTTCTGCTCCCTTTTCTCTTTTCTCATTCTGATTTCCCTATAATGAAATGTTGTTATGCTTGATGGTGTTGGTGATTTCCCTAAGCCTACTTATTATTTTTTTCTCCCTCCTGTTCAACTGGTTTACTTTCCATTTTTCTGTCCATTGCTGATCCATTCTTCTGCTTCCTTGAGTCTATTATTTAAATTAAAAATATACTTGAAGAAATAAGTGTATTTTTAATTTCAGTTGAGTTCTTCACCTCTGATTAGTTCTCTTTTATGTTTTGTCTCTCCCTTTTGAGGATCTTACTTAGATCCCTCACTCTTTTATCAAGTCCAGTGAAAATCTTCATGATGAATATTTTAAATTCTTTATTAGGCATATGACTTTTCTCATTTCATTTAGCTCTCTTGCCATGATTTTATCCTTTTTTTTTTTTTTTTCCATTTAGGACCTATTGTTCTGTCTCCTCATTTTTTCTAACTCTGTATTTGTTTCTCTGTGTTAGGAAAGTCAGCTATGTCTCCTGCTCTTGAAGTAGTGGCCTTGTGAAGAAGAGATCCTGTAGTGCCCTACAGTGCAATGTCTTCTGTCAACCAGAACCTGGTGCTTCAGAGGTGTCTCTTATGTGTGTTGCATACTCCGGGCTACTGTGTCTGAGCTGCCTTTTTCCCCCAGTTCAGTCATCTGTGATGGCTCTCTTTGCCTATTGTAGGCAGTGTTTGGTCCCTGTTTTGTTAGTGGGCCAGTCTGGGGCCACCTTGGGCTTGAGTTGAGTCAGACCAGATGTTTGTCCAAGATGCCATAGCACCGAACTATAGAGTTTTTTTTCTGTGTTGTCCCCTGAGAAATTTTTGTTGGTGGGAGGGGCTTGTAGTCAAATCAGATGTCTGCCATAGCCCACTGATGGGGCTGCAGTCAGACTGGAGTGCATATCTTCCTTTCCTCCGGGGCAGGAGTCATTTTGGAGTGCTGCTGGTCCCTATTGGGGCCACTTACACACTGCCAGGTTCATGGCACTGCTATGGATGGTTCAGGCCAAGGGCATGTTAGAGGGTGTGGGTTGCCTGGCGTTAGCAAGGATTGCACAGGTCCACTGTGGGAGGAGACCTGATGACTAGGCCTGGCTGGAGGGGGGCATATTTATAGGAGAACACAGAGGTGGGGTGTCTATTAGCAAGTTAGGTGGAATGTTGGCATTGTGTGGTTCCTGCAGGTGTCTGTGTATCTAGGGTTGGGGAGGATGATGCTCATCAGCTCCTTTTCTGCTGGAGAAGAGAGTCTCCTAAAGATCCCTTCCCCTCCCCCATATGCTCTGAGATTAGTAAATAAATCTCCTTCCTATATACCCCAGGCCTTTTTCAAACTGCTACTTCTATGCTGTATTTTGAGAGGATGTTTGTTGTGTTGTCTTTCAGGGTGGAGACTCTTTCCTTTTGCCCTGACAGCTCTGAGCTGAGCCTGCTGATTTTTAAGGTTCCAGATGTTAGGTCTCCTGATTGTAAGAACTTGGGAAGTTATGTCCGTCTGGTTTTCAAAGTTGATTGTTATGGGGATTCATCTTCCTCATGTGGGTTCCCTGTGTCTGGGGTGCATGGTGTGAGGGTCTGTTTCTCTCCCCTCTTGGTGCCTGCTGTATGTCTCCCTCCTCCAGACAGTCCTGTGGGTTCATTTGGCTCCCATGTTCTCCACCCTTCCTACCCTCTTCCGTGACGTTGCTTCTCTATGTTTAGCTGTGGAGAGTTTGTTCTGCCCGTCTTTGGGTCATTTCTGGGTTAGTTACACCAATGTGGGTGATATCTAGTCATTGCCATGGGGCGAGGTGAGCTTAGTTTCCTCCTACTCTGTCACCTTCTCTAAAAGTCCTGTGTGGTTTGATTTTTAAAGTGAAGGAGATGTAGAGAACATTTAAAAGAATTTTTTTTTTCTGAAAGGCTCACATTAGGGAGTATTATGGGTAGAGGGACTGGAAGGCAGGATATTAAAAGAGAATCAATCTCTTGGGAAGTTGTTTCTGCAAAACACTGATGCCTGTTTTCACCTTTCTTCCAGCAATTTCTTATTTGTTCCCTGGCATCAAGTTAGTTAGGGATGTTTGAAGTCTCTCTTTACATTCTTGTTAAGATTCAGTCCAATCAATTTTTGTCAGGAAGAAACTGAGGTCTAGTTTGGACAAATGACTTGCTTAAGGTCTCAAACCTTTTAAGTGCCAGGATTTTGTATCTGCTTTTTATGTGTTTATGTGTTTATTTATGTGTATGTATTTACTCAAGCTTACTGAGGTAATCTTAAGAGCTTGATAGTGGCACCTGGGTGGCTCAGTCAGTTGAGTGTTTGACTCTTGGTTTTGGCTCAGGTCATGATTTCATGGGTCATGAGATTAAGCCCCACACCTGGCTCTGCACTAGGCGGGGAGTCTACTTGAAGATTCCCTCTCTCTGCCCCTCCCTCCACTCAAGCATACTCTCTCTCTCTAAAATAAATAAATATTTTTTAAAAAGTTTGATAAACCTTCTATGCTTTCCTGTGTTAGTATTTTGTCAGGGATATATTTCTAGGTCATTAAAAAATGGTCGAATTTATTTTTCCCATTTTAAAATTAAGATACAATTGACATACTGTAAAATGTACCTGTTTAAAGTATATAATTCAGTGGTCTTTACGATACTCACGAGATTGTGCAACTATTATTTTATCTAATTCTAGGACATTTTCATCACCCCAAAAGGAAACTCTGAACCCATTAGTAGTGACTTCTTATTTGTCTCCTTGTTAGTCCTGGTAGCTACTAATCTACTTTTTGTCTCTATAGATTACGCGTTCTAGACATTTAATATAAATGGAATCACACAATTTGTGGCCTTTTTTGTGTGGATTCTTTCACTTAGCATAATGTTTTCATGGTTCATTTTGTAGTGTCAGTACTTTTTTTATGGCCAAATATTTCATTGTATGGATATACCATATTTGTTCATCCATTCATCAATTCATAGACATGTGGCTATTATGAATAATGCTGCTATGAATGTTTATGTGCAAGTTTCATGTAGACCTTTGCTACTTCTCTTGGGTTGAATTTCTGTGTTACATGGTAATTTTATATTTAACTTTTTGAGGAATTCCCAAACTGTGTTCTGCTGTACCATTTTACATTCCCACCAACAATCTATGAAGGCTCCAATTTCTCCATATCCTTGACAGTATTTGATATCAACTCTGATGACTTGATATCAAACGTCTTTTCATGTGCTTCTTAGCCATTTGTATATATTCTTTGGAGAAAGATCTTTTCAAACCTTTGTTGATTTTTTAAAAAACTGGGTAGTCTTGCTATGGAGTTGTAATAGTTCTTGTGTTTTCTGGATACCAATCCCTGATCAGATATATAATATGCAAATATTTTCTTCCATTCTAGGGGTGGTATTTTTACATTCATTTTTTAGTATATGTGTTGTTAAAGTGAGCACATAGTTTTACATTCTTGATAGTGTCCTTGAAGGACAAAAGTTTTAAAATTTTGATAAAGTCTAATTTATCATGTGTGTGCATATGTGTGTATGTGTGTGTGTGTGCATACATATGTGGTTGTGGTGTTCTATCTAAGAAATAGCATAATCCAAGCTCATGAAATTTTACCCTTATCTTATCTTCTAGATATTTTGCAGCTTTAGGTCTTACATTTAGGTCTTTGTTCCATTTTGAGTTCATTTTTGTATATGAGGTGAAGTAGGGGTGCAGGTTTATTCTTTTGCATATGTATTTCCAGTTATCCCAGAACCACTGATGAAAAAACTGTCCTTTCCCCATGGAATGATCTTGGCACTCTTATTGAATATCAACTGACCATAACTTTATGGGTTTATTTTTGGACTCTCAGTGCTATTTCATTTATCTATACATTTATCCTTATGCCAGTACCAAACTATTTTAGTTTTTGTAGGTTTGTAATAAGTTCTGAAGTTAGGAAGTGTGAGACCTCCAACTTTGTTGTTCTTTTTCAAGATTGTTCTGGCTAACCTGAGGCCCTGAACTTCTGTATGGATTTTAACATATTGTCAATTTTTTTTTATCAAAAAAAAAAAAAAAAAGAGGCAGAATACTCATGGAAGAAATTGAGGAAGACAAAGAAATGGAAAAACGTTCCACGCTCATGGATTGAAAGAACAAGTATTGTGAAAATGTCTATGCTACCTAGAGCAATCTACACATTCCATGCAATCCCTATCAAAATACCATCAACTTTTTTCACAGAACTGGAACAAATAATCCTAAAATTTGTATGGAACCAGAAAAGACCGCATATAGCCAACGAATGTTGAAAAAGGCAACCAAAGATGGTGGCATCACAATTCCAGACTTCAAGCTCTATTACAAAGCTGTAATCATCAAGACAGTATGGTACTGGCACAAAAACACACACATAGATCAATGGAACAGAATAGAGAACCCAGAAATGGTCCCTCAACTCCATGGTCAACTAGTCTTCAAAAAAGCAGGAAAGAATATCCAATGGAAAAAAAGACAGTCTCTTCAACAAATGGTGTTGGGAAAATTGGACAGCCACATGCAGAAGAATGAAACTGGACCATTTCCTTACACCATACACAAAAGTAGACTCAAAATGGATGAAAGACCTAAATGTGAGACAGGAATCCACCAAAGTCGTTGAAGAGGACACAGGCAGCAACCTCTTTGATCTCGGCCACAGCAACTTCTTCCTGGACACATCGCCAAAAGCAAGGGAAGCAAGGGCAAAAATGAACTATTGGGACTTCATTAAGATAAAAAGCTTTTGCACAGAAAGGAAACAGTCAACAAAACCAAAAGACAACAGACAGAATGGGAGAAGATATTTGCAAATGACATATCAGATAAGGGGCTAGTATCCAAAATCTATAAAGAACTTATCAAATTTAACACCCAAAGAACAAATAATCCAATCAAGAAATAGGCAGAAGACATGAATAGACCTTTCTGCAAAGAAGACATCCAAATGGCCAACAGACACATGAAAAAGTGCTCAACATCACTTGGCATCAGGGAAATACAAATCAAAAGCACAATGAGATACCACCTGACACCAGTCAGAATGGCCAAAATGAACAAGTCAGGAAATGACAGATGTTGGCGAGGATGTGGAGAAAGGGGAACCCTCCTACACTGTTGGTGGGAATGCAAGCTGGTGTAGCCACTCTGGAAAACAGTATGGAGGTTCCTCAAAAAGTTGAAAATAGAGCTACCCTATGGCCCAGCAATTGCACTATCGGGTATTTACCCCAAAGATACAAATGTAGTAATCCGAAGGGGCACCTGCAACCCAATGTTTGGCTATTGTGGACATTGCTGCTATAAATTGTGGAAACAGCCCAGATGTCCATCAACAGATAATGGATAAAGAAGATGTGGTGCGTGTGCACACACACACACACACACACACACACACACACACACACGATGGAATATTATGCAGCCATCAAAAGATGAAATCTTGCCATTTGTAACAGTGTGGATGGAACCAGAGGGCATTATTCTAAGTGAAATAAGTCAGAGAAAGACAATTATCATATATCACTGATATGTGGACTTTAAGAAACAAGGCAGAGGATCATAGGGGAAGAAAGGGAAAAAATGAAACAAGATGAAACCAGAGAGAGAGAGAGAGAAACCATAAAAGACTCTTAATCTTAGGAAATAAACTGAAGATTTCTGGAGGAGAGGGGGGGTAAGGTGATGAGGTAACTGGGTGATGGACATTGGAAGGTATGTGTTTTAATGAGCACTGGGTATTATATAAAACTGATGAGTCACAGACATGTACCCCTGAAACAAATAATACATTATATGTTAATTAAAAAAAATAAAAAATAAAGAGGTGTGTGGAGTTTTCATAGGGATTGTGTTGAATCTGTAGATCAGTTTAGGAAGTTTTGCCATTTTAACAAATTTAAGACTGTCAATCCATGAACATGGGATATCTTTTTATTTAGTTCTTTTAACAGTGTTTTGTGGTTTTCAGTGTACAAGTTTTATACTCTATTAAATTTATTCCTAAATATTCTTTTTGGTGCTATCATAAATGAAATTCAGTTTTATTTTTTGAAAGGTTCATTTTTAGTGTCTACACATGCAATTGACTTTTGTATATTGATATTATATCCTGTAGCCTTGCTGAACCGATTAATTAGTGTTACTAGTTTTTTCTCTGGATTCCTTAGGATTTTCTATATACAAGATAATGTCAACTGCAAATATAGTTTCATTTCTTCCTTTCCAACCTGGATCCTTTTATTTCTTTTCCCTGCCTAATTATCCTAGTTAGAACCTTCAGTACAGTGTTGAATAGAAGTAACAAGAATGAACATCCTGATCTGTTCCTGATCTTAGGAGGAAAGCTTTTTCTTTCACCATTAAGCATGGAGTTTTACTATGGATTTTTCATAGATCCTTTTTATCAGGTTGAGGAGGGTCCTGTCTATTCCTAGTTGAGTGTTTATCATATAAGACTGTTGGATTTTGTGAAATGCTTATGTCTACTGAGATGATCATATTGCTTTGTCATTTATTAATGTCATGTATTACATTGATTGATTATCATATGTTGATCTCATCTTGCATTCCTGGGGAAAAATCCGTTCGTCGGTGGTTTATACTACTTTTCACATGTTACTGGATTCTGCTTGCCAGTATTGTGTTGAGACTTTTGGCATCTTTAGTTGTCATAGGGATTAGTGATCTTTTCTTGAGATGTTAGCTCATTTTTAACAGACCAAGGTAGTCTATAATATGAATGCATTGCTCTATTGAGGGATATTTAAATTGCTTTTTTCTTGTAATAAACAGTGCTAAAATAAACATCCTTTCACATACTTATATACATATTCATTTTATTTCGACTTATATGGTTGCTTAGTCAAAGTGTATGTTCATTTTAAATGTTAATATTACCAGATTACTTTCTAAAAATGTTATAGCAATTTACATTTTCCCAGAGAGATATGCGATTATTTCCCTGTACTTTCTCCTGTGTATGATAAACTTTTGAATTTTTCCCTAGGTGTCAAATATTTCTCATTACTTCAATATTAATTTTCCTGACATGTACCAATATTGAACATTATTCCCTATGATAGTTGCAATTTATATTTCTTCTATAAACTGCCCATTTTTTTGCTTTGTCTACTTTTAAAAATTGGGTTGTTTTTGTATAAAGTATAGGAGTTTTTGTACATTAGGGATTTTCAACCTTCATCAGTGATGTTTTGCAATTATTTTCTCTATTTTTATTTAGTTAAATGTATTAATCTTTTCCTTTCTAGATTGTAGGTTTCTTCTTACAATCATCACCTCATGCATCCCAAGGTTACACACATATTGTATATGTTTTTTAAAAATACTAAATTTCCTATTATCTAACAAACGGCTGCTAATCCCTTTTAATTAAACAAGCGGAATAAACCAATTCAGAAAGATACTTGGAAGGTGCTTGTGACAAAACTGCTTTGAGGACCGAGGGAAAGAAATCCCAGGGCTTGGTTTTGAAGGGCTTGACATTGTTGCAAGGTTGAAGACCTCAGGAGGGCAGGCAGGTGGGCGAACTGGTCCATTTCCTGGAGATCTGGACCCCTGTGGAAAAACCTAGCAAGAATTCTTAGGATGGGGGCGCCTGGGTGGCACAATGGTTGAGGGTCTGCCTTCGGCTCAGGGCGTGATCCTGGCGTTATGGGATCGAGCCCCACATCGGGCTCCTCCACTATGATCCTGCTTCTTCCTCTCCCACTCCCCCTACTTGTGTTCCCTGTCGCTGGCTGTCTCTATCTCTGTCGAATAAATAAAATCTTTAAAAAAAAAAAAAAGAATTCTTAGGATGCCTCAGAAGACTCCCTGGTCCTCACATTGCTTCCACCTAGCTAAGCCATGCAGACTCTTGACCCAAAGGCATGAGGAGATAATGTGTTGTGTTAGGCTATGAAACAAAAGGACTTTCAGAGCGCATTCCTGCGTTCTCTCTTTACGCCCTGAGTACCACATGTTTACTCTCCTATGCCATTGTTTCAGTCCCTAAGCCCCCTGTGGTAGCATCCGAAATAAGCTTTGTAGAAACAGGGTGCTTCCCAGAACAGCAGCCCTCGGGCGGCCGGACAGCCTTCCTGGCTGGCAGTGTTGTAATCCCAATTACAGAAGTTTATAGCGCGGGCTGCCCGCGTTCTCAAAGCTGGAGGCTGCACATATGTGGAGGACCTTGCAGAATGTTCTCTGATCCTGTCATTCAAGGAACTGTAGTTTGGAAAGAAGCCCATCTATCCCAGAAGAGTGCAGTCTTCATAGGATCACAAAATTAGGACTTGAGACTATGTTGAAGTTGCCTTACATTGGAGGAAACCAAGGCTCAGAACCCAGAGTTCTCCCTCCTCATTTCAGGGGAGCCTGCTTGTTTTCTTATAAGGCCAACCATCCCTTACTCACACATCTGACCCGTGGATGAGTATACCTGGTCCCTTTTCTTTTATCAGGTGGGGAGAGAATAGCAGTAAAGGGATGGACTACAGCCTGAAGGTCAAAGCTACAGCTGCTGGTGCTTTAATATTTGTTTAAAAATTATTTTAACACCACAACATTTATAAGCTCCAGTCCAATGCTAGTACCGCTGCTGTTCACATCTTTTAAAGATTTTTATTTATTTGAGAGAGAGATAGCAACAGAGATAGTGAGACAGAGCACAAGTGGGGAGGAGAGGGAGAAGCAGGCTCCCCACGGAGCAGGGAGTCCCAGGACCCCGGGATCATGACCTGAGCCCAAGGCAGATGCTTAACCGACTGAGCCACCCAGGGACCCCTGTTCACATCTTTTAAATATAGTAACAGAAGAGATCTTGAAGAGTTCTTGACAGGCTGCAAAACAGACGGCTAAACTGGCCTCAGAAATGAGCTAGAGCTGGACTTGAATCCTCCATCAACACTGCTATGCCTGTGCTTTAAGAAGATAGCTGGACTCACCTCGGTGTTATGAGTCATACGTAAGATAATTCATGTCAGGTGCTTGACATGCTGCAAGGGCTCATTAACAATGCTCAGATTCAGCACCTTTTGATTTTAATTAAAAAAAAAATCTATAGCTTTCCTAAGTTCAATGTATATTGCTTGAAAAGTAAAAACAAAACAACCTCAAAACACATACAGCAAAAGGCCAACTCCGCATGATTTCCTAGTCTAGAAATCTCTGAAGCTGTGCTTTTTACGCATTGAATAATCTACTCTAAATAGGGCCCCTTTGCAATATGAAATAGGTTTTAAGTGCTTTCTGTCTTCGTTGGGAATGTTCTGGTCCTTGGTGTAAGAAATTCAAGTCCAATTAGCTTAAACACAAAGGGTCATAGGGAAACTGTAAAAGGGGTCAGTGAACCGAAGAACAGAGTAAGTTAGGTCCTAGTTAAGGCATAATTGCCTCTTACTCTTCTGTTCCCCCCCCCAAAGATTTTATTTATTTATTTGACAGAGAGAGAGAGAGAGAGACAGCCAGCGAGAGAGGGAACACAAGCAGGGGGAGTGGGAGAGGAAGAAGCAGGCTCCCAGCAGAGGAGCCTGATGCGGGGCTCAATCCCACAACACCAGGATCACGCCCTGAGCTGAAGGCAGACACTTAACAACTAAGCCACCAAGGCGCCCCTACTCTTCTCTTGTGGTCTTCATTGCTCTCTCTCACTGAATACTGGATTTCTCTACATCAAGAAAAGCAGCTGCTCAAGATTTTCAAGCTTTTCCTCTTTGAGTTCCAGACATTAGAGCAAGACTACCTTGAGTCGTAATCCCAAATGGCTGGGAGCCATCCCTAGAATAACGTCATGACGTCTGCGCAAGTGGTTTTAGAAGAACACAGCAACTTGCAGAGAACAAATCGGAAGGGGTTGGGGGTGGGAGAGGGTGTTCCTAGCTCACAGCCCCAGGAGGGCATGGCAGACAAAACCCTGGACGGTCATACTTTTATTCTCTTCCCCATGCCCGGTGAAAGCAAAATACTCCATCTTAGCTCAGGTTCTGGGAAAATAACATCATAGAACCTTCAGGATTTGGGCAAAAGCACCTTAACTTTAGCTAAGCCAATTTTCATTCATGTGAATATTCCTAAGTACTGAAATGAATATATGCGTGGTAGGATGGGAAGGTCTGGGCAGGTTACTGAGGCTGGTGTAGCGATCAGCTATGCAAACTTTGAATGAGAGAAGTTGCGTAGCTGATCAATTTCCGGTTCCTTGTGGATCCTGATTTTTACCCCCACTCCTTCTTTTTTCTCCCATAGAACAGAACGCTTCACATGAAGATAAAAGAATGTATTTGCAGGTGCAAACTTAGAAATACGTCAGACGGTATAGATCCATGCTACGCAGGAGGCAGCAGCCTGTGGGGCATTGTTCTCAAACTTCGGTCATTGGCTATCATTCCTGTGATTGCTGCCATAGCTCAGTAGCACCTGCAGTATAATTTATTTTACTTCTTTCCTAAATTTAAAAACCACTTTAATCTTCTCTGTTTTTCTTTGATATGCAGGATACAATTTTTCCTAGTACATTCAACAAAAGCTACATGATTTAAAGATGTTAAACCATGTACCCCTTACAGTTATCTTATATACCTCCCCGCTATGGGAAACAATGCTGTGGTGGAAATTCATAAGCATTCAATAGCTCGTATACTCAAGACACTTCGTTAATGTGAATTGAACATGTTTCTCATATAACTCGTTTGAATAGAAAACAAAAAATCTATGCCTTCAGTCCTGGGGGGGGGAACAACTAAGAAGCATCCTTTATTTAGCCTTTGACTCAAAAAGGGGGAAGGACATTTATTTCTTCACCTTGGTTTTGTAACCTTAAAATTAATTATTACATAGTACGTAAATGCATTTTTCATCTAAAAGGCCAAAATATTACAGTTAAGGCTAAAATCCTCTGTGATCATCCCCTCCCCACTTCCTAGTAGGGCAAATCCGAGTTAGGAATTCAGATGGTATCCTTCCAGACTTCCTTCTTGGCAGCTGGCCCCTGGAATCTCTTTTCCATTTAATGTCCATTCATGGCTGCTCCCAGATTTCCTTCAATGCCTTGAACCAGTCGGTCTTCTTCAAGGGGCGCTGTGTGCTGGAGGACACCTTCCACCTGCAGCAAGTTTGCAATTCTGCCCTACCCTTCATTCCTGCTTGGGCGAGTCCTTGTGATCAGGCGGAAGTGAGGCTGGGGACTGCTCAGGTCCCTCCCTGCGCACGCTCATAGCCCCGTACACGCACAGGACCTTCTAGCCCCTGAGGGCTAAGTCCTAAGCTTTACCACCACCCATGCTTATCTCAGTCCCAGGTCTTGAGTTTTTGCCCAGGCTCTCGATTACTGGTACCGCAGCCTTAAGCAGCCGCAGTGTCACATGACGGCACTGATGCGTTTTCAACAAAGGCCCTGGTAGAAGGTTTTCCCCACAGAGCAAGTTTTGAGTCTGGGTAAGTAGTGACAGTGCTCTGGGTATGAGATTTTGAGAAGCCGCAAACCCGGTATGCTCCCCCTGGTGGCTGCAGGGCTGACTGTCAAGGCTACCGTGGAGCTGGGGGAAGGGGAAGAGATGGAGGTAAGCACCAGAAAACCTGCTCTCCTTACCAGGGTTCTGATTGTTACAAAGGCTTTATTTAGTTAATTTCCACACTTCTGAAAAAGTTGACGTTGGCGTTTTTCTTTTTGCTACTGTTTTTGTTGCTTTTATGGAGAAGTGGATTTACAGACGTTCTCCATCAAATTCTTGGAAGCCTTGCCATCCGTTTTTACTTACTTTCAACAGAGATGATGTTCAAGGTGATGCTTTTCTATTAAAGTCATCATCCATATTCATGCCAAGAATTTGGTGGGAATGGGTCATCTGCACAGCAAATGCCCCGACTGACAAGGATAGCTACTCTTCACCTCTGTTGAGCACCATCATTCCTGAATAAGACCTAGAGTTGCCAGGTCTTTCAAATTTTAGTAGAATCTGGAATTCCAGGGTTTTTTATATGAAATTTGCGCATTTAAAATTACAAACTATTGACAACTGCTTCGATTAAAATCAAAATACTGCACCAAGGGGCGCCTGGATGGCTCAGGTCATGATCCCAGGGTCCTGGGATCAAGCCCCACGTCCGGCTCCTGGCTCAGCGGGGAGCCTGCTTTCTCCCTCTCCCTCTGCCTCTTCCCCTGCTCATGCTTGCCCTCTCTGTATCTCTCTGTCTCAAATGAATAAATAGAAACTAAAAAATACTGCACCAAAAATAACACACCCATGGCAAAAAGACTGGTTTGGAGCCACAAGTTTTAGGGAACACATCACTGCTATGTGAACTTTTCCTACCAAATTAGTCTACTGAATTCAAAAAAATTTTTTTTAGCTTCTATTATTTGCCAGATAATGGGCTCTATGCTGCAGAGTTGAAGACGACTTGCTGTCCCGAGCATATATTCCCTCCCTCCAGTCAGCACTCTTTGAAAAAGTGGACCTGTACACAGATCTAATTTCTACTTTCAATTAGCACAAGGCAAGATAGCCTGAGAGGTTTGTTTAAAAGGGTCATTTGCAGTCCCTGTTTTGGGGTGCATGGGGGGCAGTTACACAAATATGGCGACTGGGGGTAGGAGAAAGATAAAGTGAAAGTTAACATAAATCCTTTTCGGGCAAAGGGCCGGACAGCCAACTTCTAACCTGCACGAGAATCACTGTGAGGGCAGAATCCCATGGATTCTTCTTAGTTTATTTGCTTCTATGGGAGAGCATATCCTCTAGTAGCTTTTGAGAAAGGGCGTATGGGAGGCAAATTTGTGAGATCTCACATTTCTAAAAATGTCTCCATGATACTTCACACTTGGCCAAGGGTAAGCAGGTGTGAGACCTTTCTCTTTCAAATCTTGACCTACCTGCCTGACTTCTAGCTTCCAGAGCTGCTACTGAGAAGTATGAAGCTAGTCTGATTTCTAACCCTATGTGGCCAGTTTTCCATTTTGGGGAACTTCTCTTGGTCCTAGTGTGTTGAGATTTCAAGATGGTGCACCTTGATATTGGTCCATTTCCATCCATCGTGTTTGGCACCCTCCCACCCTTTCATTCTGGAAATACATGTGTTTCCTGATTTCTGCTCCATTTTCTCTCTTCTTTCTCAAGTTCCTATTACTTGGATAGTGAATGTCCTGGTCTGATCCTAATCTTTTATCTTTTCATTTGTTTTCTGTTTTCGAGGTTATTCTCTTAATTCCACCTTGTAACCCTTCTGAATTTTTAATCTCTGGGAATATTCCCATGCTCTTCGAGCATTCTTTTTCAATAGCATTCAATCCTCCCTCTAAAGAGGACTTATTTTTTTCCTCATCTTTCTGAAGATAACAATTGTTTTCTGAAGCTGCTCCTTCCTTAGTCTTTTGATTCTTCCAAGTTGTTGGCATTGGGCTTGAAACTCATGTTTATGAGATGTCGGGTCACTCTTCATTAAGCTGGAGGACTAAAAAGCTGACGGGATTGTTGAGTTAGCGTTCCAGCTTAGGGCAGTGGTTCTCAATCTTTGCTGCAGACTGGAATCACCTGGGCGGGGGGGGGGGGCGCTTTAAGAAACACCGATGCTCCAGAAATGCTGGTTTTATTGGTTCAGAGTCAGATCTGGCTGTAGGGGTTTTGAAAAGCTCCCCAGGTGATATTACTGAGCGGCTCAGGCTGAGAAGACCCACCCAAAGGTGCTCCAGCTGAACCACTTCCTTTTGGCCCCGGAGGCTCTCTAGGTAAGACTGTTGATACTCTCCTGGATGTCTACACTCGCGGAATCCCATTTTTGATAGGGTACCTTGGCCACCTGCTGTGGACTGTCTTCCAGTCTCGGGGCTTTCTGTGTTACCTTCGGAGGATAAACTTACAGGCTTCTGCATGGCTGCAGTTGTCCAGCTGAAAAAACAAAATGGGAAGGAATTTTATGGAACTAATGGCGTTTTAAACAGCTTTCAACTAGTAGTATTTGAGGTTCCTTTCCCCTTCGCCATCACTTCAAAAGGACACGGTTCCGTCTGTTTTGAGCCTTAGGGGTCTTCTGCATGTCAGCTGAGGTGGTGCTCATTCCTCCCCCTGCGAAATTAGAATTCAGCCTTCTGCAGTCACGTTTCCAAAATTCTGGAGCTAGCAAGCTCTCCCATTCTTCCCAATGTTGAGGGGAGTTGGGACTTAAAAGACCAAAAAATTCCTTTACTAATAATTTCAGTGGAGTGTTAGGAGCATGCAAAATTTGATGTGTTCAACTGGTCACTTTTACCCGTAAGAACGGCTATCATTCTTTCGAACACAAAGCTCACTTTCTTATAGAAACAGTTTTTCCATACATTTTTTCCCCCCAGAAATAAAAAAGATAATAGCAAAACAATCTAAACCTAATGTAACCACGGCCCTAGCAGGGACACTGTGCTTTATTGCTGTTGTTGTTGTTGAATGAGACCCAGAGGAGGGAGGAAGGAAGTCAAAACCGTGGGAGTTAGTTGGGGAAAGGGGAGCGTTCTGGGCCTCGGTGTCCAGAGGTAGACTTGGGCCCCTAAGGCTTGGCATTTGGATAGCATGTTAAGAACGCAGACTCCGACAAAGAATGAATGGCAGCTCCTGGGCCTATGTGGTCCACAGTCACATTTTAGCTGTCCCATAGAGGGAAATCAGAATTTTTGGCTTCTTTTGAAACATTGGCCTGTGTGATTGTGCTGCGATCTTGCAGGACCTCAACCAGCAGAAGCTGGGCTGCAGCTGCCCCCTTCGGTGGCACTGGAAGCTTCAAGCACTCTGCCACCTGCCCGGCCTCCCAAGGCATTGGAATTTGCAACTTTGGGGATGTGGTTCAACTTTTTAAAAAGTAACAACAACAACAACAGCAATCCTATTCATGGCAGAAAAACCCTACTTAAGTCAGAAAGAATTAAAACATTTATTGGGCATAAATATATTACATATACACTACAGATACAGTTAGGTATTACATATAGCATAGTATTTGCAAAATCTATACATTAAAATTGATATGGCAGTTTTAATACAACGTATATGAAATAGTCTAAAATTTACAATACAGGAAAACATGATTATTTTTTTTTCCTCCTAAAGTTGAAAAGCTTGGAATGTATGTCCAACAGTGAGGTAAAACATTTTGTCTCTCAATTTAAAGAACTGTGCAAGGATAACATTCAAACACATTCAATTAGGGCACTTTTCAATTTTGACAGGAATACTGAATTACTGTAGCCAACAAAACACAGTTAGAAAATGCCAACATTTCAAGTTGATAAGAACAAGGCAGATAATATGAAAAAAAATCTTTTAAAAAAGAAGTTTTTGAGACCATTTGTTTGAGGACAAAGGGCAGTTTGCTTCACGTGACTGGAGTTTCTCGTGCCAGGGATGAGTCTGACATACAGAGCATCACAAGCCAGCCACTCACTCATTCCGACGTATTGCAAAAGGGCAAAGAAATAAGGTGAATCTCACCCTTTTATTGTTCGTGTGTAACAGTAACATCCACATAGCTATGTTATCAATGTCACATATGCAGATCTGCGATAGAAAACAGTGCAGATGGAGTAATAATTTTTTGACCGAAGGATGATAATGAAAACCAGATCACGGAGAACAATAAAATAAAGTGCAGTCAGCTGGTCTTGACACACTGCGGCTTTCTGGTAAGGTTCAACAGGCTGAAAATCTCAAAAAGACAAAGTACTCATCGCAATCTTGGCCTAACGTATTATTTCATTTAAAACATTTCAACCGATTCCGAGAATTTCTTTATAGCAGCAGTTCTGAAGTGTTTCCGAAAAGGGACTCTTCCCCCCCGCGACCAGGGATTTTGTACTCCGCTGACTTCATTGCTTAAAGAACGCCTTTCCCCTCCAAAAACCAGCTGCCCGGGATGGCCTCAGAAAATGCAGACGCGGTGTTACCGCGGGTCAAACACACAAGGAGAGGGCCGAGTTTTGGAAGGCCAGAACTTTGGCAAAAATAGATTACCTTGATGCCACCACTTTGCAAGGCTAATTAAACTAATTATTATAGTCAATAACAAAATACAAAACTCTCTAGTACTTACTACATCAATATAGGCACACAGAATAATTCATTGATCTTAGCGCTTTCTTTCAAGAGATGATTATGGTTTTTTGGGTACATGTAAACGTTTCAATCACTGATAATGGATTTTTTTTTTTTTTGGCATTTAATGCACTAGATGCTCTTATCTTTTAAAAACACAAGAAAATGTCAGAAGATTGGTAATACTACAGGTGTTGCCGAGGAATGAGACTGACCTAAAATTACAAAAGTATAAAACACACAAAAAAATAACATGCTACAAGGGAAAATTAGTACATAAGTACACTTAAAAATTTTTACAATAAATAAAGATTGCACTGTAATTGGCATTTAAAGTACTGTATGCAGAATATAGTATAAATAAACCAAAAACAAAATAATGTTGGTTTCCCCATGACTTTGGTATGGGAATATTTTAAGCTAGTACAGGATACTGCATCTTAAGACAACACAGACCAAGCACAAAATCGCTATGATCAAGAAAAACCAAGTAGCAAAAATATACAAAAACAGAAGCAGGGGGATACACTGTGTCTGTTGCACCCTTTTGGAATATATTTGCACCTCCAACTCTTAAACGTCCCTGAGGTACGCGAACATTATGGACTCATATAAATAATCCAATGACTTTGGGTTAAAACTGATTATCGCATGACTCGGAATAAACATGCAAGAGTAACACGTTGCACTCCGCTAGCACCTGTTGATGAAGGATCTCAAAGCACTTACAAACATTAGAGTCCCCATTTCATTTTATTTCATTTTATTTTTAATGCATGGGAAACTGAGGCACAGAGAGGTAAAGTGACGTGTTCAGGTCACGCAGCAAGTTAGTGACAGATCCAGGGAGAGAATCTAGGCTCCTTCACCCCCAAAACACCCTGTGCTTACCACCAAATATCATCCCCTCTCCACACATGGCCAGAAATAGGAACTACAAATTTAGATGACTCTCTTTCGGGTTTTACCAGTTTTTATCCGCTGTTAATGAATAGGATGTGCACCGAATTAAGGTACTGAAACTCAATCACTTCCTTGATACCTCAAAGAACAGCCTCACGGCAAATCGTCCAAAAACAATGAGCTGACGTGTAAGAAGACTGCTCACAATTAGTGTAAATCACGGACAATGGGCAGAGGCCCTAAACTGTCACCAGTTCTCGTCATATAACTCTGGTCAAACATAACAATATAATAACTCTAAGTGATTAGATTAGAAGTTATACACAAAGACAAACACGTTAAAGCAGCTTTGAAAACAGCTGAACAGGGAGACAACTAACTATTGCACAATGCCCTCTTAAAGTTACTGCTATGAATCGCTGGGGTGACCGCTACAATGCTCCGTAGTTTATAGGTGCATTTTGGTTACTTGATTTCTTAGACAGGCAGCTCATAGTGTTAAAATCATAAGAAATACAGATTATTAAAACGTTTCAGATTAAAGTACACATTTTGATTTAAATGAGCTAAACAGTTAAATAGGAGCGACCAACGGGTAGTTTAGGGCAGCCTCATCTGAGTGAACACATCTTCCGTACGTTGTTGCGCTTGTAGTTGTGTGGTAATACTCTGCCAACACTGACATCCTAGACCTGTAAGTACACACACTGTGATTCATGTTCACAGAGACAGATGATCAAGACAAAAGAAGTGACCGGTGAATATAAATTACTAAACCGTAACATGGGAAAAAAAAAAAATCAAAGGCTTGCAAAAGACATCAGTGAAAACAGAATAAAGGCAAATCTGAAAATTTAAAAGAAAACATAAGAAAGCTAGCTTTTGGTATCTGGTTTGCTTTTCTTTTTTTTTTTTCCTTTAAAAAAAAAAATCCAGTTTAATCTCTTCCTAGTTTTGCATTTCAAAAAGGTGCACCAAAACACTGATATTTTTTTTTCCTAGCTAAATCTGTAAAACAAGAGAAGTATATAAATCAAAGAACAGAAGGGCTTAAAGGGGGAGGATCTGAATAAATGTGTGTATTAAAATGTGTAGCATTAATTAAATTCATACCTCTAGTTTTGTTGGGTTTGTTTACTTCATTAAGAAGTACTGTAATATAAAGGCAAATAAAATGGACAAAGTTGCAAAGCCAACCACAATGAGGGCTGCAAACTGTTCATCAGTAGGCATCATGCTCTTCATTTTGGGATCGTCTAAGCTCCCCGTGTCCCCTGTAAGCATGACCTCACTTCGTTGCAATACAAAAGCCGCAGAGGGGCTGAAAGCTCCGCTGAGCTCCTGGGAGGTGTCTAGGCAGCGGCGGCACACGCACACGCGGAACCGGTAGTCTGTGTTGGTCTGGAGGCCTGAGATTTGGAATGTTGCTTCTTCTCCCTTGTATACCTTCAAGGACAAACAAAAACGTCCTGGTCAATAAGTCTGTAACAACACAGTGGTCTCTAACTTAATAATCTGACAAGCCAGGTCCACCAGGCCCCTGGTGTTTACTCCAGAATACAAAAATTATATGGAGAGGCATTTCTCCTAATCTGTATTTCATTCAACAACAACCAAAGATAGGTATTCATTCCACCCCACCCTGAACAAACAGAAGACAAAATCCAGTGACTGGAATTGCAGCTGACCTGAGTAATACACATCTAATGAAATTTTAATAATTTAGACTACAAATTAGAAGATGACTAAATTCTTAGAAAGGGCTCCATGGTCTTGGTCCACAGAATGAGTCAGCATTTTTTTTAAGCCAAAACAATTAAAAACTGTTGTACAAACAGATGCAAAGCGTCGGCTGGATGATTTTGACAGTTGCACACCAGATTATACTACACCATTAAGACATCCTACTTCCACCCCTAAGAAGTACACACCATTCTGACTTCTTTCTGTCATTAGTTTGGCCTGTTTCTAGAAGTTCATGGAAACGGAATGCTCCTTCATGTCTGTTCTTGAGCCTACAAGGTTCACCCATAGTATGGATTCAGTAGTTGTTCCTTTCGCTGCAGGGTAGTGTTCCATCATCGTCTTGTATCTCAGTGTATCCATTCTCTTTTTGATGGACATTGGTACTTTTTTCCAGTTTGGAGCTTTTATATAATAAGACTGCTATGAGCATTTTTGTATAAATCTTTGAGGACTTAAGTATTTATTTATTTCTCGAGAAATAATTTTCCCAAGTGATCCTGTCACTTTGTACTCCTGCTAGTAAAGCATGAGAGTTCCGGTCGCTCCACATTCTCATCAACATTTGTTACTGTTGGCCATTTATATTTTAGCTAAATAATTCCCATCGTGGGTGCTAATGCTATCTCATCTGCATTTGCCTGATGCCTAAAGATGCTTGCTACCTTTTCATGTGCTTATTGGTCATTCATGTATCTTCTTTTGTGAAGAGTATTTTCAAGGCTTTTATTAATTTGTAGGAGCTCTTTATATAAATCTGGATAGTCCTTTGTCAGATATGTGTTGCAAATATTTTCTCCCAGTTTTATGGGAGATACTTGCCTAATTGTTTTTGTAAAAAAATTTTGATACAGTCCAATTTATCACAAATTAACATTTAAATTATTTAATGGTCGGTCTGGTCATACAGAGAGTACACACTTAAGACAATCTGTTTTTTCTACTAAGGATCTGGGGTATTTTCTTCCCCTCTGTTCATCTAATATAATCACCACAAGGCTTACTTTTACAGGAACTTGAAAGCTACCAGTTTACTTAGAGATTATCACCCTTTGAGTTGACTGAAGCTAAGGAGAGTTTTAGATGAAGAATGGGAAGGGAGGTCTCACAAGGTTCTTGTATCAAACTGACAGATTCAAACTTAGAGAATGATAATCGCATTAAAATTACATAAAAATTCATGGCTTACATTGGCGTCAGTGAATAAAGACAGGAAAGAAGTACCTGGAACTTAACCAAGTCAGTAAGAGATTTGGCTGATGAATAGTTAAACAAGAAAGTAAAATGAACTGAATCTTTCCTGTATGAGTGGGTACTGAGTTAGCATCTATGAAGTGCTTAAAACAGGCCTGGCACATAGTAACTGCACAGTAAACTACTGAGAATTTTAAAACAACTCCAAAAATATTACTAAAACACAGCAATTAGAAGTGATAGGCATAAGCATTTTCAGCCTGGCAACAGGCTAACTTAGTAAAGCTGTCAACTTTGCCCATTAATACAAATCCCCTAGAAAATAAAAAGTATTTCCAATGATCTCCACTTTGTCTGAAACACTCGCCAGCTATAAATTCCAGTAAGAATTTATAAATGTGTTTTTAAAGCCTGGTGTATAAACTTCTACCAAAAAATAGGACGTTCCACCAGTGAACACAGGTGCACTGGCCATGAATTTAGTGTTGGGCAAAGACAGCAAAAGGATCTCACAGTTTAGAAGCGCCACCCTACTTCCAATGTTCACTTGATATTTAGCCTTTTTCTTAAGATTTTTCCTCCCATTCTCAAACTTCATAAGCAGACTTTGTCTTATTATACTTTTGTTTAGTGCCCAAGTGCCAGAAAACCAATTCTGCCCTTTTCTTATGCTGATCCAGAATCATCATTGCTTTTGCTATTTCTTTGTAAGATTTTTAAGCACGCTCCTCCTGGTGAGTTCCCCTATTTCTTTAAAGGCTGTAGAAAGAGCATTAGCAACTGGAGTCGTAGACAGAACTGGGCTGGAGCAACCAAGTATAAATGAATGAGCTGTAAGAAGACCCAGGCCACTCCCTTCTCACTGTTCCAATGATGAATTAGTTAAATGGATGGTTTAAGACGGGCTGTCATGCTGATTGCCCCAACCCACACACCGCCAGCTATTCGAGAGTTCCACCTACACTGCAATGGAACTGGCTCTTTATGAATTATTTCCCAACATGTGAGTGGTCTCAAGAAAACAGTGGTGTACATTTTTTTTTCTTTAAAGAGATCTTGTACCTGTGAATGTTCTTTGCTTTCTCAATCTAGATTGAATTTCTTAACTTTAAACACTGAAGTTGCTATTTTCTGAGAAAAGTCTTTTCTTGGAAACTGTTGGGACCATTCCTGAAGGGAATGACTTGCAACCCTGGGACCAGTATACCAGTTTGATAAAGAAGGTCCCTCCACACTTGCCATCTGAGCTTTGGTTTCTCATCTGCAACATCCCAGTAAACAATCCATTCTGATTCTGCGGCGATAAGTTACCACGGGGATGTTTACTGAGTTGGAGAGAAGCTGCCATCTAAGCCTTAGCTGCAAGATCTCCTGCTATACCTCTTTTATTGATTCTTAGAGGCCACATTTCTTGCAACATTTGTTTGCACTTATCAAAGGTTGAAAGACGGTAGCTGTTGGAGCTCTTCTCCTCCATGCAACCCTGGCGAACTGGGCCTGGTTAGACTGGGAGGCACTGGGCAGATCCTTCTCGAGTACAGGAACTGGAATCAGGATCCCAGGTTTAAGTCCTTGCTCTGTTACTTTCCAGGTTTGTGAACTTAGGCAACTAACAGCTCTGAGTCTTAGTTTTTCTCCTCTCTAACCTGGGGATAGGAGCCGTACCTAAGCTAACCCTAAGAGGGACTGAGGGTTAAATGAGAAACTGGAAGTAAAGAGTGCTTTGTGAGAGCAACATAATGAAGGTAAGTCAACTTTATCAAATTTAATCCTCCTGATTAGAGACAAAGACATTGAGGATCAGAGAGACTGTTAATTTCTTAAGGACTCATAGCAAATAAGGGCAGGGGTAGACCCCCAATGAGATCCCACTCTTAAGCACCCATGCTCACCACTGGAACCGCCCAGCCCTGGCTCTCCCATCCCCTTTGGTAGGCAGTGATGCCACCACTTGTCCTCTGCTTCAGGCCTAGTCTAATGTCTACGGTCTGACATGAGGTCCAGTTCTGTTGGCCTGATTTTGTCTTCCCAGACAGCTCCACTATCTTTCTGGTGTTTCCGTTAAACACCTCTCAGATCACCCCATCTTGGTTTCCTCCTGTCTCAGAAGGAAAACACTGTCTTGCTCTTCTGAGGTATGGAAAGCAGTTCCCCCACTCCGTCTGTGCCAAGCAAAGGCTTGGGCAGCATATCTGTGACGTGGCCTCTTACTTTATGCCATCAAACAATGACCTCGTTGCCGAAAACCAGTTAATAACCTATCCCCACAGATGTTTTCGAGACTTTTGGCAAGTGGATATAAATGTTCACTTATACCTGTTTAAATGAATTCTGTGGTTTCCAGAATTTGCACAGCTAGAGCTTTTGAAGAAAGCTGGCCCAGAAGTATATTTAATTTCTTAGGAACCCAATTCATGGAATCTCGAAAAGAACCTTCATATTTTCATTGTGATGGCTCTGCTCAACTCTAATTCTCTGGAATGAAGATCTCTGAAACTGTATTTAGAGAGCAAAGAGGAATGCTACTTTCCTCATACCATTTGGCAAAAAGCTTAATGAGGGAAAAATGAATATTTAATTGAAGGGAACTTCCTTAATGATAAGCCCAATTAAAACTTAGGCTTCAATTTGTAAATGTTTTTCTTTTAGCCATTCTGGTTGTTTTAACTGGAACAGCTCCCCGCTTTTACAAGCATTGCCAACACAGAAATCTTTAAAAAAAAAAACAAAACATGATACACATATTGACTGTGGGACTGTGTTCTATTAACGCCACAGCAACCAGCCCCATGGATGGCCTGAATTCAGTGAATGTTCTCGACTTAGAACCCTCTACTCCAGAGTAGATATTCTTATTCCACAGTGCCTGAAGAGAGAGGATCATTATGAGAACCAGGTAAACACGAACATGAAGTATTGGAGCGTACACGCAAACCACAGAGCAACGGGAACGAGTTTTTAGCATAGGGCCGCAGCCATCCCTGTAAAGAAATCGAATCGTTAACAGGAAGTTGTTTCCAGTGTATTGACAGAAAATACAGAGTTTCTAATGTATTTTAGAAATGGTCAACAATGTCTTAAAGCCTTTTGGATTAATGCTGAACTAAGGAAAAATTAAAACAATCCCAATACCCCCTTTCCTGATGATTCTCGTTCCTGAGGTTTGAGCTAACGGATCTGTTCTGGGGGAAACAGTTACAGCCAGGGGATCACCAAACCACAGGCCCATCCTGTCTGCCGCACAGCTGCGCCCCCACTGGGGGGACTTTTCGTGGGACGGCGCAGCTCTCCACTTGAGGACGGCAGGCCGCGGGCCCTGTGTCCCTTTATTTTCATTCATTTTGACAGGGGCACCATTATGGGTTTTTCCTCCTGCCTCAACCCAATTTAAAAGGCATGGCTTCACTTAAGATTGTCTTTATTGAAGTAACCAATCATAATATCGCAAGACGTAGGGAAGCGATATTATTTTTATAAAGACTATTTCTGTTCTTGATTTGATGTACGATATATTTTAAAGTAATTCTGACATGTTTATTCCAAAGAGGAGGATTTAAAGTAATACCCAGATAACTAAAATGAAGAATCTGTCCCTTGATTCGGAACAACATGCTGTGGAGCTGGGATCCTCTACCCCAGTGTCTTCTGGGGAGGACTACCGGGGGCCGCCTCTGGGCCAGTGCCTGCTGCCCCTCTTGGGAACTGCAAAGGCAGACGGAACCGCACAGCGTTGTCGTTTCCACGGCACGTTCTCACTACTGGAGGGGCGGAAGCTCACGGTGACCCCGAGTTAGAGGACGAGTATCCCTCCTTGTACAACAAAGCGGCCGAGGCTCAGTGAGGTGAATTCGTTCTTCTAGTCTCACATGACTGTGGGATACCCTCCAGTGCAAGACGGAACCCACCAACCTGCAAGCCTCCTTTGTCGAGGGCGCAGTGCGGGGCAGGCCTTGCGGTTCCTGAGCTGAGGAGGGCAGGTAAGGGGCTGTTCCTGAACTGTTTCTTGAGGGTCTGCTGTTTTCACCCTAACCCGTCTATAAGCTCTGGGCGTACTAACCATGCTCTTCTGTTATATGCCGGGTGTCCCTCATAGGACAGAGGACCTAACAGTTTCTCAATACACCAGGGTCCTACACCTGGGCTCCAAGAAACTAAAGATATATTTGTCTCATGCATTTTAAATGGGTGTATGAACATTTTTCTGATGGCCTTCATCAGATACTTAAAGGAAGCTAAAAACCTAAGAAAATTAAGAATCTGTCAAATGATGGCTTTTAAATACCCCCATGCTGATCTGTTGTTTTGTTTTGGATATGACCCTTTATTCAGGCAAAAATTAAAACAAGCTGTGTTAGGGAATTAAACTGAAAGACATTAAAAAATAGGTAAGCTCTAAGACTTTCAGACAGTTGCGTTAAGAGAAGATCTCTCCTCATAGTTCATAATGGGATGTCATGAAGAATCAATTCAGGTCCCAATACTATAGTCTAAAATAGGATACAAAATGAAAATTCATTTATACAAAGATGCCATCAAATTAACTGTAAAGGTCCACAAATTTCAGATGCTTTAAAGGTTTCCTTAATACAACAAATCTGAGCATTAAGAATATTAATGACTTGCCACAAATCTTGTCCCCTAACAGGTAACAATTTGTTAGTTTGTTGCTCTTTTCTCATCTTCAGTGTTGTTTAAGTATTTTTTGTAAGAATTATTGCAGTCTAGGGGCGCCTGGGTGGCACAGCGGTTAAGTGTCTGCCTTCGGCTCAGGGCGTGATCCCGGCGTTCTGGGATCGAGCCCCACATCAGGCTCCTCTGCTATGAGCCTGCTTCTTCCTCTCCCACTCCCCCTGCTTGTGTTCCCTCTCTCGCTGGCTGTCTCTGTCGAATAAATAAATAAAATCTTTAAACAAAAAAAGAATTACTGCAGTCTGAACAGGATATGAATATGAATCATCTTGCTTTACATTCTGTAGGTATCAAACTGTCTACGTTATACCTTGCGCAAAAAAATCAGTCACCTACATATACATACAATTTTCAGTCTAGAATGCTTCGTAATTAATACTTTCTGAAAAGAAGTTTTAAGCTGCTTGGAAAACATGTTTATTAATGGCAGAAAGCCAAATCAATGCATGTATGGATTCTATACAGTAACATTTTAGGTGAGGCTTTACTACTTTGAGAGATTGTTTTATAATTAAGGCCAGCTGCTCACCTCATATTGTCATAGTTGAACAACAGAAAGCTAATAAGCTAGAACCAAGGCAAAATTAAAGTCCGTGTTTCAAGCAAAACATCAGGGAAAGCCTCCGTGCTTGCCATATTTGCCTGTAAACCTTGGTCTGGGAAGCAGAAAGACCCTTTCTATTAGAGGTAATCTTTTTTCACCTAAGTTAAAACACTTCTAAATCCACCCCACGCTGAAGCTTACTCTGCTCACCACCACAGTTTAAGGAACCTGTTCCTTGGAAACTGCCTCTTTCATGCATGCAAGAAACATTTACGGAGTGCCTAAGTACGTGCCAGTGCTGAGCAAATAAAAATGAGGCCCACAAGCCCATATGCGAGCGGATCCTGTCTGATCAGCGCTGGGACGGGGTACACACAGCCCTCGAAGTCCCGGAGCTCGGCCGTGCTGTACGCTCAGCACTAGTTACCTCGCACTCCCCTGTGTTTGCTTCTACGTATCCTCTCTGGACCATAATGATTTCAACCGTTACTCTTGCAGCCGTAATATAAACAGGTTTCACTCCCTAGTTCATGTCCAGAACAAGTGAATGAAGTACTCGAAACATCAGGTGTAAGTTAATGCCTACTGAATAGGGGGAAGCAAAAAAACTCAGTACAAATTGTTCCGGACTCAACTGTGGCTCTTTATGTACACTACGTACCTTAATCAGTTCTTGGTAAATGTAGTGAACACATGGTTATGTGAAGAATGCTAATCCCGGTCTACTGAGCCTGCCCCGCGGTACTATGTTTTCATATATTTCCAACAAGAGACTCAGTTACAGCTACAGTAAGAAATTCCGAATATACCCATGTGATTAGGTGCCATACTAGGATTTGTATGTCCATGGGTCTACACATGTAACATTAAACAAAAAAACAGCAAAATCTAAAGCTATTAAGTAATCTCTACACCCAACATGGGGCTTGAAGTCACAACCCCGAGAACAAGAGTCACGTGCACGTCTGACTGAAGCAGCCAGGTGTCCCAAACAAATAGCTGATTAAAAACAGCCAACCTGCCGTTAAAATCTAAATTATTGAATGGATTTACCTGTGTTTTAGCAATGCTTGCAATATATAGATAGTGATCAAATACTGCTTTTTCAATGTCAAACAGCAATCACTATCTTTTAAGAAGCAGAACATTTTTCTAAGAACAGGCAGGAAAGCATGGTATGTGGAATATAATGTTTTTAAAATAACAATGACAAACATGCAATGAATGTACTGTTGGGATATGAATCATTCTTAAGTGTTAAACGATATGCTGTGAAATTCTGTAACATTTTATCTTTTAACCATCATCACATTGCTATGGAACAGGACAATGCTGCTGGCGTTAAGATGAAGAAATCCGGTGGGAAAAACCCTCTGCTCCCTATCTGAGCTGAGACCCTGCAACCAATCCTATTTTTCTGGTAAGCTGAAACAAACACATGAAATTATTTACTCTGAAACGGTATACATCTACTAGAAAGAGATTGGAAAGTGAGACAACACAACAGTGTTTTTTTTGTTTTTAGTGCTTTGCTCTTAACGAGGAATGATGGAAACTGGACGATGACATCATCCGCTGATGTTAATCAATACTTGGTAGATGTCATAGTTAAAAATAGTTTTTTGCAAAATGTGGTTAAAGCAATTCATTCTTCTTGATCTGATTCTTCATATTAACAAAGTACATGAAATGTACCAAAATTTTCTTTGTTCTACACATTTGCAAGTATTCTTCGTTATTAAATAAGGAACATTAACCAGCATTTAACAAAAACTCTGAATCAAATTATTTTCTACCTGTTTTGTGTATCTGGAGCCTCTAGAGCTGAATAGAGAGGTCTTTACAAATCATGCTAATGTTTGAGAAGGTAGTTTCCAAGTTTGATATACACGCGGGCCTCCTTTAAAAGTTCTGGTAAGGAATGGGCTTCACCTTTCCTTAGAGTAATAGTATCATATCCTGATTTTATCCTGATAAAAATAATTATTAAGTTCCTGGAAACATAGGAGAAGGAAGGGAAGAATGAAGGGGGGGGTAAACAGAAGGGGGAATGAACCAGGAGAGACTGTGGACTCTGGGAAACAAACTGAGGGCTTCAGAGGGGAGCGGTGGGGGACTGGGATAGGCTGGTGATGGGTATTAAGGAGGGCACATATTGCATGGAGCACTGGGTGTTATACGCAAGTAATGAATCATGGAACATTGCATCAAAAACTGGGGATGTACTGTGTGGTGACTAATGTAACAAAATAAAAATTATAAAAAAAAAAGGTTCCTGGAAACGTAACAGAAACCAATGGGGCATCTTAATCTTCTGTAGCCAGTGACAGAATCTGTACTGCTGGAGGAATTAAGGATCAAACAGTGTCGTGAAGGGGCGCCTGACTGGCACAGCGGTTAAGCGTCTGCCTTCGGCTCAGGGCGTGATCCCGGCGTTCTGGGATCGAGCCCCACATCAGGCTCTTCCGCTAGGAGCCTGCTTCTTCCTCTCCCACTCCCCCTGCTTGTGTTCCCTCTCTCGCTGGCTGTCTCTATCTCTGTCAAATAAATAAATAAAATCTTTGGAAAAAAAAAAAAAGTGTTGTGAAAAATAATAAAACCAAATTCCTGCTCCGGCTCTATTCCAGTTACACTCTCTCTTGCACGGGTTCATCATGTGATCTGTAAAGCCTTGCTGACTCAAATTATGGTTCACAGACCAGCATCGCCTGGGAGCTTGAGCCCTCACCCCACACCTTCTGCATTTGAACAGATCCCCTGGGGATTCCCCTGCACATTAAAGGGGGACAGTGACCTGGAGCTGCTCAATCACAGGCCTCAAGAGCTGATAAGCCATGTTCCTTCTTCTGTTGTAACTCCTGTGGAAAAGGCAGAAGGGAGTGGGGGAACGAGGTGGCTCAGCCAGTTAAGCTTCAGACTCTAGAGCTCAGCTCAGGTCTTTCTGGGGGAGGGGGGCAGAGGGAGAGAGAGAATCCCAAACAGGCTCCATGCCTAGCATGGNGCCGATCCATGACCCTGAGATCATGACCTGAGCTGAAATCCAAGAGTCAGAGGCTTAACTGACTGAGCCACCCAGGTGCCCCTCAGCTCAGCTCTTGCTCTTAGGGTTCTGGGTTAAGGTCCTGCCCCTTAAAAAAAAAAAGGCTTGAGTACTTCAGTTGAAACTACTTCCCCTCTATAGTAAACCACTGGCACTTTGGTTTTCAACTGTATGAAGACTTTGATATTTGCAAACACCAGTGCCAGTATCAAATACAAATATGGAATTTAAAGCTCTTCATAGGGTCATGCTTGGGAACTGAAAACTTAATACCCCCACAGACAAAATGTAAACTACGGCTTATATAAAGGGGTACACGTTAGGCAGTTTCTATCCCTGATTTTACGAAAACTGCCGCCCACCAGTCGCTGAATTGCTCACGGCAAGAGGCAGAGGCTGGACTGAGAAGCCACACACGTGCCACGCATACTAGTTCTTACCTGTTTGTACTCAGATTCTCTTCCAACCAATACCTGCAGAACGTAGTTGACAGGGTCGCCTTTCATTGGTGGTACCGTCTCCCATAAAATTTCACATGAATTTCCTTCCAACTGTGTTACTCGAGGTGCTGAAATACAAATCCACATGTCCGAGCTCAAAATTCAAAGCATCACAATAACCGTCAACATTTTGGTAATGGGAGTAGTGGGGGGTAGTGGGAGAGTGCTTGTGCCCGCTCTGAGGGGAGTTTATTTGCCCAGCCTCCTATAAAACCTGCAGGGTACCCTTTACACAGAGAAGGTACTCCATGACTAGCAAGCTATTGGTGAAAAAATCCTTTGCTCGTTATCCCATTAATAACTGCTTGGCTTGGATTGCATTTTTGTTATGTTTTGTTAATTTTTTAAAAAAAATTTTAAAAAGATTTTATTTATTTGAGAGAGAGGGAGGGTGGGAGAGAGCGCGGGCAGGGGGAGGGGCAGAGGGAGAAGCAGGCTCCCCAGTGCAGGGAGCCCGCCCTGGGGCTCGATCCCAGGACCTCGGGATCATGACCTGAGTGGAAGGCAGACTCTTAACCAACTGAGCCACCCAGGTGCCCTGGAAATTTTGTTATGTTTTCAGTAGCTATCGGGCATGTTCTATGATTAGGCCCTGAGCCGGAGACGTTGGAGAATGCAAAAATAGGGACTGTAAAAACCCTGCTTTCAAGCGAATTAAGATCAAGCTGAGGGAAGGGGCGAGCAAGGTAGGAGACAAATACAAAGGGACATAACGTAAAGAAGATTAAACGGGGGTGTATGAACAAAACGGAAGGGAGAGTCTCCTCTGTGTGAGAGTCTGAGGAAGGCATGAGAAGCAGGTGACATGTGAGACTAAGTCCCAGAGAATGGCCAGCATTGAGAGAAAGCCTTTAAAAATCAAGTTATCTCCTATTTCTATTTTTTTAAGTTCATTTTTCACCTACTAGACTCATAATTCTGGTTTAAAGGAAGATTATATTAGTTTGTAGTAAAGCATGAAAAATGAAAGAATTTAAAAATATTTCTCATAGCTTACGCTGCATCTCTACAGCTTAACTCAATGCCTGAGATTCTTCAACTTTGTAACTAGACTGCGGAACTCCTCTCTGAACCCCCTTAATCTTTATAGAGGCAGTGGTTTCTACTTGCAATTCTGTACAACAGTGCTTCAGAAAAATAAAGGTTTTCTTAAAAATAAGTTACAGTTAGTTGGCCAAAACTCCATGCAATTTATGGAAAAAATAAGGGATGCTGTCAGACCAAACAGCCCTCCAAACAGCTAAGACAATCATTTCCTGAACTGAGAAGAAGAGGAAGAGGATCTGATCACGTGGCAGTGTTAGGAAACGGTCCTTCTGAAGAAAACGTACATGAAATTCAAGTGCTTCCAATTCAGTATTCCACTGTCCACAAACGCATCTCCACCGACACACACCTAGGCAAAGGAGTGTCACCAAGACCCTTGACGTTTGCTAGCTGGGACATGTGGCCAGCCTTCCCTGTCACAGCACATCCGTCAGCCCCGGTGTGTTCAGGAACCTCTTCGGTTACAGCCGCCGGGCGAAGCTGTACCGAAGCGCTGGGCCACTTACTACCCAAGTGATGCAGGGAGCCCCCCACGTGCCCGTGCGCCTGTGCTAGTCTCCCAGTCACACGAAGAGGCGACGGCCAAAGAACTTCTCAACTGCTGAGGGGAGGGGGTGCCATGAAGCACCCCGGAAGGAGCCAGAGGAGCCTTCACAGAATCCAGGCCAGACCCCGACCCAGGCCCCGAGGTCTCTTACCCTCTGCGACGGACCCGCCCTGGCGGTGGCTGACAGAGCTCCTCCCTCAGGAAGCTCTGAATCAAAACGGCCTTGCTCCTGGGGCCACACATACAAAGGACCTCTTTTCAAGGTCGTGCTCATCCCCTTGGCCACCCAAGTAATACACAGCAAACCCTTCTTAACCAGATAACAGCTAGGTCAGATAAGCTGCCTGTGTGTCCACCAGCCCCGGGTCATTTTGGGCAGCAGCTGGATAAAGCCACCAGGGTGGCCGACCTCGGAAAGGCAGCAGGAAGCTTCACTGGAATCACCCTTTTGGGGAACAGAGGGGCACAGGCTCGGAGTCCGTGAGGGGGCTGGTGGGAGGGCCAAGCCAGCTCCACCCCACTGCCGTCTGCCCATCCTGCGAGTCCGCGGTGCACCAGGGGGACAAGGGCTCACCAGACCCGGGGGGGGGGGCAGCCCGGGAAGAGTGGTGCTTGCTCACTCCCTGTCCCCACAAAGGGATGGAGTCAACCAGTCACTGGCCAACCTCAAGACAAATACTCAAGGAGATGAGACCAGGCCACTGCCGCTCTTTTTTCAAAGGCACCTCTCCACAGTAAGAGCTGCGGCCGGGGGACAGGCTGATGAAGTCGCCTGGGTCAGGCTCCGGGCACCAGAGTCACCTGGGGATGGACACCAACCTCTGCTCTTCCTGACAGCCTCCGGGAAGGGGGACTCTCAAGCCCTCCACGGTGAGCTGTCGTAAGTGCTATCAACACCGGGGGTTCACCCTCATTGCTAACCCCAAGTGTGTCACTCGGTGTGGTCCTTTCCTTTGTCCGTCTCCCGTGGGGATGAGGCTCTTACATTATTTGCAGAATTATTTATAGAGACCCGAGGAAAGGCCTTTCCACAGAGAACCCACTCCCCAACCTTCTCTTTCAGAAAGTTCTTCACGATTCTATGTTGCTGATACTAGAAATACTAGAAGAGTATATTTAAGGTCAGCATTGAGCCTCCTACTCCAAGTTCCAACATTTCCTTCCTCTCACAGAAGAATGTGCCAGAATTCACTGCCTACAAACCTTTGATGGTGGGGGGGACGCATTTGGTTGTGCTGAAGGTATAGGTTTCTGAGAAGGGCCCTTCCCCAGCCTCGCTCGCTGCCTGGATTCTGAAGGAGTAGCACGTGAATTCCGTCAGTCTCTGCACTTTATAGGTGTGGCTGGGTCCTCTGTAGATGGAAATGAACCTAGAGGAAGGAGCAGAATCCATTAGCCGCCTGAACTCTTACTAGTGACAAGAAATTGTCACTGTTCACTTACCTTCTACTATATGTGAGGTGATGAAGTTAATGTTAACTGGGCACCTGAGAAATACAATGTCCTCTTTACCTGGATTTTCCAAATAACTGAGGTTTAGCTTGAAAATTCCTTAAATTTTAACCTTTGTCTTTGCAAGAGCTTTCAAAGCCCCTTTCCCAAACTAGTAAGAAGACATTTTAAGATTACAGATCTTTGAGAAAACATTTTTAAAAGGAAAAGATACTTAGAATCCTCCATCAGGTTAGTCAACATAATGGAAAAGCAGCACAGGTGAACTGGACAGTTAAACGGGCGGCTTCTGGATCCCTCTCCAATCCGAACCTGGAATATTTTGTACTCTAATTATTATCTCCAAAAGGCAGAAGTGTAGAATGCATGAAGATAGAAACAAGACCTTACGTTTTCAAGTGTCTTCCCCCAGGGTCTTGAAAACTATGTATTTTTACAATGAAACTGGAGTACCTACAACTAGTCATATACTATCATCGTTTGTCTTTTTATAGTTAAAGAGAAAATTTTGGAAATAACTTCCCCCCAATTATCCAGAACTTCTGTAGGTTTGGGACTTGAATCCTGCCGGCCCAAGGCCGTTTGGGGAACCACGACGTGACCTGGTCTGACACAGGCCCATCGGTTCCCCCAGTCTCCACTGCCAGTGTCTGATGACAATCCGCTGTCTTCAGAAACTGCTGGAAGTCGGTCGGACAGAATCACAGTGTAAAACGTCTCATCTCTTAGGCCAGTTTGGCCTAAGGGGCAGGCAGGATTTATGAATTCATTTAGCAAACATTTCTTGACCATCTGCTGTGTGCCAGGCTCTGTGGCTTCAAAGATGAATAAGACCAAATCCCCTTGGGCTGATTGGTCCTGTGTGTGGTCAGAGTTTTCTGAAAGCAGCAGCGTTTTCCTGTGCCAGAGAACAGTTCCTCTGGAGGGATGGATGGATGGATGGGTGGGTGGGTGGGTCTAGAAATTAAACAACTTTTTTAGAAAACCTCTCCGAGTCAATACTTATTTTACGACACCCATGCGTTCATCAGCCTTCACAACTGAGTTCCTGAGCCCTAGCCATTTCACTAAGGTTCCCTCTGCCGCGCTGTGCAAGAAACAACCTTTTACTGAGGGCTGAACATTTTCAATTTCAGGGAAAGCCAGAGTCCACTCTGACACTCACAAATACCATGGCAACCTGTTTAGTGCTCTTGACACATTACCACCTTAATGAAGATACCCTTGCTAATGCTGGAGGCAAACAGCTACTCATTAACTCAGCCTCACCTGGGTCAGAATCTCTGACCAGAATCACTGGTTGTACCGCAAAATGGAAGTCATGGTTTAAGAAGTAAACGTGTTACATCTTCATTACAAACCTGCAATAAAAGCCTGATTTTTGAAAGAATCTGGAGATGGTTACTAGCGATAGTACTGCTTCCCTGCCATGCCCTGCTCTCAGGAGACTGTTCCTTTTGAAAATAAGGTCAATATATCCACGTGGGCAGGAGGACTCACCGTCACAGAGAAATGGACTGAAGCAGATTCAGGACTCTAATTTGGTAGTGTCATCTAAATTGGGCAAATAGCATACATACCAATTTTCAAATACATCAAAATCTGCGTCTGGACTGTTGTTTTCTTTTTCCCTTTAATTTATTGTTTGGCTCTTTCACTGCTGCATTTCAGTTTTTAAAAATTGCATCTCAATTTATAGAAGGCACTGTAGAAACAGGTGCTAGAATGAAGAACTCTGAAATCTCACCATTAGAGCATCTGTTTAAGTCTGGGGCTAGTGTTACTTACAAAAAAGAGACGTTACATTTGCTTTTGGAAAACAGCTAGAATGACTCTGAAGGAGACATTTACCCAGTGGACTTCAGGTTCAAGTTTACTCCCCTTGCAGAGCAAGTTAGGGGCTGGCAGCCTGGTGCACCCAGCAGAAGAGCCCTGAGAACAAGAGGGAGAGGGGTAGTTCTTTCTCCCTCCAGTCTTTTCTAGAATAAGCATGTGTCTGATCAGTCTTTAATTAAGCCCTCTGTCTACTTTAGCAATAGTAGATCATGACTCGCTTGCTGCCGCGCTTCTGACCTTCCTCCACTTAGAAAAGGCACAGGAAGGAATTCTGGGGGGAATAACAAAACTGGATGGGGCTAATTCCTAGGTTATGTAATTAGCCAAGTACAGAGCCTCAGTCAGTGGAGGGAGGACAATGGGCATGTGACAGACTCTCTCCTGAGTCTAAGGGGCATGGGGGCGGTAAGGGGAGACACCAGGAATCCTAGCAGCTTTGGGAGAAGCATTACGAAATTGCTAGCGGGGCCAACTCTACCCTAAAGGCCCACTTAGAGAAAAAGGGGTGTCCTGTCCTTGTGGGGCCTGTGTCCTAAGGCAGACGCACAGGCCCCAGGTCCGTAGGAGCTGAGCAATGAAGCGAGACAGCTGCACTCCTGTCTCCTGAGGCCTTCTCCCCACACACCTCATTCTGATGGGTGACTGAGAGCCACTGAAGACAGCGGGTCTGCCAAGGGTTGTAAGAGTTTACGTTTATCCCTTTAATGGTTTCCCATACCCGCCTTCTTCTTGAGGACACACGAGAGGTAGAGCGGAAAGAGAAGTGAAGGATGAGACTGTGGGGTGAGAGAAGAGAAAGACTGGGTATGCACACTGTCTAATGTGGAAATCACTGACCGCAGTCATGTCCAATTTCACACTGCTTTACTTTTAACAAAGAAATGTATCCAATGCATAAGTCAATGGATTCTAGTTAAATGCTCCTTGTAAGTCCGCGTGTCAATCAAAAGCCCAAATCCTTCATAAAATCTCACCTCTCCATTTTAGGTTTCTGGAGACACGACCTTCGTATGTTAACAGCCAGTTTGGCACTTTAAGTCTAACTTTAGAGATTTCAAGAATTTTAATTTTGAAAACTTTCAGGGCGTATAACACCTGGTGCTCCATGCAATACGTGTCCTCCTTAATACCCTTCATCAGGCTAGCAAACAATGAATCATGGAACACTACATCAAAAGCTAATGATATACTGTATGGTGACTAACATATCATATTTAATAAAAAAAAAAAGATACTAAAGGGAAAAAAAAAACAACTTTAAGGGCTAACACTGGTTGTAGGCTGCTCCTACACCCACCCCAACACTCTTCATAAATGCGGGGTCCACGAGCAGAACAGCACCGAGTTCCCTGAGCTGCCAGCAACTTCCTCAGCCTCTGTGCCTTCGCTTTCTCCTCTGTGCCGTAGGGTCTCTGCGCCCCTCATGGCACTGCGCTCAGGTTTAAATGAGTTAACAGAAGCGTTCAGCCCGGTCCTGACCTGTAACCACACTCCGCAGGTGCCAGTCACAATTACTATAATGCCAGGGTTTTTAACAAACTCCGCTCTCCCTTCTGAGAGCCCACCTACATCCCTGCAGGCTAATACCGAGGTTACTTTCTTTTCTCCTGGGTAGAGAGCTGGCTGTGTGGGGAGAGAGACCGTCCTGTAAGCTGGGCCCTGTGCCGGCCGGAGGCATCAGCTGTGGGGCCCGTTTACCCTCCGCGCTGGGACCCCCGGTGAAATGTGGCCAGCAGTGCCTCCCTCACAGGTCTGTGGTGGGATCTGGTTTGAGAGCTCACGTGAGTGCCCCAGTCCCTACATGGAGCAGACCTTAAGGAAATGTCATGGATCCTAAATTTCTTTCTGCACGTGCTGACAGGGACATCTGTTTCAAATAAAGCTCACCAAAACAAAACAAAAAGCTCATGAGCCAACACAAAAAGAAGAGGGTCCCTCTTTTACTGCAATTCTGTAATTATTTTCCATCATTCCAAGAGGCAGGAGAAGAAAGAATCTTCTTTCTTTGGAGCCAGTGATTTATGCCAGTTGCATGGTGGCCTCTCGAGGTGGCTCCGTAGGTGAACGCCCTGTGGCTAGAACCACCCGGCAGAGATTAAAAATATTCATCAAATATTTGTTTTACAAAGACCAGTCAAATTTTTTCTCTTTCCTAAATCTCTCTTTCTTAAAGCACCTTCATTTTAAAATTCGTTATAGTCAGCCAGAGGCCTTTGGTGATAGAATTAAACATACACTATGTGTCTTAAGACACAGTGACTGCAGACTACACATTTTAAACGCAACCAAGGACCCAGCACTTAGAGAGCACGCCCTGCCATGAAAAGAGGACAGGAGCCACCCCGCTCTGCTGGTCCCTCTCCCTCCCCCTTTTATTTAAGACTATCCAGGGTCAGTGCTTGGGCTCTACCTGGGTTCACGCACTACAGGGCCTGGGACAAGCGGCACTGCCAGAGGCCAACGGGACTCCTACTGGCTTGAAGGCCCTAAAACATACTATTTCAGGGTGTGCTGCCCCAAGCCTGGGGAAAGGGAGAGCCCTGGAAGGGGGGAAAATCACCTGTGATGGGGGATTATCTGGAGCAGCTGGGGTGCCTACATAATCAAAGGATGGTCATAAAAACCCTCACCAACACCTAAATCCCTTCATTTCTGAGGGGGAGAGGATGGCCTGGGCCATAACGGATCCATGACGTGGAGACTTTCTGATGCTACAGAAACATGATGAAGTATGTGTAACAGGTGGCACGGTCCCCGGACTACTACGTGCTCAGTAAAGTCACTGAGTAACTTCAGTGTCAGTTCAGGCTGAGGCATATGCAGCCACAGGCACCCCTGTGGAACCATATCCTTAAAGGGCGTCCTGGAGCCGTGGGCTCATACGGCATTGCCTCTCTCTACCCCTGCCGCCCATGGCCGCGTACCTTGGGGGGCATCAGCCCTAGGACCCAGGACTCCTGGGAAGACCAAGAGAACAGGTGTGGAAACACCCAGAGAGCTGCCCCATTGGCTCCGGAGCTGAAGGTCCAGGGGGCGAAAACAATCTTTGTAGTCCACGGCCTTGAGTTTGAATTTAGGCTCAACAGCCACGTAAGCTATTTCCATCTGTGTAAAATGGGTGTGATAATAGTGCCTCCCCTCAGAGCGGGTTGTGAGAATCCAACGGGATCATGAGGCAGACTCGTGACGAAATGCCTCGCGCTTGCGGTAACACTAACACTCATTAATAACAAAACACCAAGGTTTAGGAATGGTTTCCCTTGTTTCTCAACGCTGGGGAAGCCTGAAGGACGCCCCCACAACGGCATCCCTTCCTGACCTCCCCTTCGGCTTTCCGGAGCCAGAGAGGGAGCTGTGTGCCTGAGCCCCGGCCAGCACCTGCTGCTCGAGGAAGGACGCGTGGCCCTGGAGCGCTGCCTGTTCGTGGGACCCGCGGCCCCGGAGCGCCGCCTGTTCGTGGGACCCGCGGCCCCGGAGCGCTGCCTGTTCGTGGAACCGGCGCATTTTTACGCAGGACAAGGACAAGTGGGAAGAAATGCTCTCTGGTACTGAAACTATTTACTTGGAAGGGGAAACAAACAAGGCAGAAGGCTGGGTGGGTCACTGAAAGTTTACAGTCTAAATGAATTCTCCATGGCTTCAGCGCTGTGATGTCTTGAAACACCTCTAGGGTAGCAAGCACGCGTGGGTTTCAATGTTGCCAATTTAACAGTGATTTAAAACAATGTTCCAACAGATCTGTGAAAACAAAATGACTGCTCATTCTGCGTGCCTGTCAGAATGCCTCTTTGGTTGGTAAGAAGACGACAAAAACCTTGGCCACAATGTGTACTCCGTTACCTTCACCATGAACTTGGACAAGCTGATACTCTCCAGGCTGAGCTTCCAGACACTTGGGATAATAATAACTGTCTTGTTCACCTGGCAGGAATTTTTATGAGAGCCAAGGGAGAGGACCAAGTAAATTCTATAATTTCTTATTAAATATACTCTAGGAAGGCAAAACAACAGAATCTTGACATTTTCAAGACGTTCTAGGGGAAGGCTGTATTTCAACCTCAGTATTTTAGGTTTTAACACATTGTGAAAGATGAGTTTTTTTGCAGTGAAGTGTAACTGAGGGAAGAAATTCAGACATGTTACACCTTTGAATGTTTAAACTATTTTAGAGTGAAATGATATGTAATGAATTCAATTTTAAAATCTATTTCCTTAAAAGTTTTGTTTCAAAAAAAAAAAAAAAAAACAAACCCAAGAATGCCCTGGATGGCTCATAACGTAAATGCACAGTAGAAAATGAGGGTACACTAAGGTTCTGGTGTTTACTACCTTGTTCCTACCTTATAATCCCCAGGCCCATTACAGGCTAACAGCAGCTCGTTACTATTAACTCCTCACAACGATCCACTCTGCTGACCTAAAATGGCCTCCAGTCCACTAAAAGCTGCAAATGGCACATTTCTAAAGTTGTTCCACAAAATCACAAGCCGACAGCTGTTAGTGAGCTCAGCACAGCTATCTTCCTTCACAATGACATGTCGCTGCCTTCTATTTTCTCTGAATCTCCCTGGGCCGCATGGGCTGTGTGTGTGAGAGAGGATCTCCTGCATTACTGAAGCCATGTTTGGGAGGGACGATGTTCAAAACAGGCATGGACAGCATGTGTCCTCACTCCACCGGGAACACGGAGTCCTGTCATGTCTATGCAGAGGCAGACGGAAGCAGATGGCATCGTGCAGGGACATCTGAGGCAGGGAAGGTGCGTTTCCTAGACTGGCTTTGATGTCGGCGAGAGAACCCATTTGCAGACTGAGCACCTAAGTGCCAAGGAGTTTCCTTCCTCCCCCACGTTCTCGGCTGCGTATGTGCCTACTGGCTCGTGAGTGATCCAGCTCTAATACTTTTTGGTTAGGTTTCGTTTCAGGCTCCTTTTCTAAGAAATAAAATGTTTATATATCTGCCAATGAAACTCTACAGAGAATAAAAAATTCCTTTTTTCATTTTTTTTTGTTCAAATTGTATTTCGTTATTGGTATATTAAAAAAGATTATTTTCAAAAAAACGACCTCAAGATGAAGACCCCCCTGAGAACCCTGACACCTCCCATTCTGCTTTCTTTCCAAGCACATCTCATTTTCAAGGATACTCTTCCCAGAGTCCTTCAGATTTCGGTTTTTCTACTTCTATTTTAATGGGTTTGCCTCAATCTTACCTGATTCAGGAAAAAACGCTGAGAGAAATGCTATCCACTTCCATTCTATTTATGATTAAAGAGATAAAAATTCCGTTTTCAAATAGAAAAAACAAAACAAAACCCTGTAATCTGAATTTTTTAAATTTCTGGTCCAATTAAGATCTCTAACAGTTCATTTACCATCACTCACTTTTGCCCGTACCTGACATTTCAGCCTGCAAACCGACTAAGCCAGCAGTATTCTTTATTTTGTAGGCTTAATTTTTATGCTTTCTAAGACAAACGAATGCTTTTTGCCCATCAATCAGGGACTGGAGACAGGCATCATTAGTTCCATTTTGTAGAGGGAGAAACTAAGGCAAAAAAGTGAAGGGACATGCCTCTAGCCACCTAGAAACTCAGTAACAGGTCCAGGATTACAGCAGAGATTTGACACCCCCGTGGAGAACCCAACTGCCTTCCACTGACTGAAGGTAATACAAAAGTGTCATTTATCCAACAAGGGAGATCATGTGTATCAGGACTATTCCAGAGAAACAAAGGAAACTAGTATCAACAATATGCTTTGAGAAACAGAAGCAGGGGTTGGTTCCGTAATAAGCATACATTAAGAAAGTTCATTTCTCCTGTAGGGCTCATACACCCCGGTGACTTTTATTAGTTGCCTAGTGTGTATTTTTCCAGGGTTTCTTTGTAGAGATGATTTTCTGTCCCTCTCTAACAGTAAACAGTCGTATTGTACACATTAACAAAGCCCTCCAATTTTGCCTGATGAAGGGAAAAGTGTCACGGGCTATGGGCTGAGTTAAATGGAGAGCAACTGGTAATTATCCATTCTATCAGAGCCCTCTGCCCCATCCCCCTTTTGCTGGAAATACATTGGCTTTAAAATATATTGGCTATCTGACTAAACCTGAACAACAGATTAGCCATAAATGCATTCCTGGAACTTAAGTTCCTCTCGTCTCGGAGCTGTGTACAATTATCAGGAACATGGACCCATGAGGGTCAGGACGAGAATCAGCACCAACTCAAATTCTGTTAGGGCAGCATAACATTTCATTCCAGTAACACAGACAAATGCACCTTCGAAATCATCAGTACAGCATTACGATCTTAAAATGCATGAGTTGATCTTGTTATTCTAATCCCTGTATTAGGTTAATGCAGCATTATGAAAATGTTTACTTTGGGTGTATATTCTTCTTGCGTACACAGGAACCAAAGACATTCAGATCTTCTGTGCTAGATTTGCTAAGAATAACAGACTTAATCACTCTACAGTCACACCAGTATAATTTTTGTTTTTCTGCTGAAATTAAATAAAATCTCTTGTGCTGTCTGCTTATTGTTTCCCATTCACTTATTTTCTCGGCAACGTAAGTTCCTTATAGGTAGCCACATACCTCAAAAGACTTAGCGCATTATAGTAATTCAAGAAAAAAAATGATGATTGGGTGATTATGATCTAACTGCTAGGAATAAACTTGGCCCTATAAATATAAAGCACTGCTTTGAAGCTGCTACATCAATATGTAGTCAGTGACCTTGGACTGGGAGCCTTGTGAGTCAAAAGCTTTGAATACATGGAAAACAAATGTCCTGTGCAAGAGGCAAAAAATTGTCAACGTAGCAAGTCCAGGTGACCCAGATGAATTCTAGGTTGATTTACCTGAAGGCAAGGATTTGGGCAAGATGACCTTTTGGGATCCCTATTTACATGAAATAGCCCCAAACTTAAAAAGAGCCATGGGTAGAACGAGAATAGAAAGAGGCATGTAGCTGGAGAAAAATCCAGGGCACATTTCTGTGCTTTGTAGGTTGTATCCTCAGTTTCCACCCGACCCTGAGTCTTTATCACTTGCCTTCAACCTAAGGCTCTTTTGCATGAGATTATATGATTGGGACCCTTTTAAGACTCACTCACCCTATTATTGTCTCTAAGAAGCCTTCTCTGCTCATTTAATTTAAAGCCTATAATCATAAGTTGAAATCATAATAATCATTAAAATTAAATTCAAGTCAACTTATCAAAAACAACCCATTTTTTTTCATCTGGCCAGTGGAAGGCTTTGGTAGCAATCCTATCGGCATAGAAAATATTTCACTTTTTATTCAAAAACTAAACGTAGATAAAAGCTATCAATGTCTGGCACTTTGGAGGTGCTTGATAAATAGAAGTGTCCTTTAAGAAGTTTAGAAATACATTTTTGGCCCAACATTATACTTAGAAATCTGGCTCATTTCAGATTTTTTGATTGAGAACAAATCAGCAAAGTGTAGATGCAAAACTTTAAGGGGTTTGAGACCTTAGGTGGTCACTCTTAAAGAAAGTTAGTATCTGGGGCGCCTGGGTGGCTCAGTCAGTTAAGTGTCCGCCTTCGGCTCAGGTCATGATCCCCAGGTTGTGGGATCGAGCCCTGCATCAGGCTCCCTGCCCCGTGGGGAGTCTGCTTCTCTTCCTCTCCCTCTGCCCCTCCTCCTGCTTGTATTCTCTCTCTCCTTCTCTGTCTCAAATCAATAGATAAAATATTAAAAAAAAAGTATCTTTCTTATTTGTCAAAAGCAGAGACTAAGATATGAAGAAAAAAGAGACAGTGTGCCCTAATCATTTGCAAGAGACACCCTTTGGTAAGGGACGTAGCTCACAAATGATCTACAAGGTTTCTGCACTTTCAGGTGAAAAAGGCGGGAAGGGACTCAGAGCTCACCTTCTACTGCTGTCTAGGGTAGACCGATACTTTAGCGGCCAAATCAAACCAACTCTTTAATTTTATAATTACCGAGCATGGAGTTATTAATTTTCATTGTGCTTCTGTTGCAAAACATTTTAAGACTAACATTACTTTCATAGCTGACTAGGACAGCAGGACAACTCACGCATCGGCAGCTCCCCCTTTCAATGCCCACAGTGCCCGGTGAGTAAAATAAACCAAAACCACAATTAAGTCTCCCTCTGGTTCTCACCTTGGCCACAAGCAGGACATATAATATTTTTGCCACATACGTAACAAGAACTTATTAGTGATTAACGCAGTCAATGTGTACACTAGGGAATATGTAAACTTTTCCCAGAAGTCACTACTGGAAATCACTGTGGCAATGAGTTAAATGAAAAATCTGCTCCTTGAATGAAGGCACTTCCTTTCAGTTGGACAAGCCAGGTCCAAGTCCTACAGAACCGCGAGGAGACCAGCACAGACAAAAACTATGCTAATCACAAGAATTATAACGCACCCAACTCAGCTGATTTCCCCCTAATCCTCATGAGTCAAGACTCGAAGTTAAACAAACGCTTGGATTTAAGGGGCCAATCCATACAAGTGTTCAGTTTCAAGACACTAAGGAAGGTCATCTTCAAACTCCAAATTAGGCCAAGTTTCATCCTATTAAATCACAGGAAAATTAATCCACAAATAGAACGAGCATTTATTACGCTCTCTACTCCCATCACTTTAATAACTTTGAGAGCATTGACAAATCTAATTTAAAAAAGATAAATTTGGACTCCAGGTCATAAAATTAAGAAAAATACTGTTCCTAATGGTAAGTTTTCTTAAATTGCCGTTTAAATTTAGCCAAGTCATTTATTTGATTAACGGTGCCATCTTTGGGCCTCCCCCCCTTCTTTAATAGCATGAATTGATTACTAGATTCTGCACTCTCTTCTGTCTGGCATATTTAAATGTCTCACGACAGCATACTTATTTGGATCAGCGTTCATGGCCCTTTTATTCTGAGCATCTGTATGAGGCGCCCCCAGCAGACGCCCACCCACCACAGGGCAGGCCTGCAGCGGGATGCAGCCAGCTGGTCTGGTGCAGAGCCGCTGCTCTCCCCACATTCCTGGACGTTAACAGTAGAGGTAACTGCACGAGGAGTTAGGCAGCCCCCATCTGATCCCAATTCTGCTACCAGTCTCAATGTTTCTGGACTCGACTTCCTCTAAAGCAGGGACACAATTAGAAGATACTCTCTAGCGAAGATTCTCTCAATCACCAAAGGAAGCCAAAAGCCCAGGGAAAAAACAAAGGCCCATTTACAAATGTCCCCCATTGCTAGCTTTAAATCAGGATTTGTTAGTCCATAATTCTTGTTCTTGCCAGCCCTCTGCAGTCAAGGAGTCCCCTGCCAGTAAAATAATGAACCCGTGAAAATGCACCCAAAGGTACACAGCAGAGTAAGATGAATGATCTTGTCTATGAGGGAGTGTGCATTTAATCTCTAATGAACCTACCAAAAGAAGCCTCATTTTCTCTGTGCTTTCTACACCAGCACTAGTTTCCAATAGGACAATCACTTTTTGTTCTTTTATAGTCAAATTACTGGGCTTGACAGGTCCTTCAAAGTCAAGTTCAAATGTCATCTATCTCAAAAAGCCGTTCCTGGTCTTTGCAACCAGATGCTCTCTGCCTCCTCCAGCCTCCCAGAGCGCTCTTCCCCAAGGGCGGTCAAGTTCTGAGACCATTCGGGGGTTGGTATTATGCTGCTGGAGGCAGGGGCTTGTCTTTCCTTGATCTTGGTCTCCACTGCCCGTCCACCTCAAACAGTGCCTTCCCCACAGCAGGACTCCACTGCACTGAAAGGAATCGATGTAGTTGGGCACAGGGTGGGGGGCGAGGATGGGACAGGGGTTTCTGTGCTGACTAAACCAGTTTCCTGTTCAGTTAAAGGAGGAGACTATAACGCATAACGTGGGAAGGACAGAAATGGTTTTGTGTTCGGCAGATACGCCTTGGGGAAAAGGCAGCATGTACCTGTTCCATCGGGTGTCTCGGATTTATGGCCACCACCCCCCCAACCTCCTTCACCTGATTCTCTAATTTGGGCTTTTGGTCACAGGACATTCTGTCATCATTACCTTTTACTCTGCATCAGAATTATTCCTAAATACAGTTCAGAGGCCCATCTTCTGATCGGCCATTTTCAGAGGAAATGAAGTTAGGCTAAATAAATACACGTGAAAGGCTGGATTTGATTTCTGCGGCCAAGAGTATTTCCTGGGTGTGGAGTTTTATAAACAACCTCCTGTTGGCGCTGGTTGATTTGACCTCGCATTGCCCATAGTTACAGAGTACGGTCCCCATCGGTACTTCACTACAGCTATTTCAGATCAGTAAACATGTTTGTCTTGACGGCTACTGAATATTTAAAAAGCTGACATCTCTTCCTGAGTCTTATTTCCCTTTGCACTTGGGACTAACAGAACTCTCTAACATAGCATGGACTTGGGCAGTTTTCTTTTCAGATAATTTCTCTCCATTATCTGGCTTTATGAAAGGAAAAACAACACACAGATAATCACACGTAGCAAATCAGGGTCTTCAGAATGTTAGTTTAGAAAATTCTACATGGAGGATGGAGGGTACAAAATGCAGGACCCCGATGGATAGGAAATCTTTCAACCAGGAGGATGAGTGCTTTACCAGAGGACCAACGAGCGAGTAAGGACTCACTCCGCAAGCCAAAGGCACGGACCCGTCCCGCGTGCCCGCCCCACCGTCTCACCTCTTGTTTCTGTCCTCCAGCTGCAGGGTGTACACCATGTCATCGGCCGCGTGTGTCTTGGGGTTACTGTCGCCCCACTTCAGCTTCAGGCTCTGGGGTCCCGCTGCGGCACATTCGAGCCGTGGAGGCAAGGGTGGTAATGGCCGAGTTTTGGCCCTAATGAACTGACTGAATGGTCCAGCTCCGATTTCATTGATGGCCTGAATTCTGATCCTGGGAAAAGGGAAAAAAGACAAACATTGCAGGTTTAAGCGGCAAGCAATTCCCCATTTCAAATAAACATCGTGTGGGGTATTTCTAAGGAGCATTATGGAATACAGAAAAACAAGCTGAAGCAATGCAGGACAAATAGAGAGCAGAACAGCCTGGAAAACAGATTGTATTCTCCCTTCCAAAAACAGCAAAAGTGCTTTAGCAAGATACCTCTGAGTTCTTTAATTAAAAAAAAAAAAAAGGTCCATTGTCTGAGGGAAGACATCCTGGAGATGTGCTACTGTATTTTTGCTGTAGCCGCCTGTTCGCTGCCTCAAAGTCAGTTTTGGAAGAGAGTGGGCTACAAAGAACGAACGAAATAGGAAAGCAAAGGGGTCTCCTCCAGAGTTTAAAAACCAAGGACAACTCTTCAACAGGACATTTCTCCAGCCTCACCCACAATCTCTGCAAGTCCATAACCAGACCTCGTGTGCAGACACTGCTGGTAATGGGGTGTCATTCAGATGAGCAAAAACCTTAACCGATGTTTGCGATGTGAAGTGTTACGGATAATAAAGTTGTATTAACACCGCCCCCATAGTCTATGTATTTAAAATCAGGGTTATAACTTATAAATAAAATAATATCCTGTTCTTACTTTTTTGCTTGTTCCTCGATTTCCTGACTGGTTGACTGCAGCAGCCCTCCAAGGTCTTCATACAACACGAGGACGGCTCTGCCCCACCCTCACTCTCAGCACTGCTCCCCGCGGTGACTACAGGCCCTGGAAGCTTGTTTCCTCCTGGCCCTCAGCAGCCTGCACACCCGGTTCAGGCTTTCCTCCTCTGCTTCTCAGACCAAAACTCTCATGCCACGGCCCCACCACCCCTCCACCCTGTTCTTCCCCTCTTCTCCTCTACGGTATGGACAATTTTCTCAGTAACCTGACATTTTTTTTTTTTTTAAGAGTTTATTTATTTATTTGACAGAGAGACAGCCAGCGAGAGAGGGAACACAAGCAAGGGGAGTGGGAGAGGAAGAAGCAGGCTCCCAGCAGAGGAGCCTGATGTGGGGCTCGATCCCAGAACGCCGGGATCATGCCCTGAGCCGAAAGCAGACACGTAATGACTGAGCCACCCAGGCGCCCCTCAGTAACCTGACATTTCCACACATACTCCCGGGTCTGCCTCTCCCCCAGGCCTCCAGTGAAACCCACCACCCAGGCCCCAAAACACATGACAATAAAAAACAGAGTCAGAGATAAATTCTTAGGAAACAGATCAACTTAAAATATTCTTATAATTTAGTTTTATGTACTTCTCAGTTACAGCAATTACTGGGTACCCTTAACTAGAAAATACTGTTTAGGTGCTACAGTACCCAAATTCATCTTATGACTGCAAATTAGCATTAATTCTTCAAAGGTATAGATAGCATAGTTCTTCAAGTCAGTCTAATAATGTGCCCGTGGACTGCGGAGAAGGAAGCAAAGCTGCGGTACTTACAGGTGAGAGGAAGCAAGCACAGCCCGCCTGTTTCCCCCACTGATGTGGCCATTACACCGGGACAAAAGAAATGCAGCAGCCATTTAAAAGCTCCGAACGGTAAATGGTAGCTGGAGGATCTGGGGAAGAATGTAAACTACCACCTAACCAGCAGTGAATTCACCACTGTTTCGGCTCCGTGACGCCCCAGACTGGATTCAATGCAGCCTGAAATCTAGGAGCAGACATCTGCATGGACCGAGGGCTCTAACGGAAGGAAGCCTGGCTCGGGGAAAGGGCTCTCTGGATGTTCAGAGGGCAAGAGGAAAATCCCCCATTCTTTTTCTATTCTGCATTCTCTCACTCCCCAGCCCTTACACAATTCCTTCAGATCAACAGCCTAAAGAAGAAACAATAAACGATCCTATCCCGTGGTAGAGAAAAAGCACCTGATGGAATCCAATTTCTATTCATAATGCAAAAATTCTCAGAAAACTTGGGACAGAAGGAAACTTTCTCAACCTGAAAAGGGCATCTACAGAAACACCTGCAGGTAACATTATACTCAACAGTGAACGCCTAAATAATTTCTAAGATCGGGAACAACGCAAGGATATCTACTCTCAACACTCCAACTCAGCTTTATGTCCTAGAAGTCTCAGCCAGTGGTGGGAAAAATGGCATAGAGATAAGAAAGAAACCAAAACTACAAGACACCGCCGAAAGTCTTAAAGAAGACCTAAGCAGAGAGAGACATTCTGCGTTCATGAATTGAAAGACTGCAAAGAAAAAAAATGTCAATTCTCCCCACACTGATCTACGGAGAGAGTGCAATTCTAATAAAATTCCAGCAGGATTCTTCTTAGTAGATCCAGAGAAGTTGATTCTCAAAGTTATGTGGGAAGGCCAAAGAGCTAAAATTGCCAAACACAAAGTTGAAAAGTAAGAATAAAGTTGAAAGAATCACACTTTCTGATTTAGGACTTACTATAAAGCTACAGTAATCAAGACAGTGTGGTACTGGTAAGAGACAGACACACAGATCAATATAAGAGAATACAGACACCAGAAATAGAACCACATAAATATGAATGATTGATTTTTGACAAATGTGCAAAAGTCATTCAATGGAGAAAGAGTAGTCTTTTTAACAAATGGTGCTGGAACAACTGGGTTTAAAGAGGAAACAAAACTCAATCTAAATCTTGTATCTTATTCCAAACTTAACTCAGGGTGGATCATGGATCTAAACACAAACTGTAAAAAAGAAAACTTTTAAGAAGAAAACAGAAGAAAAGAAACAGTATTTGTTACCTAGAATTAGGTGAAGAATTTTTACTCATGATGTGAAAAGCATGATCAAGAAGGAAAGAAGGAAGGAAGGAAGGAAGGAAGGAAGGAAGGAAGGAAGGAAGGAAAGTTGGGACTTGAATCAAAATTAAAACCATCTGCACTGTTAGGAGAATGAAGGCAAGCTACAGAATGGGAGGAAATATGTACAAATTATATATCTGACAAAAGGACTGTATTCAGAATGTATAAAAACCTCCAAAAGTCAACAGTAAGAAAACAACCAACCCCATTAAAAATGGGCCAAAGACTGGCAAATAAGCACACGCACAGTTAATATCACAGGCTATTCGGACGACGAGACTTAGAGCTACGATGAGATACCATTACATCCCTATTGAGATGATTAAAAACCCTCAATACCATGCTGGCAAGGATGAGAAGCAACTGCAACCCTCACATACTGCCGGTGAGAGAGCACAAGGGTGCAGTCACATCGGAGAAGACAGTTGTCCTACATAATTTCTTATAAAGCTTAATACACACGCATATGAGCCAGCAATTCCACTTCTTGGTCTTTAGAGAAATTACAATTTATGTTCATACAAAACCTGCACACGAATGATTACAGCAGCTCTGTTCGTATCACCCCAAACCGAACAAATATCTGTCTTATAGTTTGGGACGCAGCAAATACTTATCTCTGATAAAGTACAGCAAAAATTCCACTAAAAAGAGCCGTTCTTTTCCCAGATTCTATTAAACGTGGGGCTCTCTCTGGTCTCTTGTAGATATAACCTTGAAAGACTAAAATGAATTCTGCCTCACCTCTCGACAGAAACCTCACAGCTTTATGGTGGTAATAGAGGAGCTTTTTTTCTGTGATTGCACAGGAAGAAATTTTTCTGCAACTGGAGAGGAAAAATCTTTTTAAAAAGATGCTCATCGTGGTGGTTGGAATTACCTTTTCTCTCTTCTTAGGAAAGGAGAATTAAGCCAGACATTAAGTTTTAGCCTTTCTTCAGCGGTGTGACAAATTTCCTCACTTACAAGGTTTGTATTAACGTCTTTCTACCGTCCAGACTGCCATTCCCTCCCTTCATTGTAGGTACAGGTATTCCTAGAGCCCAGAGTCCAAGACGCTTTCTTCTCTTTGCTTGCTCATCGTCCCGAGCCAGCTGCCCTTACAATGTGGTCCAAGTGACCCCACCGCGTTGCTCTGTGCAGCCCAGGCAGCCCTGGGCCACTCAAATAAACAACAGGAAGCAAGGTAATGGGTTGCTTAAGATTGTTATTCGGCTCAAGAAAAAAAATGAGAGATCTGACTCATTTAGAAGAATTAAACACGAGTTTACAAAATACAAGGATCAAGATACAAAAATAAATTATTAAATAGATTTAATATTTGACTTCTTTGTAAATGCACTTATTTCCCCAAAGCTTCTATACTATTTTGACAGGTTTTGTGTTCCTTACATTGAAGCTCTATGGCTCTCTGACCTCTTACTGGTATGTATTCGGTAGGCACATAATCTTGGCCTTAATGACACACCACCAGCACCACAAGAACACCGTGGTGCATTTTAACCCTCTTTAGCAGTGAAGCTTCTTTGAAAATCCTGCTCACCTTGGTGTGACCTTGGGTAACCGTTTCCTTATTTCCAAAATGGGTATACTAGTATCTTTGCTGCATTTACAAACCAATTTGATTACTTAATTAAGATAAGGCATATAGGAAGCATTTCCCATTTGTAGATATTTCTATTTCACCAAATGACCAGAAAAGGATTCACGATGGGCAAAAGCACTTTGGTGAACTTTAAAGTGCTAATTTCTGGAGTTGCCATTCTTAGGACTTCTTTTGAGACTGTCATTCCTTTCCCAAGGAAAGAACTTGGGTCAAGCATCCATGAGGAGGGCACGGTGCTGGGCACGCACACGTGTGGCCTCATTTGGGTTGATTACCACCAACTCACTTTATGACTTGAGTCATTTGTTAATACCATCTATGTTTTTCCTTCCTCCAAATTATGGCCAAGGAACCAGAAAACACCTAAAGGGATTCCCGTCTCTGTAAAGCATCCTCAGAAGGGGAGGGAGAGGCAGAGAGCTGGGAGACCACCGCCGCGAGCCATGCTGAGAACGGGCTCTGCTCACAGGACTGTGCTTGCAGCAGAGGCCAGTCTTTCCTCTTTCAGAGAGGAGAAAACTGCAGTTAAACTCCAAGAGGTTAAATAGCTCAACTTCAATGACACAGTTATTCCTGGTGTTGAAGCCTAAATTCGATATGTACAACAGTATCCCTAATTTCTAGGCTGAACCCATGAGGTAGGAATTACTCTATTTTACAAACGAAGAGACTGAGGCCTGGCTGGGTTCAGCCATGTCCACTGAGCCACACAACAGAGGTCAGATCTGGTGTGAACTCTGTCTTTTTTAGGCTCACAGTCTTTCGTCCATTCCAGCACACCATAGTCTCCGAGCATAACTGAGTCAAAGACAGTTTCTGATCTAATCAAGGGGTAATTTTAATTCAGACCACACTTTCAGTTCAACAACTGCCTTTTGCCAGTAAAGCGGGCATCTAGAACAGTAAAAAATAAAAATAAAATTGTTTTTACATTATTTAAACACCTTTTGGCCTCGAAGTCAACTACTTAAATTTTAAAATACCTCAATTTATCTACATTTTTACACAACACATTTTGTTTCAGTAAAAATGCACGGTTCTCTTCTGTGTGGCTGACGCACTGAACTAACATTCCTTAGTTCTAATGACAAAGTAAAACTCAAAACTGAAATACAACTGAGGAACTGATGAAATGAGGCCATGCGTGGGGCACCTAGCTGGCTCTCTCAGTCTGTAGAGCGTGCAACTCTTGACCTCAGGGTTGTAAGTTTGAGCCCCCCATTGGGTGTAGAGATTACTTTAAAAGTAAAATCTTAAGAAAAAAAAAAAGAAAGAAAGAAATGAGGCCATGTCTTCTTGCATTTTGGTAAAAATATTACATACTCTGAGTCCAGGAAGCTGAGAAAGCTGAACAAGGGCTATGATAGTTGCTGTTTATTTGGGAGCGAAAAATGCAGTGTGAAAATAATTTCCTAATTCCAGTGAGAGCTCATTCTGGACTAATGAGCAAAACAAACACTGACCTGAGGAACAGTTCCAAGAATTCACCTCAGAAAAAACTGACTTTCAAGTTTTATTAGATTAATTAACGTCTACCCCAAACCCAAACTTGAGAATTTTCTCTTTAGTTGAAGTAATATGTTAATCTTGAAATTCAGATAGAATCTCCAGGTTTCTTCTTCTTTTTTAATGCATTGCATCAGTTTCTGAAATCTTAAGCTCTGCAAATTAAGTATAAGGGAGATGGAATTTTGCCTTCCAATTAAGGGAAGTGATCTGTAACTCTTGAGAAACTATGCTGGCCAGGCTGATGTGAAAAACGTCAAGTGCCCAGCAGTCTGCCGTACCCATCAGTACACCGATCATTCTGAGCAAAGACATTCAATTAAGAAGCACATTCTTCATAGCTTTTGATTGAAAGATCCCCTAATAAAATATCTACTACTACCAGTTGTGGATGCTAAATACATTCAGAAGATCGTAGCCTTCCAGGGGCGCCTGGGGGGCTCAGGCAGTTATGCGTTGGACTCCTGGTTTCAGCTCAAGTCGTGATCTCAGGGTGGTGAGATCGAGCCCCCTGTGGGGCTCTGTGCACAGCGTGGAGTCTGCTTGAGTTTCTCTCTCCCTCTCCCTCTCTCTGCCCCTCCTCCCCATGCTCTTTCTAAAATAAATAAATCTTTAAAATAAAATAGTAATAAAAAAAGAATCATAGCCTTCCACAACACCTTTCATACACACACACACACACACACACACACGCACTCAAATTTCTGATACTCCACATGTGAAAAGAAGAATGACTTTCAAAACGAAACTTCCTCAACTGGGGAAAGTGACTTCACAATCCTCCTTAGCCATCCCAGTACTCAGGGCGTCTCCAGTGCGGGGCTGGGGGCAGTGAGGATAGCTGGGAGGAGAGGCCTAGGAGCAAAAGATGGACTTTTTATACCCCACCTCTCCCCACAACCTGCCGTCTAATCATTGAGGACAAAAATATGAAAGAAGGGAATAATCGTCAGATAACTTCTGAAGGAATATAAAATAGTAGCTAAATTCAGGAAACCTCTGGGGGACATGACGCCGTTGGAGTAAAGGGATTCAGTGCCTGTGCTACCTTCTGTCTCCAGGCACTCAGACTTGCCTTCCACAGGAAGCCAAACCTTCAACATCTTCCACTGCTTAAGAAATGATGCCAGGTTCCCACAGACCTACAATCTGGTCACAACCCACTTTGCAGCTCATTTCTTCCCTACCAAACATTAGCAACAAATCATTTACTGAGTGCTGACCTACTGTGTGTCAGGTCCTGTATGAGGTGCCTGGGGATCCTATCTAAAACACACCCTACTAGGTAACTAAAGGTATTATCTCCATTTTACAGATCAGAAAACTGAGGCACAGAGAGAGCGTAAATAACTTGCCAGAGGTCACAGAGACAGTAAGTGAGGGACCCAGGACTGAAGTCAAGCTGTTTGACTTAGAATTTGTCTCCTAGTACAGCCCACCTCATCTTGTTACAATGAAACGATCGATGACTCCCTTTTTGACAGGCTAACGTAGTGTTTGACATACAGTAAGGACTCAACAGATGTTATTTTCATCTCTGTTTTACCTAGCAAAAGATCATAGAAGAGTGTAATGAACAAAACTACCTTAAGTTTTAGTCGTTTGGTAGCTTGGTATGAGTCAGACACATAATGAGGTTGCCAAAAGAAGTAATCTTAGGCAATCTTCCTAACTGCTCAATATGGAGAACATGGAAGGTGACAGTCTGGCTCTGTCTGAGCCAGCCAACCAGACCATTCCTGGAGGTGTGGGCACTACTCATTAAAGAATCCGTCAAGAAACAGAACTCGCCCAATGAAGAGGCTGGAGGAGCTAACTGAAAGCCCATGCTAGTGAAGACGGATCTGAACGGAGTGGCGATAGTTAAGTAGAGGACAGCTGACACTATACGACGGTGATGTCTAAGACCCCCTGGGTCCTAGGAAACCACAGGCTACAGGAATGGGGCTCAGACTTCGGTAGGCTGCACAAGCTGTCCGGGAGATTCTCATATACACAAACATCCAAGAATCACTGCTTTGGGGCAGGAGTTCTTTTTTTTTTTTTTTTTTTAAAGATTATTTATTTATTTATTTATTTGACAGAGATAGAGACAGCCAGCGAGAGAGGGAACACAAGCAGGGGGAGTGGGAGAGGAAGAAGCAGGCTCATAGCGGAGGAGCCTGATGTGGGGTTCGATCCCATAATGCTGGGATCACGCCCTGAGCCGAAGGCAGACGCTTAACCGCTGTGCCACCCAGGCGCCCCTGGGGCAGGAGTTCTTAAACCAACACGCATTGGAATCTCCCGCAGGGCTAGTTAAAGCAGAGGGCCGGCCTTACTCCTAGATTTTGGACTGAGCAGGTCTAGAGGACGGCCTGATAATTTGCACTTTAGCCGGCTTCTAAGTGATGCTGCTGCTGTTGGTCTAGGACCCACACTGCGATGACCACTGCTCTAGAGGAAGGCCCAGACCAACTGAGCGGATGCGGATGTACAGAGTTTCGACAAAACATAACGGAAACGCTATAAAACTAGTTCTTCACAAATGGAATGGGCTGCCTGGGGAGTTGACGTTGGAACCACCGCTCGGTCACTGGAGATCGTCGAGCAAGGGCACTGGGAAGGGGTGATACCAGGTGACATTCTCTCTCTCCGCTCGCAGAGCCTACGACACCATGTGTCAAAAGAAAGCTATGTCTCTGTTTCTCTGTTTCCAATAACATTTTCTTCTCCTCAAGCCAAAACACAAACTCAATTCCAAACTCAGTTCTAAGCTTAAAAGTAATGCCCTTAAAAACAGCATTGTAATTCCAACCAAATTCCCCACAGGGTGTCAGTAAGCCTGGGGGGGGCAGTTTGTAAGCACCAACAGAAAAGCAACAAACCCGCGAAAACCCCTTTCTGTGTCAGTAGGTTTGCTGACAGAGGTGCACGCTTCTCTTCTGGCAAAACAGAGAAAGACAAACTCAGCCGAGAACAAAGTGTAACCGCTGAAGTTTAAAAACAAACAAAAGAAACAAGTGCTTTCTCCGAACTGCACAGCCTGCTTAAAATGTTTCCTTCCACGCTTTTGTCTGAACATCATGACCTGTTCACTTATCTTTTACCAATTTAGGGAACAGAAAAAGGTGAGGTAAAAGTTGATCGGACCGAAATTACACCCTTAGTTACTTGAAATACTCATTTTGTATTTCATTATAATTACGGCAATTGTGTTTTTGAAACATATGATGAACAAGACTGTGGGCTGGTCAGACTTCTACAACGTACTGGTCTGAAGTTGTACAAAAAATATCTTAAATATAAATAACGACCTTAATATCTTAAATAGGAAACATCCAATTTACTTATTGCTTGGCCGACCATGACTCTTTTGGAGGGAGGGGGAGTAAGGGGCGGCGAGAACACACAGCACAACTAGAGCCAAAGAGGTACTTTTCTAAAGCCGTTCCATTCTCATGCAATCTGTCAAAAATGGGATCTTCGAAAGTACCCTGCATGTGAAAGAGGGACTTTCCACATTCAGCTCAATATACTAGCCCTGCATATCAATACTGAATTGTTTATGCTACAACCACTAAATAATTTTAAAATTGTCTTGAAGTTTTACCATCCAAATCTAAACTCATGCTTCCACTGTCCCTACATTACGAAAACATTTACCTCTCTAAAATAGATTTACCTTGAGAGGGATTTTAGATTTTTTAAAAAAGATTTTATTTATTTATTTATTTGTGAGAGAGAGAGAGAGAGAGAGCACACGCCTGTGCACAAGCAGAGGGAGGGGCAGAGGCAGAGGGAGACGCAGGCTCCCTGCTGAGCAGGGAGCCCGATGTGCGGCTCACAGGGCTTGCTCCCTGGACCCTGAGATCATGACCTGAGCTGAAGGCAGATGCTTAACCCACTGAGCCAACCAGGTGCCCTGAGAGGGACTTTTAAACATATCTTTAAATAAATCATTTCTGTGAAAGATATTTTTGGTAATTTCCACTGTAAATGCTACTTCATCATTAAGATTCCTGTATGTGTTCCTTCATTCAAACCTCTGAGCTTTAGATTTCTTTCTCGAAGTCATCAGACTGTATGTTGAGTAAGAAGAGTCAGCATGCCCCATGATCAGATCCTTCCACGAACCTTGATGTTTTATAGTCACTTACATCACCTTTAAGGTAGGCATAATGTCTCGAAGCAACAAAATTCTTGGGCTAACAACTTGCCCTAAAAGACCTTTTATAAAAAAAGACCTTTTATGATTTCTGATCCCAACATCCTGAGAGCTGACCTGAGGGTTTGAGTTCACTCTGGCGTAGACATGGGTGTGGATCAGAATGGACGCAAAACTTTTCTGAGTCCCTGAACCAGTGTGGCTTCTTCCGAGGCTTTTCAGCCAGAGGGATTAGGGCAGGCGATATTCCAGCCGGCTGGGGAATGACATCCCCTTGGTCATTTTTCCCCAGGGGTACACCTCATGGCGAAGTTTCCTTAGAGCGTTGTCACTGGGGAAATTCCCTGAGGTCAAGGTGTGGATTTAGTCATCCCTGGATTTCCTCCGCAACTGGTTAGAGTGCTCTAGACACAACAGACACTGGGCACGTGGTCAGCAAACAAGAGGGAAGGCTGGTTTTGAGAATGGCTAAAAGGCAAAAAATGAAAGAACGCCCTTGGCCTGCCTCTTCATCTAAGTCAGTCATATCCCACTTTAGTTTCTTTCTGAAGTCCCGCTTCAAAGCATCCCGATCACACTCTGAACCTGGGTCTTCCTCTCTGGAATACCAACACGATTCTGTACGGTTTTATTTTCAGCCTGTGATGTCACAATAACCTACTGTCCTACCATTGCTATTTAAGTGTCCCTCAGCTCTGTGAGCACTCTGACGGCAAGGGTAGGGTCTAGTATTGTTTTACAGACCCACGGTGTATGTAGTACTGTACCCAAAAGAGATTTTTTTAAAATAATGAAAGAAAAGGGGTGCCTGGGTGGCACAGCGGTTAAGTGTCTGCCTTCGGCTCAGGGCGTGATCCCGGCGTTACGGGATCAAGCCCCACATCAGGCTCCTCTGCTATGAGCCTGCTTCTTCCTCTCCCACTCCCCCTGCTTGTGTTCCCTCTCTCTCTGGCTGTCTCTATCTCTGTCGAATAAATAAATAAATCTTTAAAAAAAAATCTTAAAAATCAAAAAAGAAAAAAAAAGCCAAAAAACCCCCGTCATTGCTTTGGAAAAGTAAAATAAATCTAGTTATATAAGTCAATTTCTTTTTTTTTTAATTTCAAGATTCTATTCATTTGAGAGAAAGAAAGAGAAAGCATGAGCAAGGGGAGGGGTAGAGGGAGCAGCAGGCTCCCCGCTGAGCAGGGAGCCCCATGTGGGACTCCATCCCAGGACCCTGGGATCATGACCTGAGCTGAAGGCAGACGCTTCACCGACTGAGCCACCCAGGCGCCCCTCCTTATGTAAATCAAAAATGCATTTACTACAACTAACCTACTAAACAGTGAAGCTTAGCCGAGCCCATTTAAACGTGCTCAGAAACACTTACATTAGCCTACAGCTGGGCAAAATCTTCTAACGCAAAGCCTACTGTATACTCAAGTACTAAGGATCTTCTGTAATGTATTGCGTACTGGTCTGAAAGTGAAAACCAGAAAGGCTGCACGGGTACAGAAAGGTTGTGAGGGCAATGATTGCTGAGTGCGTGGCTGGCCCGGCTGCTGCGGCTCGCTGCCACTGCCCGGCATCCTGGGAGACAGGATCAGACCACGCTAGCCCAAGAACAGATCGAAATTCCAAATCTGAGTCCAGTTCCTACTGAACGTGCACTGCTTTGCCGCCATCGTAAATCAGGGCCGTCCGGAACCTGACAAAGGATGATGCTCTGAGAAGGCCCACCTCAGTAACCACAGCTGTTCCTGGACTCTTCTAACACTAATCGTACGCTTTCCGTTTTCAAGGAGTTAAGGCAACTTGGAGATAGAGCTAAATAATTTGAAATTTTAAGAGGCCAAGTTGGAGAAAAAGATGCGTGAGCAGAGGAAGGGGAAGCTGCTGGCTCTCAGAGAAGTACTCCGGGTCGGGAAGAAAGACTGCAGATGCTAATTGAGCTTTGCTCAGCAGTGTGTAATGTAACTTTTTTCTCTGGCCCCTTACAACGACCCTGAGTAAAAGCTACATCACGAATGCTTTGTAACACTGTGTCTGCTTTTGGGGAATCAAAAGAATGGTGAAGCCTGGCTTCAGAGGTGGGCAAATACATGCTGAGCACAGAGGGTGTCCGGAGGGACATGAGTCACAGGAAAAGCACAAAGTTTGAAAGTGGCTGCTAAGAGACCAAGAGGGAAGAACTAATTTAAAGCAGCAGGTAAAATTCCCCCTCAAGGGTTAGGAAATGTACAAATTTGTAACTGACTCACAAAGTACAAAGCTACAAGTTTTAAAGATGTATTTGCATTTAGTACCCTTAAATATATTAATTAAGAATGATTAGAATTCACTCGTTTGGCCTTCAGAACCTGAAGGGTCTATAATAGTCCCAAGTATTATGTGTTGATGCAACTGTATTTCTGCTTCCCTGCACTCACCGGTAGGTGGTTTCTGGAAGGAGGTCTTTTATAATGTGGGTGGTGGTATTGCCCACGGTGATGCTAGCGTCTCCAAGATCAATATTGTAAGCAAGGATTTCAGATCCATTATTGCACGGCTCTTCCCAGTTCAGTACAAGGCACACAAAAGGTGAATCAGGGTAGGCATTGAGGGTCTCCTCTTCCAGGACACAGAGTGTGGAGACAGGGTCAGGGGCAGATGCTGGTGTCTGGCAGAGGACAAGCTCACTATACGGTCCTGCTCCAGCTTGATTGACAGCCTAAAAAGTCAAGAGCAAGACAAAGTCCACATTACCCCAATGTAAATTCTAATGCCTCCATGTTAGGTGCTGTCACATAAATGTAACAAAGTACACAATTTACTTCTAGAAATATGCATAGAAATAAACCTCAGGAATGTTCACTTTAACAACCACTTTTCCAAAAAGTGCCAATGACAACTTTCCTGTTAATAAAGCAGAAGATAATATCACCATCGTCACCTTTTATGAAAAATAATTTTAAAATAACACTTTGTATTTGTATAGCTTACTTCAGGTTATATGCTGTTTTGTGACATCCTCCCAATAACTGTCTGGGGTAGACAGTAAATGGCAAGTATTGTTCTAGAGTTTTCCACATGAATGATATACTCCTATCTGAAGTCAATTCTCAGCCCTTTCTGATTTTACCTGGGAGCAACAGCTGAGACGTTCATTATTCACTGCTCTATGAAATACTTATTCACTTGGTCTCCAGGGCCATACTCTTGTTTCTACTTACCTGCTGCTGCTTCTCAATCACCTTTGCCCACTGCTACTTATCACCTGGATCTCTCAACACTGGAGGCCACTAGGGCTCAGGCCTTGGACACCTCTTCTTCTTCTCTTTTTAAAATTTTTAAAATTTTTTAATTTTTTATTTTTTTTAAGATTTATTTATTTATCTATTTATTTGACAGAGAGAGAGAGCCAGCGAGAGAGGGAACACAAGCAGGGGGAGTGGGAGAGGAAGAAGCAGGCTCCTAGCAGAGGAGCCTGATGTGGGGCTCGATCCCGGAACGCCAGGATCACACCCTGAGCCGAAGGCAGATGCTTAACGACTGCGCCACCCAGGCGCCCCTCCTTTTTTTTTTTTTTTTAAATCTCTGTTCTAACTCCTCGAGATCTCATCTTGTCTCGGGGGTAAATGCCATTTATATCATATCTCAGGGATAAATGTCATATTATATCCTAATGCTATTTATATCCTGCTCCCAAATTTACTTGTGTAGCTCAGACCACTGTCTTGAATGCCAGCCCAGTATATCTAACTGCCTCTGGATGTCTCCACTTGAACGTCAAATAGGAATCTCCAACTCAAGTGTCCACACAGTTCCCTCATCTCTACCCCACCCAAAAAAACCCCCACTGTACCTGCTGTAGTCCGTCTCATCCTTCAGGTTGTTCAAGTCATATCCCTGAGACACCACTGGACATCTTTCTTCCTTGCACACCCCAATCCAGGCCACCAGCACATCCTGCACCAAAGCCTGGTCCAATACATTCAACTCTCATCTGACTCCGGTAACGACCTTCTAACTGGTATGTGGGTGTCAGCCCTTGCCTGATATTCTGTATTCACAGCAAGCACAGTGATACTGCTCATATCCCTTCCATGGCCTCCCACCATATTCAGAATAAACTTCAAAGTCCTCACAAAGCCTGCAAGACCCTATCTGATCTGCTCACCACCACCACCCCCCCCCAAAACCCACTGCCACTCTGACTTCATCACCTACTCGTGTCCCCCTCACTTGCTCTGCTCCAGCCACACTGGCTTCCTCACTGTTTCACAAAGACACCAAGTCTGCTCCTGTCTCAGGGCCTTTGCAATTTGCTGCCCTTCTGTTCAGGAAGCTTTCTCCCTAGACATCTGCACAGCTCACTCAATCATCTGTAGGCCTTCTCTCAAGCCCTCTCGCCGTATTTAAATTTGCAGTCACCCCACCCCACCCCCACCCACTGTGATCCTCATTTCCTATTTCCCTTCTCTCTTTTTCATCATAGCATTTATCACCACCATAGGGTATATTTCATTTCCTTCTTCCCTGATGAGAATGCAAGTTCCGTAAGGCAAAGCCATCTGTCTCACTCTCCGCTGTGGCCCCACAACGAGAACAGTACCCGACACAGACTATGTGCTCAATGAATGTCCTTAAACATGTATTGTTTTCCTTACAAAAACATTCAGAAGACTCCTTACAAAAGTGAATGTACTCTAAAATCTAGTTCTCATTTAATTCACAGGAGAGTTTATGAGGACGTATTACAAAACTAAATGAAAGTGAGCTCAAATACTTATTTTAATGTTTTAATTTTTAAATTTTTATTTGTTTGTTTGAGAGAGTGAGAGAAAGAGAGAGCATGAGTTGGGGGAGGGGCAGAGGGAAAGGGAGAAGCAGGCTCCCTGCTGAGCAGGGAGCCCCCGGATGCAGGGCTCCATCCCAGGACCCGGGGATCATGACCTGAGCCGAAGACAAAGGCTTAACTGACTGAGCCATCCAGGTGCCCCTATAACACTTACGTATGACTGTTAGCTTCAAAGAAGTTCAGAGCACTCATTTGCTAACAAATCACTTTTGAAACTCTACTGTAATATTTGTCATATCTAATCCTACTTCATGACAATACTTCAACTCTTTTTGGTAAAATTCTGAAACTCGAAAAGCCTAGTGAAGTTCTTTCCTGTGGTGGCAGACAGTTCTTTATTTATATCCTGCCTTGTTCCAAAAACAGGAGTGTAGCACATATTTTGTAACCTTTTCCCAATGACTCAGCACTGCTATTATAAAGATCAGATAATGCGCTGTGACCCTGACTCATTGACAAAGAGTTAATTACGTCGCAGGTGCTCCATTCAAGAAGGAAGGAAGGCGTATAACAAAAGAGTTTAATCAGAATGTTTACGATAAAGCAGGCTTCAGAATTCAACAGAGAAGCCTCAGTTGATCTGAAAAACTAATTTGCGAAGGGAATCTTTTCTCTAAAGAGGTCAGAGACACTGGTATGTTGATGGACTTGTAATAAGCAATTTGATTCATCACTTAAATCAGGTGGAAACCTAAATCTGGCATCTTTGCTTCTTAATCTATTTAAGTCTAAACATGTGTGAAGACAGACTTCTCCAAGGCCAGGACCACATCTGACTAACCTTTGTATCCTCTCAATCATCCTGATGGCCTTTGATTCTGGCACAAAGTTGTGCTCAAAAAATGTTACTAAACAAATGGAAAGAAATGGACAAAGAACCCTGTTTTCTTAGGACAGTAAGGCTTTACAAAGGGGGTAAAAATAACTTATCTGAGTCAATAAAGTACAAGTAATCTCCTGATTACTGTCACTTTTAGGGGTTAGGCTAGGAGCCAACTGTTCGTGATGTTATGCCATTTGGACTCCCCAGTCAAAGCTTACGGCTAACCAGCCTTGTTAACGGTCACTGAGAAGTGGGAGGTAGATGCCGTAATCGAATGCAGACTAGTCCAAATCGCTCTAATGTTCATTTCTGGCTCCATTTAACCCCCTGCATACACATCTTCTGTCTCTGCCAGTTTTAAGCATCTCTCCCACTGACATGTGCATGTCAGGAGAATTCAGACAGAAGGAATCTAACCTAAGGAGCTGTGACACCTTTGCCTTGGACTCAGTCATTTATTCAGTGAATTCACAAGCAAGAGTGCAGGGTGGTGAGAAATAGAGTGGTGTGCACTTGGGTTTTGTTCTTATGTTGCAGGACCTCCTAGAGAAGCAGCTATGAATTATAAGATACCAAAACAATTAAATTTATTTTATTTAAAAGGACTCTTTTTTTCCCTATCATCCCTCTTGATAGCCTCCATCACAGGCCTTTGAGTAAGTTCCCCGGAGTCTCTCTGGGAACACCAGTGTCTATGAGTAACACCTGAGTGGTGCCCACCTACCTGGAGTCTACAGCAGTACTGTGCAGCGGGCAACAGACCCCTTATCTCAAAGCCGGTGTCTGTCCCATGATAAATGAGCTCTAGGGATTCTTCATCTTCGCCCCATTCCAACCTGTACTCTGAGATGTCGGCACCAGAGCTTTCAGGACTCTGGAAAGCAGAAATTCAAGTTCATTTCATTGAGAAGATGATCCTATGATGTTTGTGTTCAACAAACTAAACTGGGAAAAACAGCAACATGCCCCTGGATATTTCAAATACAGAAGAAAGACGTGAAAGAGATACTCAATTTCCTTTCAATTCTGACAGAATCTGCACAACTCTAAATGATATAAGCAAATGCCAAGGGAGATTAATGTGTAAAAATCACTTACCTGTGAGTTTTAGCCTTGTAGGTTTCTCGTAACTTGCATTTGGTGGCAGACAAAGTAGAAGAAACAGAAATCGATGCAGAACACGTGCCTGACTTACCTCCCAACTCACCAGGACACATCCATCAGGTGTAAAAGAAATACAAGGTGCTTTGCACTGTCCAGGAGGCCCGGCAGCAGTGGTAATCTCTGAGACATCAGAATAGGGGCCATACTGAAAGAGACGACACACACGTGTATGTGCGCATATGTAAGGGCCAGGTTAACACCGTCATCAGTACAACTGATTAAAAAATATTTCCGAATGGTTTTCACTTTCAGTTGAACGTGTATAAGGTTTTTTTCCTACATACATTGCCTGAGTGGTAAATGTCTTATATATGTATAGTCTTTTTATTCCAAAGGATCACAAAGATGGTTCGTCATTTTTCCTTTACTGTGACATCAGAAACAAAAGCATGCTGATTTTTGAAACACGGCTTTCTGTTTTAACATTTCTCACAGGACATCAAAGAAAACGAAGTCAGATGTACACCACAGTTTAATTTTCAACACACAAAAATCTAGTTGAAATTGGTGGTTATCAAAGTCTAAGTATTTCTTGTAGTTGTTGGTATTTTCCACTTTGAAAATGAATGCTCCTGTTAACATGGTCTCAGCATGACCCCACCATCTCAACTATCTGGAAGTTTTATAGCACACTGCTCTTTTCTTTATACGGCCTTCGGTGATCACACTACTCAGAGCCAACTGCCATTATTTCGAGAGAACCATAATCACCCCATTTAACAGTGGAATTTGTGATACCACAAAGAGCTGGGGCAAAGAATAAAAATAAAATAATTTCCAGGCTAATGAGGTATATGACTATGCTTTTCCAAAATGGGAAAAGAAGATTAAAAAAACCCCAACAACCAAAAAACCACTCAAATTTTCCAAGATAACTTGCAAATACGCTGGGAGGGGGGTGGATGGGAGAGAGGCTCTCTGGAACAGACCTCAGAAGCTGACTACAGTCAGATGTGTGGTTAACTTTCAATAGGACAGGAATAAACTGAGGCTGATGACAATTTTTTTTAGATGATAATTAAGTGAAAGGAGGCAGAAAGTAAAACTCAGAGCCACAGAGCTGCACATTTATCTTTGTTATGGTGGAGATGCCCTGAAGAACGGACCGGAAAATGAGCAGAAACAACAGTACAACAGTTTCCGCAGCACCTGTGGTCATCACCTTCCATGCTCTTTTTAATTCTAAAAGTTCAGGTGCATAAGTGTTCCTATCTTCTCTTCAAAACTTTATTGTTTAGCTTTATGCTGATTTAAAAAAAAATTTCAATAGTTGCGCTGTGTCTGAAATTCCTTCCCAACTGGGAATTAGAAGGAATTCAGCTCCTGCTAAAAGCTTGAGATCCGACTTTAGACCAAATGTTTTCACTGTGAGCGTGGCTCGCAGGAAACGGACTGGAGACAACGTGCTCCCATGTGCCAGGCTCACGCAAGACTACCATGAATGAGAAAAAGTCACCGCCAACTTCATGCTGCTGTTGGCTGTGCTCTTTTACTTTTAAAAATTCCATCAATTAATTCCATCTATTTATTTGTATGGACTCAACTGAACAAATCACGAGTAAGCCTGGGGGTCTGTAGCAGCAGTCTGTACCAGAAAGCCCGACAGTATCTGGTTACCTTGTTCTTATCGTGAATCTCCCCCCAACCCACCCTGCAATTTAAAATTTGGGTGTAATACAGACATAAACTTTCGGTCTCTGATAGGCCACCTCGCACGGCCCAGAGCAGCAGCAGAAGGCAGGGCCGAGAAGAGTTCTCCAGTCTTCACTTGAAGCAAAGAGAACAAGAAGCTGACCTCCCTGCCCTCTACCCGACTCAGTTCTAAAAACTGACCTAAGATACTGCTGGGTCATTTCGACAATACAGTAAAGGAGTTACTATGTAGTCCTAATTTCCCGTAACTGATTAATATAGTCAATGAGCAAGTAGGAAATTATTTTTACAACAACCAAAGCATCAAAAGGGTAATGTTCTTATTAACCTTGAGGCGTCCCCCGTGAACTCTTTCTTAACAGAATGATATGAGGGGGCACCTTGGTGGCTCAGTCGGTGAAGCGTCTGCCTTTGGCTCAGGCCATGAACCCAGAGTCCTGGGATCGAGCCCCACATCAGGCTCCCTGCTCAGTGGAGAGTCTGCTTCTCCCTCTCCCTCTGCCCCTCCCCCTCCCCTTGCTTGTGCTCACTCTCTCTAATAAACAAAATCTTTAAAAGAAAAAAAAAGAACGATATGAGGACGACACAAAATTAGCAATGCTGGGTCAATAGGAAATCACAGCAATGCACCACTTCAGAGAAGAGATTTTACATACACTTCCTTAATGGTTGCCAAGGCTGGATTGGTACCGCTGAGGAATTTCAGGAAGGTGGGTTTGGAAGTCAGAACGCTGTACTTGGATTGCACCGTACAAGCTTGTACTCACCCCTCCGTCATTCAGAGCCCTCACCCGGAAACGATACATGGTCCCGGGCAGGAGGTTGCCAACGGTGCACTCGAGCTCTGGCCCATGGTACACCTCCGAAGCCACGTCCGCTGGTTCCGTCATCTCCACGCTGTACTCCGACACTTCGCAGCCACTTTCTGAGGCAGGAACATCTGGAATGCAGAATGCTTTTCACCTTAACATTTCTGTGCTTCCAGCTGACCACATCACACCTGGCTTCCCACCAGGTTTGCAAAACATCATGTGGGTGGCTGGTCCTCTGTACCTTTCTTACAGAAGAGCCCCCCCATCCCCCAAAAGAAAAGAGATACGGAAGAGTTTCTGGATATTATCTGTAGTTTCCAAACAATACATTTAAGTACATTTAATTACATTAATAAAATAGTTTGAAAACCACAGAACCATCAGGCAAATGCCTTTACACTCTAAGGAAAGGAAGCTACAGAAGAAGAAAATCTTCTCTTTAACTTAAAACCAAAGGTCTCGTTAAATCAAGATGAAATATTATGTTGTAGACATTTAAGTGGTGGGGAAAAAGCAGTCAGAGTTCTGTATATTTGCAATTCTACATGCTGTAAACTGCTGACACGACAGGAAATGCTCAGACAGCGTGACTCAACATCGCAAAGTGCCAGGACCCACCGGACAAAAGAATGAGACGTTACCTTACGAACCACCGCTTGCTTTCACCTCTACATCGAGCACAACTTTGCTTTTATGAATAAAGTTGCAAAATTCCTGAACAAGGCTGGCCGCTCTGCAAGATCTTCTGCCCCCCCCCAAGCACGTGCGGCACCTCCGGAGAATAGAGGATGAGCAACAGAGCACAGGCGAACACAAACCCAGGCCAACGCACGTTCAACAGAAAAGAGGCCCCCCCCCCCCCCAAGCACGTGCGGCACCTCCGGGGAATAGAGGATGAGCAACAGAGCACAGGCGAACACAAACCCAGGCCAACGCACGTTCAACAGAAAATAGACATTTTCAACCAAAAACACTATGGTTTTTAGGAGACTGATAACTTAATAACAAAACATGAAATCTTCAATTCAATCTCCAATTGTCCCAACTGTCAATGTCAAGATTTGTTCACTCACCCCACTCTAAGTGGACTTCTTTGTGCTTCGGTCGACCCAAGACCCTCGGTGGTCGACACTGACCGGGTGCAATGCTTAGTGTGCGAGCAGGGAGACTTTCGGAACACTGCAGGAGAAACAGCGGAGAGAACCATCTCTTAGCTCCTGTGAGTTCACGAGACCTCCACACACTGGACAATTTCTAACCTACAACTGAACACGCTACCAAAAGGGGGTTACGTGTGGAATGTGTATCACATCACTTTTTTTCTCAAAAAATCTTTAGTTCAATTGAGGAAATAAATTCATAAGACTTGAAAAGGTGAGGAAATAATTCAAGACATTATTAAAGTACACTGAGGACAAGGATTCCCATCCTTCTCCCCCCCCGACCCCATCTAAGAAGAGCTACAGATTTGCAAAGCTGGATCTTGTCAGGGGGATGGGTAAAGCAAACAGAAAACTTAAACAAGATCGGACAAGGTGATGGATCACCATAATGAAGAAGAGGGAGAGGGAGGAAGACAGGAGGTGGGGGAAAGGGAGGAAGACAGGAGGTGGGGGAAATCATTTCTCGGATGTGAGTGTCCGGGATGAGTGGGTGGTGGTGAAACGACGGTTCGAGGAGCTACAGAGCGGAGAGTGTCTACATGGGTAGGCCGGTCGGGTTCTCTTACCCCTCATCCCACCTTCTCCTGCGCTATGGTTCGACTTTTGCTTTATCCTCCTCTTTGATTTTGCTGAAGCCTGAGCTCGGATTTTGACACCATGCCCTACTTGTGTACGCGTAATTTTTAGGCAACAAGATCTTCTCTCGTGTGCGGGCAAGTGCGTGTAAGTGTGCCCATATACTGCACATGGCACTGGTAAAAATGATTATTTCTGAAGTCAGATTCACAGACACGGGTTGTCTATTCTAAGCACACAATTTCTTTCCCTTAAACCAAAATTAGATCCTTCATGAGGACAGAAGAGAACACAAAACAACAGCTGGAGGAAATCTGTAAATGGCGCCATAAATGGCTAACCATCCACACGCGGGGCAGAAAAGCAAATAAATTCGGTATTAATCAACCGAGTCTGACGTTAACCAGCAGGTTCTGTGAGCGCTAAAATAAGCTGGCCTTCTTTTTGGAGGATCTGGTTGTGTAAGGCTGGTGATGTGGAAGGTGACTGTCTTTCTGAGACAGGAGAAAACAGGGTGGGGAGGGGGCGTGCAGCTCAACCACACTCCTCCTCCCTGCGAAGCAGCGTGCCGAGGACACGGCTCCGTACATTCAGACAGCAGGGGCCCTGGGCCGCGCCGCACACGGGAGGTGCCGGCCGACAACCCGTGGCTCTGACGTGGGTACACCCCACCCTGGGAAGCATTCCAGAGAGCTCTGGCACTGGAGAATGGTCTAACTGGATCCTCTTTTCACACAGTCTCCCTATACGGGTAGTCTAGACATCACAGTACTGCCATCCTTGCAGGGGAGAAAGAAAAGAAACAGAAGCCAACACTGGAGGTATGCCGACTGCTGACTGCAAAGCTAGGCGCCCTAATGGCGGGCGTTCTTGTGAAAAATAAACCCCGCACAGGGCCCTAAGCCACCATCTCTCAGTCTCTCTCTCAGAATGGTGTCAAACCATAGTGTTAAATATCCCTACAAAGAAAATGGCTTTTTACTATCTTGCCTTTCACTCACTCTCCGAATGTAAGTTAAAGCCATTTAGACAACAATTATCTGATTTCTAGGGCACTCCCTGTGTATTTATGGGGTTATTTTGAGCGTGATGAGAACACGGTGTGGTTGAAAGCAAGGCTCTTGACATTTATTAAACTGGCTGGTCTAAGGTCAAATAAAGAGCAGACAATAAGGAATACACTGCTGCCTACAGTTGTGTAAGCTGGGCACTGCACAACCGCAAAGGTGTCATTCATCTTTGTCATCCTAGATTTATATGGTTTTTGTAATAATTTTCCAGCAGATGGCAGTAAAGTACCTTGGGGAAGGTGTATCTCACGCTCACAAAATTGCCAGAGCAGTACAAGAGGGCGTCTCTTTGAGACTCTAAATTCTATTTTTCTACCATTGCAATGATGGACATTCCTCTTTGTTAACTAATATGATTGTCAGGCAACGTGCAATCTTCAGCTGTCACATGGGATCATGCCAAAGTCTTCTAAGAAATAACTCAGCGACAAATGTACCAGACAATACCACAACTCAGCTGAGAATCGTCTGGGCCTATCTTTTTTGTTCTCTAAAGCACAATTTAAGAAACTCTAGTTTTCATTTCCTGATGTGACACCGTGGCGAGCTGCATTACCGCAGTGTATTTTAAAATAGTAATTTTATTCTGACGGTCCGGATGGGTTGTCTGAATTTGAGCCAAGAAGTTTACCTTTACACCGAAACAAGACCAACCTGACTGTGCCCACCAGTACTGATGCAGCACGCTCGCAGCTTGTACAGAGTGCCCGGCTTCAAGTGGGTGAAAGTGTATTCCGTGGCCGACCCACTGTACGCCACCTCCCACTGGCTCGCTGGAAGACAAGATGCAGGCGGAGTTTACACCTTCTGTAAAAATGCCATCGGGTCGACCCTTACTGTGGGGAAAAAGCTCCAAGTGGTTTCCATGAGAACCAGCATCTCCTATTCTTTCCTTCTTTCTTTTATTTTTTTTAAATAGCCAAGGGACCTCTATCCATTTCCTTCACAAAGTTAAATATTTAAAATCACATGGAGTCATTTTTAATACTTAGTACCGCAGGCTAGACTACTTAATACCACCATTATTACATCTGCTGACTATGAGGTCTGGATGCTGGAAACCACACAAAATCTGTAGTGGGCACAGGGAGGGGGTGGGCCACAAGCAGCGACAGAGGGCAACGTCAAGCGAGCGGCGAACCATTCATAGGGTGAGGAGGCCTTGGGGGCGGCCGGGCGTGGGGAAGGCCACTGGGCAGTCTGGAACATGTCTCAGAGCCTGCTCTCATCTGTCGGGCGGTCACGGTAAGTGAAATCCTCCGTTACAGACGGGAGGCCTTTGGGGCCAAGGCTGCTGGTCTCCACGGAGCTCACGTGAAGACAGAAGTGCCCGGGAGAGTGACAACTTAAAGCTGAAGCACTCTGTGTGCCCTAGTTATCTGCCCAGTTCTGGGGGTTAAAGAAAGCAAGCGGGGCCTTGGGATAGATCTGGTGCCTGGTGAGGCTGGGGCCACCAGCGAGAAAGCGTCGGTGGCTGCCGGGTGCCCGCCTCACACGTCGGAGCGGCTGCACGTGCTCCGTCCTCTGTGTCGCTCTCCCCTGTGGCTCGGCTGCCGGGGGACTGTTTCACAGAAGCCTTTTCTCTGTGAGGTTGTTTGAGGGAAAATAGTCTTATCCTATCCCACCTGATGCTTGTAAGGACAGATTTACCACAAAGTCACGGCACCAGGGCCAAGGGCGGGGGTATCAGGAAGCCTCACTCTGACACTGCCGGTCGAAAACCCAAGATGGGCAAATGGAAGCAAGGACAGCGGGAAAGATGCAATGAAGTGCTCACTTCCTGTGCTGGCAGAACTGTCCACTTTAAGTAGAGAATGGTGTCTACTTTTGATTTGATATCAGTGGTCAAGAGAGCCACGAAAATGCAGGTTTTCAGGTTTTCACAAGGAGCCACTGCAATGCACCTGACTTCTCTCCTGGGGAAGTTTTCTAATGTAAAGAACTACATCAAATTTTTAGCCCAGATATGATTTCATGTCTATCAGAACAGCTGTGCCCATCTCAAAGCATTCTCCTGTTTTTAGTTTAAAAGAGAAGCTGATTGACATGAAAACCAAAGTACTCCAGGTGGTTACTGAGGTACAGAATAAAAGACAAGCACGCACCTGCACAGCCTGTTTGTTAAAGTCCCTGTTAACGCTTTTTTTTTTTTTTTGCCACTTGCCATAAATCATTTTTTTTAAATGAGTGGTTAAAGGGATTATCAGAGTGGTGAGATATGTCATTTTTAAAGTTCTGATGACTATACTTTTTTTCTGTTAAAGTCTAATGACTTTTACTAGAAAAAGATCTAAGAATTTTTTAAAAGGCACTACCGAAGGAATTCGATTTTGAACGCTGTACTGCTGTAATCCACACAGTGTGACAGGTGATGAATAACCTGGCTCATGTCACGAAGATGGAAAGACCTTTGCTAAACTTGATATGCAAGCGTGACACTGTCACTAGCTCACGACAACACTATGTTTTGTTTGCTGTCACTGCCTGTGGGAATTTGTAGATTATTGAACTTGCTTGCTGTCTCCACCTTATCCTTCCTGCTGATTGCTTCTGACACTCCTCTGCTTATAAGAATTTCCAGAGAAAGTGTGCCAAGAGAGGGGATGAAAATGTAATTATTCTATTAATTAGGACCACTGGTTTAAGGAAAGGACATGGAAAATTTAAAACAATAAAAATGTACCTTTTAAGCATACTCTGATCCCTGATGCTGTGTGTAAGAGAGAAAACTATAAACGTGTGATTAAGGTTTATCTGTCGTAAGGGCACTAGCGTTAGAATTGATGGCGGCTCACTGTGCCCACTGTGAGCACACAGATGTTCATCATATTAGATGATGGGGGTGCTACTGGATTCGAGTAAAACGATTTCCCAACACTTTACCTTCAGAATTTCCATCAGTAATCTCCAGCAAGTACTTGAGTATTTCTGAACCACCATTGTCCTTTGGAGGATCTGGAAAGTAAGCAAATGCCTTATTAGTTATGAAAGGGCATTGCTTTTTATCAGCAAATATCATCAGAACCCAGAAAGTCATGTAACATTATACTGCCTTAATTCTGGATTTAAGCAAAAGGTAAAATCATTACTGTATTAGTCCTGAAAAACAAAAGAAACAAAAACACATTAAGAAACCCCGAATGTGCTCAGATTACTCAAAGTTCTAGAGCTAGAAATGTCAAAGAGTTATTTAGTGAAACATGAGCAAAATTCAAAATACAAATTGATTTTTCTAAGAGTTAATAAATCTACTTGAGAATTTTGAAGGCTGATCTTTAATATTTAGTAATTTTTATATAAGATGAAATATATATTTCTTTTATTATTATTTTATTCTGTACTTCACTTAGGTTACCAGGGACCAGATTCTTTTGAGATGGAGAGGGAAGAAAAGAAACGTGCAAAATTTACTGATAAGATCAGTAAAACCTCAGAATGTAATAAATCTGTGCCATCACAGTTTGCTACTAAGCACACTGAATACCCTAAGTGAGCCTGATATGCAGCCGAAGTGTGGATCAGCAAGAACGTGCACCGAAGAGGTGGAGTGAGGAAGGGGTGCTGGCTTACTACCAGAGCCCTGTGGACTTTGCGTATTTACTCCACTGCTAACTCTGTGCCTGCAAGAGTTTTCTTTTCTGAGCAGAAAAATACCTTGCATTATAATTTTGCAAGACTATGCAGAATTTACCTCTACTCTCACTCTGCCACTTTTTTTTTTTTTTAAAGATTTTATTTATTTGACAGAGAGAGACACAGCGAGAGAGCGAACACAAGCAGGGGGAGTGGGAGAGGGAGAAGCAGGCTTCCCGCTGAGCAGGGAGCTCGGTGCTGGGCTTGATCCCAGGACCCTGGGATCATGACCTGAGCCAAAGGCAGACGCTTAACGACTGAGCCACCCAGGTGCCCCTCAGTTTGCCACTTCTGTATTTTGGATATAGATATAGGAACTTTTCTTCCCTTCTTTCACTTGGTATTTCCATTAATGTATACACATTTCAGTAAGAAGATACTTAAAACAACAGTAATGAAGTTAAATATTGTAGCAGATAGCTAATATAAGTAAATATTTAGTATTTACAGGACTTTCTAGGCTTTTCTGAGAAAAAAGCTTTACAATCTGGCAAAAAGCACGCCTAGATTTTTACAGTTTCTCTTAATCATATCTATCTTCCAAGGAAATAGATATCCTAATAATTCTGCCTCAAAGTAACTTGATACAGTTTTTATGTCTCAATGGTTGATCCTCCAAGAACAATTTAATAATATTTTATTTAAAAAAAAATATTAATCTCTACACTCAAACTGGGGCTCGAACTCACGACCCCAAGATCAAGAGTCATGTGCTCTTCCCACTGAGCGGGGTGCCCCAACAGTTTAGTATTTTAAATCCCCTTTACATTACTTGGCTGCCAGGTAAAATCTTATTTTAAATTTCTCCTTTCATTTTTTGCCTTTCAGGTAGCTATGATGTCACATTAGTGATAATTATATATATCATAATAGTTTTACATATAATTGCAAATGTTTATCAACATTCTAATGGCATTTGTTTCTTTTTCTTTTAAGTTTTATTTATTTATCTGAGAGAAAGAGAGCATGCACACAAGTGCATGTGGGGGAGGGGCAGAGGACGAGGGAGAGAGAAACTCTAGCAGTTTCCGAGCTGTGCACGGGGACCCAATGCTGGGCTCCATCTCACGACCCTGAGATCACAACCTGAGCCGAAACCAAGAGTGCAATGCTTAACCAACTGTGCCACCCAGGTGCACCTCTAATGGCCTTCATTTCACGGAAATAACCCACGGTGCAGAGGTGAGCCACACTATCCTTCCACTCGATACTCCCAAGCACAGATGATAACTTCAACGTGAAAAATTCCTGAAGTTCAAGACTTCTGGTTACATACAAGCAACAACAAAAACTAAAGTATTCCTAGTTCTTCTTAACTTGAACATTCTGTACGTCAAAATTTACTTATGATGACATACCCAAAGTTTCAAATTTATTTTCAGTATTAATTTTATAAATCAATTATTTACATTAACTATCACTACCATTTGGTAAGGGCAAGCTATTGAAGAATGAATATATACTCAGAGATTACTACATTCAAATCAGTAACACATTAATAGTACAGGAAAAATCATAAAGTAAGTAAAATGCTCTTAAAATTGTCCATTTTACCAGCTGGTGGAATTTTCTGGATGTTTCTCATACATATATTCCAAATCTGTAAAACTCCCACAAATTATACCTTTTATTTATTTTGGTTTGTCACTACTGAAGTTAATCAGTTTTTAAAAGTCTGTCAAAAATAAGCAACAGCAAAACATACCCCATTTGACACTAAAGCCATGAGATGTAACTGGTCCTTTAATGAGGGGTCTTGTGGGAGGCCCAGGCCGGTCAGGACTTGTCGTACACACCAGAACTTCACTTGGACAACTCTTCCCTTCCACATTAGAAGCAGTCAGCTGTAATACAACCAAAAAAATATTAACATGCTTTAGATATCAGGTATTAAAGAAATGGGAACTTTTTTTTTTTTTTAATATTTTTTAAATTTATTTGAGAGAGAGCACATGAGAGAGAATGTGCAGAGAGAGGGGGAGGGACAAGTCGACTCCCGCCAAGCAGGGAGCCCAAAGTGGAGCTGGAGCCCCGGACCCCGAGATCGTGACCTGAGCTGAAGGTGGACGCTTAACGGAATGAACCACCCGGGAGCCCCCAAATGGGGACTTTTTAACGTGGCAAGATCAAGGAATCTGTACACACGCAGACACACAACATGCATTTCCTCTCTCTCAATCTCAAACAACAGATTGATTTACAAGTGTTTCCTTTATGAGGTACTTATTTTCTGTAGACTTAGCTATGAACAATGAAAAATAAAACAATACAGGTGGATTTTAGCGAAAGACATTTTTACCCTTTCAAGAAGACATAGAACAAAACCAGTATGTTATCTCCTGGTTCTTACTGTTTTGTGGAAGGAAAATAGGGGAGGGGAAAACAGGTAAAAATACCCTTACTTATTTAAGAGGAGGGCAACGCCACCTTGTGGAGAAACGCTAGCAGTGTCCCTATGTTCTCAGAGCCCGCTGCAAATGACAAGCCTTTGTTAAAAATCCTCAACGGATCACCTTCCTCCAACAGTCGCACGCTTCACTTGATGATCTGACAGCTGTTTACTGAAGGACTAGTAAGTGTCAAACGCCATTTGGCCCCCGGATTAGAGAAGGAAGGGAAGACTCAGAAGAAGAACTCCTCTCTCCAGAAGGGACAGGGTTACACCAGCACACACAGCGCTGAGCGCTGACCAGCAGCGCTGCGGCACAGCATGCCGCCCACCGCCCTGCCACTTGGACAGCTGCTGTGGAGCTCCGTCTTCCCTTCCAAGGCAGAGTCCTACGGTGACATTAGGGCGGGGGCTAATGACCAAAGCAATGCCTAAGTAGGGACGGAGTGGGTAATGGAAGAGAAAAATACAAATAGCGGAGGAAAAAAATGGGCCGAAGAGCAAAAGCAGAGGGAGAGTGGAAGGGCGATCGAATTAGAAGGAGAAACGTGGAAGGGCAAGGTGTGAAGTGCAGATGAGAGACAGGTGCACCGCGCATTCAGGGTGGGGGCTCCTGGCTGAGGGCGCCCGGCCACGCCATAATGCGATTTATTCCAGCACACGACAACAGTTTCCTCCCTCAAAACGGGGTTTTAAAGTTAAACTATGGTGTGCCTTTTATAAGTGTTACTTTAAAAATGTGAAATGCAGTGAATCTTAAAACTCTTTTAACCTATGGAGTCCATTTGAAATGGTAAACGGGTAAAGCATGAAACAGTAGCTTTTTTAAGCAGTTCAGGTACCAAAATGACGGACTCACCCTGAATTTATACTGTGTGCTTCTTTTAAGATTTTTCACAGTACAGGTTAAGTCCTCTCCAGTGTATTTTGGGTGGAAAAGGTTATCCTGCAAAGACAAAGCCAGAAAGAAACATTAGTATCATACAATCTGGGCGTTATTAAATACCTCTATGTCTAGGATTTTTCTATTGCCTCTTTCCATCACCACCAGTGGCCAGAGGTCTGGCAGTGACTGCAAAAAAGAGTATCAGAGTCCACGGTGCTGCGGGTTCCGCTCGGGCTCTGAGTAAAAATTTAACTTTATCTCCTTGTAGTTTCTCCTGGGTCTGTGGAACCTCATTGTGAGGCTAATACTAATGCGAAGGAGAACAACGCTCTCCCCTTGAGAGAATGTAAATCGGCTCTGGACTGGATGCCACCATATGCTTCCCTCACAGAGCAAACTTCTGGTTGCTCAGTAAGCACTTTAAACAAAGCATTACACCACCAAGCAGTGCTATGTGACAACGCAGTATGTACTGTAAAAAAAAATGTATTATTTAACGTTACTCTGAGAAAAGCCTCTTCTTTTGAGGTCTTCCCCGTGAAGCCGCAATGTGCTATGTAATGAACTCTGGCAGAGGTTTGTGACCACACAGTGTCCTCTTCTGGCCAAGGAAGAAAGGGCAGTCTGGATGGGAAAGGCACGATCCTTTAAGAAGAGAAGTATCCCACTAAAAGCTGAAGGTACAGAATTCATTCCATAGTCTTCTCAATCAGGCATCACTCCACCCATCCATTCATCAATGATTACTGAGCAGCTTCTAGGCGCTCAGCTCTGCCCAAGAACAGACAAAGCCCTGCTCACCAGAAACTTACACGGCAGGTGGAGACAGGGATTAAAACAAAGAAAACCTATATGTAAATAGGAAGCACATCGCGTGGCGTTAAGTGTGATGACGAAGGAAATCAAGCTGGGTGAAAGGACAGGGCGGCGGATCTAGTGAGACGCTCCTCTGGGGCTGTGCCGGGTAATAAGGCCGCTTTAAACTGAAACTAAATACAATGAAAAATTCAGTTCCTTGGGCCCACAGCCACATCTCAGGCGCTCAATCGTCACGTGTGACTAGGCGCTACCTTCACTGGGCAGCACAACCAAAGAACATTTCCATCATCGTGGGAAGTTCTACTGGATAGTGCTGTTTTACAGGGCGGTCACGAAAGGGCTCTCCACAAGTCAAGTGTGAGAAGAGACCTGAGGGTGAGGAGGGGAATGAGTCAAAGATAAGTGGAAGGGCTCCTGGGCACAGAGACTGCAAAGGCCCTGAGGCCAGGGCATGCCTGTGTTCTATGAGACTACTGAGGCAGAAACAAGGCCATGGAAGAAAAATCCAATAGCATGGGACCTTGTAGGCTTTGTAAGGGCTCTGGCTTCTATTCTAGAAGGGAGGGGAGGGCCCAGGGGTAGGAGGGCTTCTGAGCAGAGCACTGACAGGATCTATTTTACTTAACAGATCACCTTAGCTTCCTGCGGAGAACAGCCTGTAGTATAATAAGAGCGAGGGGAGGGGGGCGCCTGGGTGGCACAGCGGTTAAGCGTCTGCCTTCGGCTCAGGGTGTGATCTTGGCGTTATGGGATCGAGCCCCACATCAGGCTCCTCTGCTATGAGCCTGCTTCTTCCTCTCCCACTCCCCCTACTTGTGTTCCCTCTCTCGCTGGCGGTCTCTATCTCTGTCAAATAAATAAATAAAATCTTTAAAAAAAAAAAAAAAAAGAGCGAGGGGAGGGAAAATACTGGAAGAGACCACCGCAAAATTCCAGGGATGGGATCATGGTGGCTTGGGAAAGGGTAGTAGCCTTGGATATTGAGAAATGGCCAGATTTCTCGTTAGTTTTTGAAGAGAGATTTAGAAGAATTTGCTGACTGATTATATAGATGGGGTCGAGGACAACTCCAGATTTTCTGGCTTCCCCAAGCAGAAGGACAGGAATGCCACTTCCTGAGATGGGAGGACTGTGGGAAAGACAGGTTGCTGCCGGTGGTGGTAGCAGTAAAAAGTAAGAGCTTGGTTTTGAACTTACGTAGCTAATGTAATTTTATGGTTGTTCTGTCCATTACGACAATGCTGACATATACAGAACACATGCAAGGGTAGAAAATCTGCAGAGCTTACATTTTCATCCTCCTGGATCTCCAAGGTGTAGGTGACCACTTCCTCAGGTGAACAGCCTTCTGGTTTATTCCACTGCAACGTGACCCATGTGACCCCAGCTCGAACAAGTCTTGGCGCAGAGGGCATCTGAGGAATGTTTCCTAATGTGTAACATACCACCTCTTGGCTATAACCACTACAGAGAGATAAACCCAGTAAGACACACATTTAGGAACATGGGAGGAGTCTTGGCATTGTAAAAGAGGAAGGATAAGCCTACCTGCTGCCCGACTTGCTCGGGTTGGAAAGTCTGGGGTGTGACAGATTCGACAAACAAAGGAACACGAGCATCCTTTACGTGATATTCCCCACCCCAACTTTCCATTTGCCTGACTGCCTGCTTCAGTCTGCTACTAAGAAAGCACAGCACATTGCAGGACAACATACTTATGGATTTATTTCCCCCCTGAAAGCACCCAGCAGAAAGCACAGCACCGTGCAATGTCACTAAGCTATGACCCACGGCTACCAAGGAACGTCCAAATCAACGTGAGCATAAATAATTGTCTGCTGATGAAATACACTGTTTTACAAATATATACGGTGCTATTTTTCAGAAGTTTGTGGGTGCTTCCAATTCACTGACTAACTCTTAAAGCCTTTGACATTACGACTTTTTCAACCGGCAGACCTGTAACGCGTACTGGCTATCATGGGTGGGGAGAGGGGGCTGGGAAACCTTGTGATGTTCTCGAGGCCGGAAAAAAGCTTGAGGACCAATAACGTGCTGAACCTTTAAGATTTTCAATAAGCAGTGATGAAAGAAAAAGGATTTTTCCCTTAATCAAGAGTTACCCAGGAAGTACAATTGAAATATGCTCTTTTCAAAGCATCTTTAATCCCCAGACGCTCTCCTGGACACCTGCTCTGGCCTTTCTTCCGCAGCTCGGAGGCAAGCTGCGGTGCCCTGGCCAGGGTGGGCTTTCTGACATCCTGTGAGGGTCTGCCCAGGGCCTGACAACAATGGCCGGCCCAGCACCCCTTCCTCTCTATCAGGCAACCTCAAATGTAACTGAAAAACGCAACTGCATGAGTACCAATGAAAGGAAAAGGCACGTGCTCTGAAAAAAAATAAAGCCTCAAGAGAGACTGCTTTCAAAATCTGAACTGCTACCTTCGTCTGGGCTCCCAGAGACCCCTCGGGGGCCTTCGCCCCCTAGCCTGTGAGACCGTACCGAGGCCGGCCGGCAGCATTCATGGCCTCCGGAGGCACCTTCTACCCTCTGATTAGGATTCCTCTCGGAAAATCTCAAGTGGGTTCAGTGCGGAGGCATGGATGTCTTCACGCCTTCCAGCCACGCGAGACGGAGACACAGACTCACCACGTGCTTAGCGGCAGGAGGGCGAGGGGGCGCCATACCTGGTGCCGATGTCGTTCCGAGCAGCCAGCCTGAACGTGTACCCCATCGCCGGACACAGCTTTGTCAACTTGCAGTGCTTCTGACTCCCGAAGAAGCACTGCCGGAAACCACTGTTTCTCTTTCCCTGAAAGACAACAGTCAAACAACGCCCGCAATTTTTAAAAAATAAATAAGAAGAAACTGAGGAAGGCATTTTGAATAACTTTCGCTTCCTGGGTTTGGATGGACAAAACCAAGAGAAGGAAAGCTTCTAGGGGCGTGCACACATGAAGCACTCGACAGTGCAAGGTCATCCATAACACGAAGGCACTACAGACAAATCTGTGGGCGCCTGGGTGGTTCAGTTGGTTAAGTGTCTGCCTTCGGCTCAGGTCATGATCCCAGGGTCCTGGGATGGAGCCCCGCGTCGGGCTCCCTGCTCAACAATGGGGAGTCTGCTTTTCCCTCTGCCCCTCCTCCTACTCATTCTCTCAATTGCTCTTAAATAAATAAAATCTAAAAAAAAAAAAAAAAAAGGAAATCTGTAACTGAGACAAGTCATACATCGTGCCTGTGGTATTTCTAAAGTGGCTTAAGTCCTTTCAGATATAAGGCAATGCACAATTTCTAAGATCTTCCTCACGTGGACTGGTCAAACTGCCCAGTCTGACCAACCAAGAGTAAGTGTGCAGCCTTATTTCAGGGACTGCTAGTTCTGGAAATGCACAGTAACGGCCAAACACCTGAGGATCAGTCTAACGAGCTTAGTGTGCCAGAGAAAGCAAGCTCTCCCCAGTCCTCTCTCTCCTTTCCCACTTGGCCCCCCAGTCCCTGAACACGTGCATTCCTGCAGTGGTGAGCTGCTTGTTCACGGATCCCTAAATACGGGTCACATGCCTTTGCCCATCTTGCCCATATCTGCTTCCCTCATAACAGTGCCTTGGACGGTCAGGGAGCTCAATCACTGCTTACAGAGTTGAAGGTCCGATAAGAATGAGGAACAAAATTGGCTGAATTCACCTATATGTACGGTCGCCACTCTTTATGTTTCTTATCAGGCTGGAAATACATTTTTTAATGTGTTTCTAGCTTTACATGATACTTCAAATTCTTTGAAATAAAAAAAACACTCTGGTAGTTTGTCTTAATAGACTTACGAGTAAGAAGCAAACTCTCCTGCCCTGTGCCGCATTCAGGCACGAAATCCTCACATCAGGAGTATGGCAGAACAAATGTTTCACACCCATAATCCACGGTGTTCACGCAAAGAAAACCACATGCTAACACTGAATGAGTCTTAGCATTCTAATCAGACAGGTTGGGCCCAGGGCCTTCAGAAATAATGTTTGAAGTTCTCAACTTATTTTATAAAGAAAGATGAAAGTACATTTTTCTCCTAAGCAAATTTAAGTATTTCCTTCCTTTAAGCAGGCCTCCAAAATGCTTACCACTGAAACACATTCCAGGTGAAGTTTAATTAAAAATAAAATAAACATACAACTAGCTTCAAGTGCCACTAGGGTGAACAGATTAAAAACAACCCTGGCACATTTATCCTCAGACTAATTCCCCGCCCTCCCCTTCCCTCCCCAAGCAAGGTGGTGCCCTTTCCAGGAAGGGAGTGGAAGTCCTATTAATCTTTAAGATTCAAAGTTCATATTATCAAGGTTTCAAAGTACACTCAGATGCAAACAGCAAAGCATAACATTTTTCAGCTGTTACCGGGGCAAAGTCACTTAGTGGCTGGCATACCATGCCCTTATGCTTACTTTAACCTTGAGTGTTCAGCTTGCTGCAGACGATTTATTCATAGAAAAACCATTTATACATACATTTGCATAATTACATCCAGTGTCTGATTACACTCTATGCACACCCTGGTATGTTTTGTATCCATTTCAAGCTGTAGCGTGATCTACCTTCTTTCCTCTTCTATTTCTGAGCTCAGAGTAAACAGTACAAGAAAGGCACATCCTGCCGCCACGGAAGCCTCGTCCCTTCCAAACCCGACGCTGGCTCCCCTTCAATGCCTCATTTTTCCTATTTCTTTGTTTGGTCTCCTTTGCCCATTTCTGGTGCTTAGAACTATAGCCAGTAAATAAAAGTCAGTCTGTTCCTTACTAGATTGATTTGCTTTAATATGGTAAAAACCGGACTGTCTGTGGCTGAAATGAGAAAAAAGAATGGAGAAGATCGATGATGGGGACTAGACTTTTCTTTTGAAGGGCCATAGCACTGGGACTTGCTGAAGAATTGGGGGAAGAGGCATTCTGTGACCTTTACGACATTTTTCTTATGTTGCTAACATTCCCCCCCCCACTTCGGTATCAGGAACAATTACTAAATAAACTCCCACTTGTTTATATAAAGCCAGAAAATTTGTACCTTCCAAGATGTACTACTCCGTGCATGGTCCTTAACAATATGCAGAAAAGACCCAGAGTTGCTGGAACCTTAGGAGTTTTAGAAACTGTATCTGTGGAGTCGGAAGGGGTAAGAGTACACCTAGTTCAAAGGGAAGGAAGTAAGGGAATACTCACGGATGACACGCAGTTTAATATAAAAGGGGTATCTGGGAAGGAAAAAAAAAGGATATTCACGAAAGTGCTTGTAGTGCAACAGTGAACTACAGCTGAGAGGTTAGCAATGAAGACAGGGACCAGCACGGGGGCCGGAGTCACCCTGGTCTTCCGGGACAGACTGTGCCAGGTCCTCGGAGAGCTCCGGGCTTAGGCTCTGGGGCAAGAACACGTTCAAAGGTACAGCTGATGTGGAGAATTGGTCTGTACACCAAGGAGGCCAGGCCACAAACAGCATTTGTAAATAAGATATTAGCCGGTTCTTGTTGATAGCAATGAGTAGGATTAAAAAAAAAAAGATAATGCTTTAGAAGACTGAAGGATTCAGCTGAACCAATGGGGGTGGGAATGTGAGTGCTTATCATTGTTTATCAGAAATTAAATATGTCTAAGCATTACTGTCGGTGACGTTTTACAGATGGCAAATTGTAACTTCCATATGTTACAGGTAGCGTGGTTCCAAATGACTTTGAGAGATTATGATCCCTGACAGGTACCCCCTTCTAATAAAACCTAATCTAAACTGCACAGGATTACTGGAATATACTAGCTTTACTTAGAAACTTACTTTTTAATCATTTAAGGTGAGCCTTGTGCAAAGTTTCCTACTAAAACGTGGTCCTAATAGAAAGGAGTAGCTCTTGATGCTTTTTAGGTCTGCTGCCAATAATCTGGTCAAACACAGGCGGCAGGGACACCAGTGGCCCTGGCCTTGTCCTGGCTGGCGACTACTATGAGGCCACGTGTGGTGTGTCACACAGAGGAATGTAAGAGCAGGGCTCAAAAGGCCGAGCTGTTGGCTGGTCTGTAAGGGGAAGAGCTGGAGCACGAATACCTTACAAGCGCCCGATTCTCCGTGCGTGAGGAAGGTCAGGTGCACAGCGTGCGAGCAATCAGGATCAGAACCTCCCTACGAGGAGCAACAAAGTTCCTATTCCCCTGAGGAAGGAAAGAAAACTTCACCCCAGTTAGACAAAGAGCAGAAAGGAGGCTTCAGGTCCACACCCTTCATCATTCTGGAACAGATCTAGGTGCTGGGCTGCCTTTGACAGGAAGCGATACAATCCCCAGCCGTGTTCTGACCGAACCTTCTACCGCCAGTGTCCACATTTTCAGGGCTCCCTGGCTTGTTTCCATTTCAGAATCCTGGGTATGCCCAAATGGTTGTTTCTACAAAACAACTGAGTTCAAGGACAAGACTAATCTTTACTGAACGTGAAGGAATCTTGGGAGTACGAACTCACTGCGTGCTGATTAACGTCAAGGCACTCAATTCCGTGCACGGCACGGCACTACAAACCTGGGTTCCCTCCCTCTTCAGCTGAGTGCTCCTCTTCCCACTTGACTCGATCCACAGATCTTCGTAATCTATCATCATCCCAGCCCGAGAGCACCAATTCAGCACCCGTGGCCTTCAGACAAACAGAGCTGTTTTCCAGCCGGGACCGGGGTGCTTGTCCCCCACTCCTGGTCACCACTGCTCTCCAGGGGAGCCAGCGAGCTGGTGCATATACATGGCCTATCGCACATTGGCCCTTCCCCAGGCCCCCGCTACTCAGTTTTGCCTCTACCTCCTCTTTAGTACCATGAAAAAGAAAGCGCATTGCATATTATCTATATTCTAGACCCCAGTGGATTGGCCCTTTCTCTCCATTCCCTCGAGCCGAGCATGTCTCAGGCAGCCCACTCCCCTGTGCCACTGCAACTCTAATCACCCGGAGTTCCCGTGGCTGATGTCCACGGGCCATCCCCTTTGCCTCCCTGCAGGTGAGCAAGCGCCTCTTTTCAGTTTAGACTCACATACCAAAGAGAGGCACCATCTCTGGGGGAAGTGCCCTCCTCGCAACACTTACAATCCTTCCAACACTCACTTTTTAGAAAGGTCACACATTTGGTTACAAGTACTGACAGCAATCAGAGTCCAGATGTTCTTCTAGGTCCTACCAGGTTCCTGCTAACTTTTGAAGAATGTCAGAACTCAATAACCTCCACTGTTCTGCCAGCCCATGGAAGGGCAGGGACAAGAGAAAGAAACACAGGGGAGCAGGTAAAACGTGGCCTCCCGTGTGCCAAGACTGACTCACCCTTGGAAAGGGTTTCTCAAGATGTGTTAATAACATCAGGGACAAAGACGTCCTCCCACAACCACTGGGAGGCCTGGGGGAAAGGAAATGTCTTATCAAACATTTCATTCTTAAAAATAAAATTTGGAGATAAATTATAAATGTAAAAGGCTTTAAATATTTTAAGGAACATAATCTCTATTTTCCTATTTTATCTTCTGCCCTTTTACTATGTACTTAAATATTTTTCCATTTCTTTCTAATCTATAGTTTAAAAAACTTCCGAATTTTATAGCTATTAAATCAAATTATAACATTTTCCCTCATTAACTTCTCCCCACCCCGTGATTAAACATTTTGTTGACCGCCTGGGAGTTACCCAAGGGAATACAGGACACATAATCCTGCTTTGCAGGTATGACACCTGTGGCAGAAATACGGTCATCTCCCGGGTTCCCTCTCCTTATCGCTAAGGGAACAGGCAGTGATCTCTTCCATATGCTAACTGAGAAGAGCCGTGTTTGAGCACCCCCAAGCCACACCCTGCTGGCTAGCGGAACTGTGCTGGGTGCAAGGATAAGTCCCACCCTACCTACCACTGCATCTCTGGGTGAACATTTGTCTTCCTTCTCCCTCTTCCCAAAACACTTGGAAGAGAAGCAGGAGTATGAACAAGAGTTATATTGCCTTTCAAAGTCCATGACTTTGTATCTAACAATCTTAGGGCATAGTACCCAAAACACTGTATGTGTCCTTTCCCTTGAATTTGAGTGGGCTTGTGATGTGCTTGTAATGGACAGAGTGGAGTGGAAATGAAGCTGGGTGACTTGCAAGGCTAGGTATAAAGAGGGGATGAAGCTTCTGCCTTCTCCCCAGAACACCCACTTTCCCAATTCTGACTCTCCTGGGGCTGCCATGTTGTGAGGGAGCCCCAGACGAGGTTCCATCCAAGCCAGCAGTGACCGCTAGACTTGTGAGTGAAGACTCTGCCAGAAGATTCCAGCGGCCAGCCAATGAGCCTTCCTGCCCACCTGAAGCTCCAGAAATTGTGGAACACATACAAGCCACTGTCCCAGTACCCTGGTCCAAATTCCCAACGGAGAATCCACGAGCATAAGAAAGTGACTGTTTTAAGCCATTAAGCTTTGAAGTAATCTCTTATACAATATTACACTCATCTATTTTGATGTCCATATTATGTTTAATAGTATGATGTTTTTCAGTAAACTTTTATAAATTCCTCTCATGCTATAAATAGCTAGGAGGTAAGGGAGTGGAAGTGAGCATGCTAGAACCCAAATGTTTAACGTCTGACTGAATAAAGGGTTCTCTTTTCTACGTGCGCTTGGTACATGTCTTTTTTCCTCAAAGCCAACAAACAAAGTAAGGCCTCTGAAGAGATTTAAAAAATTTTTGTAGCAGCTAAAAATGTAACCAGATTCCTAGATGATAAAATCAACTAAAACTGTTAGGCAGGGACAATGCAGTTACTTCATCTTATGGAGTTACATTTCAGACTGAAGTAAGATTTTTAATAATACTACCCCAAAGGCTGTGGAGAACTGCGGGAAGATTTTTAAACACAGACACGCAACAGTCTTCTGGGGATGGTTCAGGTATGACATAACCTAAGGCGACCGGAGCGAGCAAATTAAATAACCCTGCAAAGGACCCTCCACACATACCCGGGTTTCCGCCTCTCTGTGGTATCTGTTTACGAACACATAAAGGAATAACGTTCCAGTGGAGAAATCAATTTACAGGTGGGTCTGCTTATTTAGAAACTGCTACCCAAATATATAAAAAACATCTGATCCATTTAATAAAATGTAACTAGTCAGAAACGTGGTTTTTTTTTTTTTTTTTAAGATTTTATTTATCTGAGAGAAAGAGAGAGGGGAAGAGGGAGCATAAGGAGGGGAAAGAGGGAGAAGCAGGCTCCCCGCTGAGCAGGGAGCCCGACGTGGGGCTCCATTCCAGGACCCTGGAATCATGACCTGAGCCGAAGGCAGACGCTTAACTGACTGAGCCACCCAGGTGCCCTAAGTTAAAAACATGTTTAAAAGTAACTGTGTTCATTTGTAAAACTACATAACTAAAACGCTGAAAACGGAACTTCTTTTTCAAGTCCGTCTTCCCTCTTCATTAACTTATGTGTCCTCATCAGTCTGTCCTTGGTACTTGAGAAGATGAATCCTCTCAATGGGTTGCTTTCCGACTGAGGTACTTCACACACCCATGGCTGATTCTGTACATATAACTCACACATAATTCAATTAATTCAGGCTACAGTATTTTTCCGCCAAGAGTAATTCTGTAGCCCGTGGGGAATGCGGTTGCTTTGGCTAACATTTCCAATTAGCCTGGCACTAACCACCCTGGAAGCTGGTATTCCCAGTGCTGGCACTAAGAGATGAAGTTGGCTGATATTTTCAACTGCCTTCTAATTAGTAAATTGGAAATGATCCTTCCTGTTCCTCTTTATGACGGCTTCAATCCTGGCACAAGGAAATCAGAATGGCCACCACAAGGGTGTAAGAATCTGCAGTGAACCACCTCCCTCTGGTCATGAGCGCTCTTTCTGCTGTTCCTTGATCTATGGCCTCTTTCCATTGACTTCCTTCTCTTTCAGGATCCTTCACAGTCATGCCTGGCCTGCCTTCTGGGGCTGCTCTTACCACGTTTGATAACCACCTGCTAACTAAGCTACATGCATTCGGTTATCAGCTGTCATGTGCTCGTGGCCCAGGGGCTGCTGGCTCCAGACAGGGGCTGAGTGACTCTGGGCTGGGGCACTCTCTGGGACAGCAGAGTGTAACCTGTCAAAAATGGCAACGATAGATCAAATAAAAAATAAAGTTGCACTCGCCAACTGAACTACTGCCAGCCTCAAAGATTTAGTCTGCTAGAACGTCTATATTTAGAAGCTATTCCAGCACTGGCCGACCCTAGGCAACATCAAAGATAAATGTTGGCTTGAGAAATAAAAGAGCGTGTATGTGTGCAGCATAACCATATATAAGAAGGGGTTCCTAGCAAGGAGGTGGGGACGCTCCACATCTGGGTGGATTCCAAGGTTCCTTGTGCCAAACTTCACTCTCCCCTCAGTGACGGCTCTCTCATTTTGAGCATTCTGGCAGAGAGGAACTTTCAAAGGTAAGAAAAGGGGGTGGGACAGTTTGTGTTTCATGTTACTAAATAAACACTGCATGCATTTTACCCTTTGGCACACTAGTTTTTTCTACTAGTGGGAGAGGCTTAGCTCCCTGAATCGTCAAGGACGATCGGCAGGTCCTCGGATTTAAAACAAACCAACAGAATGTTCCTATATATCCCTCCCAATATGGAGGATCACCTGATGTCCGGCGCTTTGATCAGACCAGAATGTTGAGACTGGCCCAGCGAAGGGAGAGGAAAGAAGCCAGGGGGTGACTGTAGAACAGGCTGCCTACAGTATTTATGCGTGAACCAAGGCATGGAGTACTCAGCCCATCCACCTAGCCAAGGCCCAAGGCGGTCATCTTCCAGCTGGCATCCAAGCAGCACGAAAAACATGAGTTGATAAATTAGGGTCCACGGACCAAGATAGGTATTTATAATTCTGGAACAGCCAGAAGCTGCCCACAAAGTCTGCCACCCAAACACATAATACACCATCCTGCATATGTGTGACAAATGATACAAAGCAGGGAGAGAATCTGCTCCCGGGGTCCAGATGTCTGGGGCTGAGGTCCCTAAAAGAGAGGGCTCCTCTGAACTTAGCTGTCTGCCTTTGGTACCTGAACGTCTCGGAGTTCTTATATCCCTCCTGGCCTACTTCCCTCCAACCGGAGCTGGAGTGGAGGAAGCTGGTCCCTGGCTCTCTGACACCACCCCTGCACGTGGCAGCAAAGGTCTGTCATGTGGCGAAACATGGCGTGCTCTGCCAGGTCACTGATTCGGCTTAAGACACTCGTGTGGAGGACGATTTGTGACGGACCGAGTGCCAAACGACCCTGGCACCCCACTCTCCCATCTCCATGAGGGCGTTCCCCAAGAACGACTGAGAGAGCACATGGGTCTGGCAAGCGGCACCTTCATTTCGGTCGGGCCCTGGAGATGGCTGGCAGAATGCAAACCGGCCTTTGCAGCTTTCTCGCTGGCCCGATGCTCTGCAATCCAAGGCAGCGTGGCACCTGGGAGAAAGGGCGGCCGCATCCTCAGGGAGCTCTCCTCATGCACTGTGGGAGACCCAGTAAGTCACTGTGCTTGCCGAAGCTCCAGTCCCTTCCAGGAACGGTTGCTGTCCAACCAGAGAAGCCATGGGCAAATTCCCTCATGCCAAGAAGGATTCTGAAAGATTATCAATACTAACTATGCAACACCTAAGCTAAAAAGTAATCTGTTTTGCAAACCAGTTACCAAGCACCTGCTCAGGGGCCAGCTCAATCCCTAAATGAGCTAGGCTGGCTCCTCCAAACTCAGTGTCTAAGAAGCGACAATCCACGGCCTGCTGGCAGCTCCGCGAGGTTTGGGCAACAGGACTGGTGAGCGTGCCCTGGCTTGCTCATGGGTCCCCAGGGGCTGTATGGGCTCTACCTTCTTCGATTAGCCTTCTCTGCTCTTTCAACTTCAAATTATACTTCCCTTGACTTCTGTGGCACTTATCTCATTCTCAGTCGCCTGTGTTTTACAGCTGTGCGGGCTCATTAGTCACCAGCCCAGCCAGATGTGAAATTCCTCTTTGGGCTAGCTGAGTCACATGTGAGAAAGATTCTTGGGAACTGTACTAGTCACATTCCCACAAAGCTATTTTTCTGGTTCTTTTGTATGTTCCCTACATGTCACGTCCGGAAGCCGAGCTAATGGCAAATTAACATCTATATATAGCATGGACATCCGTGTTTGTCTAGTTCCAACTGGAGACGCTGGCCCTAGGGCTCTGTTGAAGTTCCACAGAAGGTCGTACGATCCTTCTGCCGGCTGACTTTTCCTACCCCAGACCCTGATATGTGCTTGGGTGACAGGAAATACTCAGGGACTGCATCTGCTAGTCCCCAGGCTAACCCACCGAACCCCAACCCACCAGGGAGGGGACTGACACTGCCGCACGTGGAGAAGCGGAGGCTCGGGGGTTAAGCCGCTTGCTCCTGGAGCGAACACCACGGGACCGATACACATCAGTACGAACCCGCGTCACACGATCCCAGCAAGGCCGCAGGAGACCGGCATTTGCTCTGAGGGACCGGCTGCGCCAGGGCCCGTCAGACTTCGGTGTGGCACAAGTGAAAACCTTATCTAAGAGTAAAACTCTCCATGAGTTTCCATAAATACTGCCTTCACAGAACTTATGTTTTCTAAAATGGAAAAGAAAGTTCCTATTTGTAAAGTTTGCTCTTTTACTCAAGTTTTCCCCCAAAAAAGGCCAGATTGCTATCCCTTCAAACAGACTGGGCAGGCACGGAAGTGCAAGTCAACGCAAGGTGCCTAATTCTTTTTCTAAGAGCCCTTCCCTATCCTAGAGATACCTGTGTCCTCCACCCCTCCCTCTCAGCGGCTTCTAGAGAAAAACTCCCGCCCCTACTAGATACCTCAGGGCCACCAAGCAGATGAAGCAACAGGAGGAGCCCACTAGGCTCGGGTCGGTGCCCAAGAAACAGACGCGGGCAGGTCAAAGGTACGAGCTCCAGGGGTGGCCCCTGAATGGGGCAGTGAGCTTTAAGCACTGGCTCCTCCTTCCTGAACCTTACTCCCAAATCTCTCCACTGTGGGAAAGAACATCCACCTTGAGACGTCTAGCATCCAAGCCTTGTTTTGCTCTTAAAACGTGAAGAAACTTTTCTCCCATTCATAATTCTGGATTAAACTAAAACTTAGCTCACGGAAGAGTAAGTTTGTCACTGTTCCTTTAAAGTTAGCGCTAGGTATAATATTCAAATCTAGCGGAAGAAAGAAACCCTCCTGAGGCTCTGGGCCTGCTTTCTGCCAGCCTTCAGAATGACTGTGACTTGTAAAATTAAACATGGGGGTAAATGTGGAGGGAGGGACCGCACTGTGGTCAGAAAGGAGTTCAAACATAATGATGGCTCATCAGGCAGTCCAGTGTGGGAAACTCCTGGAGGCGAACGCAGTGGCTGAAGGCCCACAAGAATGCAAAGTCGACTCTGTCAGGTGCCATGGCTGAGAACACCACAACTCACCTCAGTCACCACAACCGGGGGACGTGACCTGACAAGTGTGCACCTTTCCACATCATGAGAACTGACCTTTCTCAGGAGAAGATCAAAACTGATGGTGGCAGCTGAAAAGCCAGTGACACCCGTGTGTTCCATTTTTAGTGACTCATTACCATCTCCCCGTCAGAGTTACTTCCCACACGGACTTAAAACTTAAGGGACTGTCTAGTTACAATTACTAACAGAGAAAGGAGGTAGCTAAACCTCGTGCAGAACTAGAAGTTATTTCCAAGCGAATTCTGTGGAACAGTGATGAGACAGGAATGACAACGACTTCAGGAGAGAGAATCAGACTCCCTCTGCGCAATAACAGGTTTCTGTTTTCTTTTCCGCATCAGGGCCACACCTGCCCTTAGAGACAAGAACTATTAGCTCTTCCCCTGGTCAACTGCACACACCATTCCAGGTCCTAGCAGAAATACAAGCCAGGTACTCACTGGCCTCTCTGTTGCTATTGTTTCACTAATGAAGGTCTTTCTCAAAGAAACTTGACAGCAGGACTGGATGCTCTTTCAAACTTTCCCACTCACAGTTTTTATTGGAATGGTGATTAAAAACCGAACAAAAGAATCAAGTATCCTGAGGACTCTAACCAGTGCTGTAATACTATTTAAAAAAATATATGGGGACACCCAGACATGGATGGGGCCGTCTCACTCCAAGCAGTGATTATCAAACCAGCTGTCAGAGCGGAAACAGGGTGGAGTTCTACTCCTGAACGCAATCTTCTTCAAGACTCGGGGTGATACCTGTCCCCCTCTCAGGCAGGAAACTGCTCCCCTATGTACCCTAATGTCCTCCTGCCCTTCTAGTCCCCTGGACAACAGACAGGCTTATGGTGTGTGGCTGGGACACGTGCCCTGGGGGAGCAGAGCTCTGGCCCTGGAGAGGGTTGGGTGCCAGAAGGAGAGTGACTCTAGCAAAACACCCCCTCCCTTCTGCTGCCACCATACTCCACTAGGGCAGATTCTAGAAAGTGTGTGTACCAGGAGTACCTGACTCCAGAGACTACCAGGAGAAGGTCTGGAAGGGACAGCCAGAGCTGCATGTGCTCTTATTTCCTGGAGGGTGGATGTTGTTCTCTGTGCATTTGATTTTCTTCCTTCAGGAAGTCAAGGCTTGAGTAACATGGAGATGTGGGATGCAAAAACTAACCCAAGTGAGCTGGCTCCTGGCTCAGGAGGACTGCTGTCCCTAGCCTAGCCCCAAATTTAGAAACACAAACCGTTAGATGCTTCTGTTAGAAACTTTACTTTTGAAATGACAGACTAGGCAGGAATGAATTGGTTACTACTGCTTCTATTCTCACTGCCAGGAAACCCAACGATATCATTTTTAAATCTTTTTTAGAGGGACTGAAAAGGAGAGGAACAGATCAAGCAAAGAACCTACTGGATGGAAAAATTTGAGAAGCATGTGGTTAAGTCTGTTTTATTTATGTCTGTTTAAAAGTACAATAGGATAGCATTACTATAGCTTTTTCAGCTCCCAGGGTAAGAATATTACCTTCCCTGCGTCACAGATGCCTCACGGGACAGTATGCAGTGTTGAGGCACTGAGGGTATGCTCCACAAATCTGAAATATTTAATTAACGAACAGGCCAAACAACAGTGAAAAGGATCCTAAAACGTACTCTTCTCACAAGGAACAATCCTAAATAAGGAGCTTTGACAGAACATGGATGATGTAAATATACATGAGCTAATGGGTAAACTGAGGACTGGAGGGGTCAAGCTGTCCATCTGAAACCTGGAACAGAATCCACAACTCCTAATCTTGGTGTTCTTTCAATTATATTCTTCCAGGGAGCTCACGGTCTTTAAAGGCCAGGGAGCACTTCACAGAGTTTGGGGTCCAGAAGTTTTTCTACAAGGTATTATTAGGCCACAGAATACAGAAGATTCCTGTGTTGGCAAAAGGCCTATAGTAGGTGAGAGTCCACTAACCTGGAATCCTCGGTACGGCTCAACGGAGCCAACACCGGCAGGAATAGAAGGTGGGAGAGAAAATGAAGAGGAAGGGGAAGGCCAAAGAATTAAGATGGGAACAAGGAAAGGATGGAAAGAGAGCAAGCAGGGAAAAGGCAGGAGAAGGCCAAAAACAAACAATCTAACATTGTGTGGTCACTAGTCTATAGTGGATGCTATTGATCATAAATGGTCAGTAGACAAAGCTTCTCCATTTCATCTGCGGCTATCGCTTATTTCCTCCATGCATCCTGCCACGACGCTTTCAATCCAAATTCAAAGGGAAGGAGGCCAACAACTGAGTCACCATTACCATTTCCTGTAGCACCTGGGTTTTCCTTGGAGGTTTCCCATTCAAATACTCAACTTCTCTGACCTTACTTAACTTAATGAGGCCATGGTCCAAAGCAACAAAAAAACACAGGAGACACACATGCGTGTGCACGCACACACACATGCCCACGCCCACACCCACACACAGAGCTCAGAGGAGATCTGAAACGAAAAATGCCTCCTCTTTAGTGGTAAACTCTGTCTTGATATAAAACCTCAAGATATGAGAAAAAACATCAGGCAGGTCAGTGCAACAAACCAACACATGCTTAAAAACACGTTCCACCGAACTTTCACTTGTCCTTTCAGAGGAAGAGGAGATGGCAAGATGCTGCCATGTGCTCACAGGTCAGCCAGGTTCCTTTCCAGACTTCTGGACTGCCTATAAAAATCTCTTTCCACAAGGGCCGTAGGGGTGGTTTTACTTTCCAATCAAACCACCTTAAAATGAAACCCACCTAATCTGTAAAATATCCCTGTCAAGTCTGAGATTTCACCAATCTGTACGTAGGAACTATTCACAAGGATCCCCGGAACAATAGATCGTTGTCTTGGGTAACTTGGAACTCCAGCTTTCAGATGCAACCCAGATGGGAAAACACGCTAACGCAGAAAGTGATGAAGGGCCCCCCTTTTCACATCAAAATTTCATCCTGAGAGTTTCGTCCAATTTCATTTTACATTTGGTGAAAATATTTTTTCCACACTCAACAAGTAATTTTTTGCCTAAGCCTGTATTCTGAATCTTTGAAATCCCCCTAAGTTGAAGTCACAAAGACTAGTTAACTTGCATTTCTCCCCCAATTTCACATTTCCTATTTTCGAAATCCTTCGTCTATTTGCTCACTCACAGAAAGATAGAATAGAGCAAGGGTAAATGAGTGATTAGAATTAAAATCTACAGAAACAAAAAGTACAGTTCCTTTTTAGAAACGAACGGCTGCTTTCTGCATCCAGTTATTTCCTGCCTGAGATTCTGTGGGTAGTGTTAGCAAGGCCAGAAATGCACAGGGTCACCATTCAGCACAGAGTGGGCTCAAGAATAAGGAAACTTCACCATGGATACCGTCCTAGGGCCTCTGGGCGCCTGCTATGGGACGGTCTAGTCTGCAGGGTGGTCACACACACCATTGGGAGAGTGAGACCTCCAGGCACGGCTCCAACTCTCCCCCAGAGAATGCCCAACAGTGCAGCCCCAAACTACATCCATGGCTTCAAAAAGAAGAAACAAATTATGCTTCCCAAGCCGCAGTGTGGTTTACCTTATCAAAACCATCTATGCACAATGGCCCTGAGCAGTCAAGATAACAAGGCCTTCGATTCTTAATACGTATTTGATGGCTGGCTAGGCACTAGGGACTCCACAAGAGGTAAGACCCTGTCTTTTCTTTCTGTAACATTTCTTGCACATATGCCAAGTAAATACACACTTAATGCAACTTAATACAATTCATTACACTACTTTAGTCTGTCTTCCTTTTCCACAGTCAATACTATAGGTTTAAATTTTTCTCTACTTACGTTCTTTTTTCCCATGTGTTTAGCACATCTTAAAAAAGAATAAAATGGTATTTGTTCAGCAATTTTATTTTTGAAATGGTGTTTTAGATGGATGGATATGAAAATATGCTTACCTCATCCCACTCTAAAAGGTAGTTGGTGATTTTTGAACCATTATCAATTGGTGCCTAAAAAAGGAAAAACAGTAAAATGAGTTTAGAGAAAGCAGTTCACAGACAAAACTTACGAACTCTCCACTTGTTTCAAACACACTATCTACGCTAGCCCTGTGCTCTCCCCTCGGACAGAGAACCCTGGTGGCTCCCGCGTTTCCTTGGGAAACATTATCACAAATGAATTTTAATATAATTCAACTGCAGAGACAGGCCCACTACTAATAAATCATGCCCCACAAAGAGCCAAACCTGCTTTCCCCTCCACCTCCACCTTCACACCCACGTGGTGCCTTACTTCCTCCCGGGATAAGACTTTCAAGAGGCACTTTAGGAACAGGGTTCGGAGAAAAAAGGCAGCTGAAATGTAGACGCTGCTTGGAGTCCGGCGGGTAAATCTGACCCAGCCAGGTTCAGGGTTAAGAGTATCGATTTTTTGTAACTTCCTCCACACAGCCCCCCACCCCCCCGCCCCCACTTTTTTTTAAGTGCTTAAGATTAGAAAGCCTTCTGTGCCATTGAGATTTCCCTTTAAAAAAAAAGAAAAAAAGAAAAAAAAGAGATCCCCCGGGGGATTACCAGGAGCAATTAGCTCTTTGCATGTTAGCAAAAAGAAGTCTCATCATTTGCTTTCCTCTTAAAAGCATGCGGAGATGTACTTCACTGAGAAAACAGGCCTTGCACGATGGGAAGGGGAGTGGAGAACTTTGGAGAAGAGTGCTTTGCAGGGTTAGCCCTGCTAAAGGGGGTGCTGCCGTGGGGTCCCTCACTGCCCCAGGGCAGTAAGATGGAGGGAGGGAGGAGGCAGCTAGGAGGAGAAGACCAGGTCTCCCTACTGCACAAATGTGTCTGGGCCTGGCCCTCCCCCAGGAAGGAGCAGGAGCCCCCCACACTGCATTGTCCTGCCCCCAGCAGAAGGCAGCCGGTCCCCAGAACTACATCTAAAGCCCAGCTCGGCTGTTTGTCAAGTGCGGTCTTCTGTCAGGCACTTGATATCACTGTTTAATTTCATGTTCCAAGAATAAATGGATGTGATAAGTAATTGGGAGAATATATATAAATCACCTACTCAGCTACGGGGCACTCAGGAAGCACTCAGGGAACAATAGCTATTGTTTTATTTTTGTGAATAATAAATCATCCTCAAGGACTCAGTAAATATTAGCTTCATTTATGAAGAAACTCTTCTCCCTCCTTTTGCCTTCTGGGTCATAGCACCCCTGTGTCTCAAACCCGGATCTCAGGGGACTGCTCTCTGTTCTACTGAACGGGGCTCTCAGGCTTTCGCGGCTCATTTGGGGAGACAGCTGAAGTTCTAATAAGGGACAAAGTTTTAGAGGAGAACCCATTTCTAAGATAAGAACTATGTTTATGATGTTTATAAATTTCTCTAGAGAAACTGTTCTTCCAGCAGATTCTTCTATGACCCCGTGCCCCCCCACCGAGTTCTTAATTCCTTGAGGGTGGGAGCACTGACTGCCCTATCTCCTACTGCTGCCTGCCAAGAGGCCAGAAGGTCTCGACACTCCGTGTGTTCGTGGATTCGAGGACACGGGGCAGTCGGAGCCCTGTTCCCCGCTCCTCCGGCCGCCAGCTGGTGCACCGAGATCAGGAAATCTGTCTGAAGGACATTTAAATGAAAACTGAACCGAATCCAGAGCTTTCAAGCTTGTACACGACTTAATGGAACAAGAGTATGTTTCTGATTTACAATTAAATAGAGGGAGAAAAGAAAATGTGAAATATTTTCCTCCTAATAAGTAAACTTTTTCTTGAAGATGCTGGTCTGCCTAAGACCTGAATTTCACCCAGGTTTTAAGCCGAGTATGTATCAGTGATTCCCAACTTTAGGTTTATAAGACCCCGGGGTCCCTCTGTTGATCTTAAGAAGATTTCTTATATTTTCTAAACAAAATGAATTTTAATTCTTTCCTTTTTAAAAAAGATATGTTTATGTATGTATATGTGCAAATAGAGACCAAGTTTTAAAATGCATGTGTATCTCCAAGGACTTAAACAATGATGACCAGTTGGGTGTTACAACTCTGAAAAGGCAGGGAATCACTGACCTGGATTATCCCTGGAAGCCAGGAAGGAAAATAAAATAGTTCAGATTCTAAGCCAGTCTAAACTTTGCCTCTGCCAAGTAACACACTCCAGGCTGGCCAGTGGCTATGAGAACGCAGCTGCCCACACGAGAGGGGTCTCCAGAAGCCCGGGCTTCATTGCTAGCCACTGCTCTCAGTGGCTTTTCTGGATGCCCTGCATAAATCCAACCTTCTGCACCGGGAACCAAAGGACAAAGTCTGTCTTCACCAATATGAGATCTCCCTAGCCATCCTACTTCTTTCACACATTAGTCTATTCCCAAACACCACAAATCTTTATCTCCACTTTTAAAAATTTCGCATCTTAAGCTGCATTTAAAATATAATCATAGAGAAATAATTACTATAGACATTGATAACAGAATCTGCTATTTTCTTGTGAACACAGAAGTGTAGCTAGTAAGCTAATGATACACCATAAAGACCTCTCTCTGGCAAGAGTTATTGGTAGCCAGTAAATTGTATGTTATGAAAACTACTACACAATTCAGACTCTAAAAAAAAATGAGTAACCCTAACTGATCTAAGCCCTCATCAGTAAAAGTTGGTTAAGTCTTAATGTAGTTACAACACTTAACATTCTAGGCAGTTTTAAATATTAAACATTTCAGAGTCGCCACTGAAAGAAGCCAATGAAGTCAAAACCAACTTATCTCTAAATCTTTATGAAAACTTTCTACTGAAGTCTTCAGTTCAAACGTTTGCTGCAATGAATGAAACCATTAGAAAGTGATGAATAGGTATCTAAAGTATTCATATCACGGACACCGTGTTGCTCATGAACCTGAAAGATTTCTCCCTGCAGAGAGAGCCAGAACTTTCTTGTACTTCTACCTCCTACTGCTTCGCCCAGTTTTTTCAGACATACCAGCTTTCAATATCCTAACGATTTGTTTCACACAGCCACTATGCAGAAAATCAAACACCATCACCAGACTGGAGCAGTGCTCAATAAAAATGTTTCGAACGGCTAGACGTCAGACTGTGCCCGACACTTCGCGCTACCCACCTTCCACTGCAAGGTGAGTGAACTTCTGCTCCTGTGTGCCAGCTTAGGTGGGAAGGGACACTCAGGTGCGCAGCTGTGGGTGGTGAAGCTAACGGGCTCAGAGCAGGATCCCTTTACGGAATTGTACATGGCATATACCCTGAAAGCAAACAGACAAAGACAATCAGTGGCCGTGGCCCATCGCGGAAGACTCGGGTTTTTATCTCAGGTTTGCCCCAGGGCTTTCCACAGAAGAACGGAATTTATGTAATATACAACATGACTCTTTTTCTTATCTACTGGTCTTATACTGACGGAACTCTGGCCAGCAACTCCAGGAGATAATGACCCCAGCAGGGAATGTGCCTCAACTCATTCTCTCTTTCCACTAATTGTCAGAACCCTCTGCCCCAGTTAAGATAGGCAGGGTGTGTTGACTAGAAAACAATATGCTAAATAAGAAAATATCCTTGGGGCACCTGGGTGTCGCAGTCGGTTAGGTGCCTGACTCTTGACTCTTGGTTTCAGCTCAGGTCGCAATCTCATGGGTTGTGAGACTGAGCGCAGAGCCCGCTTGAGTTTCTCTCTCCCTCTCCCTCTGCTCCTCCAGTCCTTCCCTACCTCCTCTCTCTGAAATAAATAAATGAAAGAAAGAAAGAGAGAGAGAGAGAAAGGAAAAGGAAAAGAAAGAAAATAAATATCCTTATCCCCAAATTGGTCTTCAAATATACATTCTAAAACCATCAAGCCACTCTCCAGCTGACTTTGTGTGGAAGGAGGCTGAAAGCAGAGTTAAGGTTTGGCTGGAAAGAGACAAGAAGTAGTGCAAAAAGTCTACAACTGGAGAGGGAAGTATAAACAACGGGGTAGAATAGATACCATCTTTAACTGTTCCGAACACTAGGTATTTAGGTAGAAATATGGAAGTATCATACATAGAAACATGCTTGCTACTGCCAAGTGCATCTCTGACTCGACAAAAACCACGTTCAGGTACAGTTTATCCATGTGAATATCTTACTTCTGCACCTGGCGCCGAGATTAAAGCTGTGTACTCTGTGCATTAAAATGCCGGGCTCAATGCTGAACATATGTGCCCAATTTCTCCAGAGAAGCTATGAAGAAAAAGCATGTAATGTACTATTAAAAACTAGACTTCTTTTGGGGCGCCTGGGTGGCTCAGTCGTTAAGCGTCTGCCTTCGGCTCAGGGCGTGATCCCAGTGTTCTGGGATCGAGCCCCACATCGGGCTCCTCTGCTGGGAGCCTGCTTCTTCCTCTCCCACTCCCCTTCCTTGTGTTCCCTTTCTCGCTGGCTGGCTCTCTCCCTGACAAATAAATAAATAAAATCTTAAAAAACAAAAAAACTAGACTTCTTTCAAATGGCATAAAATAGGGTTATGTTGATTTTTTATCATCTTCCTATTTTTCCATTTTTCTTAATATTGAGCATTAAAAAAAAAATCCAACTTGAAAAATCTACTCTTTTAAAAAGATAACACAAAAACTTTTGCTGCCCCAAAAGGATGCAAGGATTAAGCTAATCAGAGTTGGTAAATATATTGAGCCCTAATTCTTGAGGTCCCATTAAAGACAGAAGAAAACTCAGAATCGAGACAGGAAGTCAATGTCCCAAAGCTACACATCTGGAAAGCTGCCTCCACTGAACAGTCGTGGAAATCTAACTGCTGTACTCTACTGCCTACTGTCCTTACTCATCCCGAAATTAACACTTCTCTGAACACCCACAATCCATCTCCCCTCACTCTACCCAATGAACATAAAAAATGGCTAGAGATAACACTATGGAAAACAGGACCTAATTAGGTGTGTTATTTGCAAGGTCCTTTCTCCTCAAGGTCTATCACAAAGAATTTATAGAGGTCATGCATGTTAAAAGTCCTAATGCGTATTCCCATCTTAAAAGGTAAGATACTTATTTACTGGATATTTGATTTGTTTGGCTTTTGGGAGGACACCACGACATCTGATCCAAACAAAGGATACTTATTAGGGCCCTCTTCACCCAACCTGATGAAAAGAGATGTCCCTTTTTGCATTCACTGTAAATAGGAACATGATCATATAAAAGTGAACGGTAGATTTGGCAAGATCATTTCCATGTATCCGGACAGGCTCACTAGGAGTACGTTACTTGAAATGAATCACAGAACATTCCAGACATGGGCAGGGTTCCTGCCTAAACTTTAATAGATTGGCTGGATTCTGCAGCTGGTGGCTCACGGGTTACATCTGGCCCAAGATGTGTGTGGGGGAGAGGGAAGAAATAGTGTTTTAAAATACCACAGCCACCTATGCATGAATGGAAGGACCTAGGCAATGGTCAGTACAGAAAGGATAAGCAGACATTATACACTCCTAATGAAAGACGATGCCACTATCTCTAAAACCCTTGCCAGAAAAACTGAACCTGTATCAGATTAAGCTTCCTTGCCACTATAAAGGAAACACAAAGAGAATTTATTAAGCAAAGCTGTAGGGATGCAATCAGCCTAATTCATACTGCTGAAAATTCTACAGGACAAAAGAAATTATTCCAACAAATAAATTGCAAAGGGACAAAAAAGAAAGGGAGGGGAAACCTAGAGATGAAAAGAAATTTATGAGATACCAGCCCAACGGAATATTGAGACCATGTCTGAATTTCAATTACAACAAACTGAAGAAACAAAACCTTCATTTTTAGGACAGTTGAGGAAATGGAAACTGTCCCTGAATTTTAAAGACATGAAGGAATTATCCTTTTTGCTTGTTTTGGATGGGTGTGTGATGATGGTCATATGGTGCACTGATGAAATATGATGATGTCTGGACTTCAACACAGCTGTGGGGGCAGGAGGAGTAGGTGGGGACCAGCAAGGAAATGAGTAGTTGGGCAATGGGTCTATGAGAGTCCATCAGTTACTGTCTACTTTTGATTGTATCTGAAATTTTCTGAAATAAAAAGTTAAAGATCAAGCCAACACTTAAAGTTCTGGAGAGATCTCGTTTAGAAAAATAAACCTCTTAGAAGTTCTAGCAACGCAACTGCATACTTGCACGGTAGTAACCAGATAAAGGGGAGAGCAATCCCCCTCCAGGTGGGGCGGGTGCTGTCCAGCTCAGAGTCCTCACCACTAGCAGCTGTCTCCGCAGCATGGAGATCCCTTCTCAGCTGCCTTGTATCCAGCTCTCGACCCACTTAGGGTCCTCGGAGGAATTTCAGTTCACAGTCACTGGGCATGTGTTTGCAAATTCAGACCATACTCAGGTCGACTGGGTCCTGAATGTTCATACGAACAGCCCCCAGAATCTATAAGGCGCATACAGCAGAGGAAAGGAAGCAGGGACAAGGGCCTACAAAGGGGGCTGGCTGACTGCAGTGAGTTATCTGGGGAGATCTGGACTCAGTCAAGTGCGCTCTTGCTCTTTAACGGGATTCTGGGAGTCACAAAATCCACATTTATTAGGCTGAGAAACATGAGCGATAGAGGCTCCTGAAAGCCAGTTGGCAGGACTACCGATGGGAGGAACCGAAGATGCCGGCGACAGAATAAAAATCTGAGGTCGCTGAAGATGGACAGTTGTATGGGCCACAGAGAGTTATGTTTCTTGCCTTACAACTCAAAGAATGTTATGGTTTAAATCAGGAGTCGATGCTTTGCACTCGTACAAGTCTGTCCACAAAGGAAACGAGATCCATTTTATATGGCAGTGTAAACGTGCAGCAGACAGTATCTAAAAGCTGACATTATATCCAGTGTCCCGTGATTATATCCGTCAATTAAAGTTGTTCAGTAAATAGACAGCAACTAATTGCTCCGTTTTTAGCAGTAACTTTTACAGAAAAGTCTTTGGAAATGATGCTTTATTTTCAAGAAATGTTGCAATAATGTTTTTCATGGGATGGTGATGTGTTTCTCTAAATATCATCATGTGGAAGGAGGACCAGAGGAAGAGTATCAGTTTCTCGGGTTAAATAAATCAGCAAACAGTTCAGTTCCTCTTGCATTCATCCCAGCCAAGAAGAATACGTTTTTCTAATGATGTGATTAATCTTGTGCTGGGTTTTCACATTTGTTTCAGTTTAAATACTGACTAAATGCTTATGAAACAGGTGCTGCAAAAAATTTCAGAAATTCGCCTCCAACTTCCTCCGGCACATCTGTGACATGGTAGAGCCACGGTTTCTAGTCAATAACACCTATTTCATAATTCTGTACTGAGAGGGTCAACCATATTTTTGGAAACGATTCATCATGTAATTTTTCTGAGAAATGTTATTACGTGATATCATTTCTGAGCAACGTCTTTGCCAAATTGTTAATGCCAATGACTGGAAAACTGCTTCAAAGTTTGCCATGAAATTGCTGCCCATTCCATCACTCAAATTCCTGATTATCCCATCACTGTTCTTGACTCCCACAATAAAATGGTTAGTTCAATATCAATATTAATTCTAAAATTACCAATTAGGACAGGAGTATGGAATTTTTGTGTATGTATAAATATCCATATAAATAAATGAATATAAACGTTTATGTATATAAACTTATAAATGTACATGTAAGTATTATAAAACATAGTTATTCATGTATGATATATGTATGTAGGTAGGATTCTTCTCATTTCTCCTTCAACATACAATCACACACACACACACACACACACACACACACACACTCTCTTTGTCTCTGTCTTTCTCTCTGTCTCACACACACACAAGCAGGATTTTGTATTGGTGGCTTTATACAATAAATAATGCAATGCCCTCTACGGAAGCACTGAGTAACTACACTTCGGTAATTACAAACTCATTCCTTTTAACCGTTCAACCAACATTAAAACGCAAAAAGCAATTTGTGTTAGAACCTGGTAAGAAATATAAAAGTGACGACTTTAATCACAATCTAACCCAAGACCCAAGACCTAAATTTTTCAAGTCAACGTGATAGAGTCTCACCAGGAGGGGGTGGGGGGGAGGTTGACTGGTTAGATGTTAGATGTGCAGAAATGACACACAGAAACTCATAGCAAAAAATGAGTAAGAAAAAAAAATCTTTAAAACCTAGTATGTCTTCATATACAATTTTCCATGTGGAATTTGGCCTAAATGGCATGGCAAGTGCCGGTCCAAACAGCCACAGATGCACGGCCTGCAGCACTGTCTCGAGGATTCCCAATCCCAGTGGGCTGACGGGAAGAGGTCATGAGCTGTCCTGCCCAGGAACTGGGGCCAGCTGAGCACCGGACAGTCAGTGACAACATCCATGACTGAGAGACGGCTACTTAAAAAAAGGTTTGTGTTATATGATGGGTGAACTCGAGCAATACTAACAGGAGGGAGAAAAGAGGTAAAAATAAGAAAAAGCACTGAATGAAGATGCGTAACGATCTGAATGAAGGGGATGAAATCAGAGTAGCAAAATCGAAGGCAACAAGGCATGTAAGAACAGAAGCCTGAGACGGGACTTCAGGATATGACAGCAGAAAGAAAACCCTTCACTCTACTGCAGAGTGATGCCTGGAGACTTCTGCAGGCCTTCATGGAAACGTGCAGCCTGAGGAGCTGGAAGGAGAAGGCAGCCTGCTTGGAACTGCTGAAAGAACTCTCTCGTCGTTTCCATCACTGGCTCTACAGACTTGCACCAGGGCGACACTTTCTAAATTGGTAACATGAATAAATAAAAATGGCAATGAACATAATTGCTTATTTCGCAGCTATACAGTAATGGAATTCTTCTGCAGCTTCTGTTATGGAAATTTAGTGAGAAAATTATTTCCACCCAGCCTTCTGAGGCAATTAGAGGTGACTGTTACATTTAAAATTATATTTGAGGCTACTGTGTTTGATAGGAGCTTCCATTCCTGGAACTAAGACGTTGTGAATGTTAATGCAGCTGTACCATCAAAAGAGATTTTGCTCCTTTCTCTTCAGTGCCAAGCATGACATATCTTTATCCCGATAAAGTAGTTAAGTGATATGGTCAAACCATACACAGGCTTTGAAGCCATGCCTGTGTCACGAAGTCTTTTTTATTGTCAGAGTGTGGAAACACTGCAACGATTTTGGAAAAACAGAACGAACAGAGACAACGTTTATACACTTTACAGATTGAGGATCGGTTTGCACGTATTCTTCATTTGTTCTCACACCACCTTCCTGAGGCTGGTAGCCTTCTTACTCTCGTTTTATAAATGAGGGAACAAGGCCGTTGAAGTTTAAATGGCTTGCCTAAGCACACACCCTTACTAAGGGACTGAGCCATTAACCCCGAAGTCCAAGCTCTGTCCCCTGCTGTCACGCAGCCTCGCCAAAGCAATTCAAAGCAGAGGAAGCGAAACTGGAGCGGGAGTTGCAAGCAATGTTTCTTCTAGACCGTGTCAGACGAGAGGGAGTGAATGATCTACAGAACTGTGGGCCAGCAGGGGAAAAGTAAAATCGGGACTGTAGACATGTTTATTAGGAGAGAATTTTTTTAAATACTAAGAGGGATTATGACCAGGAAGAGGGAGCATCTTCTAACTCCCTGGCATGCAGAGACAGAGACCAAACACCAGCTGGCGGTGCCTTCGGTGGTTGCGTGGTGTCGCAGAGGCGTGGTGCGTGTCCCCAGAGTGGGGTCTCCGACGTGTCAGGGGAGAGTCTGGATCCAAAGCGTCTACACAGTAACCACCACTGATTATTCCTTTTATCGGCCCAGGAGTTCAAGATGCTTATGAGACGTGGCAGTAAAAAGAACCAATGAGCCCATGTTGTCAGAATCTACCCTTTGAAAGACGAGTGAAAAAGAAATGAAGGGAAACAACAGACAGAATGGCAAATCAGGGGCAGACTCCTGATGATATTTAAGTGTCTTTAAAAAGACATTGTTAGCTCATGAATGAGCAGGAAATTAATAAAGTAAACCTTTATAAAGCAATAACAATAAACTGTTAAAAGATGGAGAGAAAAGGAAACATATGTTAACAATGACTAAAGCAGAAGAACATTTACATGGCTCCCTATATGGTGGTACATTTTCTGGTTTGTTGTTAAATCAACCATTTGAAAGACTAAAGTATTTCTATTATCATCTCAGTTTCATAAATTACACCCATCTTTTTGTTTGTACAGGAAAAGTTCAATATGCTTGGGCTCAAGCTAACTGATTCAAAATCCAAATGTTTTGATTTAAATAAGAAGAGATAGTTGCAACGGAGCTCTAAGCAACGCAACAACCAGACAGATCAGCATGTTGAGACTGAATGTGAAACACCTCGCCCTTTTAGGTATTGCTTTGAGCTTAGTTTTAAACACTTCCGTGGTTACTAAGGCATTATAATCTGAACACATCCCTGCTTCCCTACCTTTGTTAAGAAAGATTGTGGCCTTGATTCTATGTGATTAAGCATAGTTAAAATAGTCAATTCACAGAAGAACCAAACTAGAACTCAAGCCGCCTCATAATTAATATACGCCCTTCCTAATACGTTATGCTCCCTCTACTCCATCAGGAAGGAACCTTTGGGAAGTATGATAAAGAAGGAGTGCTTGATCTCGCACACTTTGATACACACCCACATCAATGAAGAATGAAGACAGACTCTGCTGTTGTGTATTCTTTCAGATAAAATCACAATTTTTGGTCAGCTTATACATTAAATAAAATTTTAAGTTAATATTTAAACTTAAAAAATGTTACAGACCACTTTCAGAGACCTATTTGCAAATGGATATGTGAATGTATCTTTAAATGATTGGCTGAGCTCTGTAAAAGTTCACGTAATACTCTCCTTTTCACAAGTCTATGGTTGGCTGGGTTTCTTCCTAAGATTAGCTAGCTCTGCCTTTCGTAGCAATCATAGCAGAGATTCCAGAAAAATCACAGTACAGATATCAGACTTCGTACAGATTACATGGATTCACTGTTTTGCCAAGTTGGGTTAATTCTTATCAGAGACAATTTAATATTTGCATTACTTGTCTCATTTCAAAACCTACTGTCTTTTAAGGTCCAAAGGCATTCTTACAACATGGCAGGACTTACTCATTTGTGCTGAATATACAGTTTATATGTATACTGATACACCAGGGGCAAAATATTCATTTGTTTTACAGAAAGGAAATATTATATGTTAAACCATACAGTCCAACAGATCTTAGAAGACTATATAAAAGTTATTCTATTTTTTTTTAAAGATTTTATCTATTTGTCAGAGGGACAGCGAGAGAGAGAGCAGCAGGCAGAGGGAGAGGCAGGCCCCCCACTGAGCAAGGAGCCCCATGTGGGGCTCAATCCCACGACCCCGGGATCACGACCTGAGCTGAAGGCAGATGCTTAACTGAGCCACCCAGGCATCCCTACGAAAGTTATTTTAAAAATCATTTAAAAAATTCAGTTCAGCGTGCCATCTATTTTTCTATTACCAGAAACCTTTCTGTGTACTCCCCAGTCACTATGCTCTCAAGTGCAAAACGCTAAGGAATGGCCAATGAGCTAAGGTACTGCAACTTTCTGTTAGGCAAGTGCCCTCAACCAAAAACTTTTCAAAAGGAGCACATGATTTATTTCAGAAATCTGAATTCTCCAACACAGGTCAGGTCTCATATCCTAACTCACCTCACATGGTAATCAGTTGCTGGTCTGAGATCTTTCAGGTTACATTCTAATTCTTCTCCACTGCAAAGAAAAATCATCTATTAGTCAATGATACCAGTTTCAACAGGTCTCATAGTCATGTAGAGCAATGATTCCAGAACTCTTATGTCCGATTCCACCATAAACCAGAAATAAACTTGCCTATCTGGTATTATTACCCTTTTGCACTAGAAAATTAGATTCCTTTTAATGATGCCGTCCTAGATCAGGAAAATGGCAAGATTAACTTACTAATGAAGTTCCAAAAGGTCTTATCAGTTCTTCAAAGTAAATACATAAAAACCAGTAAGAAAGCAAGGAAATTAAATAGAGAGATAAACATTAAGTGTAAAATAACTACACCAGCTGTCAACTGAAGGTAGCTCTTGGACTCACCTTGGCAGGAACCCCAAACGCTTCAACTTCTCAGCTCTCTGGAAGAAATCTCAGTGTGCCTCCCTCACATATCAACGCTAATAGCTCTCTGATATATACACATACAAATCAATACTCTTTTACATAAAACAAAACCACTTCTATGATCAGAAGGTGCAAATGCAACTCAACTGAATCATGAGGCAACGGCAAACATAAAATAAGGAATGTTCCATTAAAAGTTTTTAAAAGGTGAGGGGTGGGGGCCTGACTGTATTCTTCAAAAAACATCAGGGCCACAAAAGACAAATGCTGTGTTAGTGTTCCAAATTAAAGGTGAAAGACATATGATCACAAACCGTAATATCCGACCCTGGACAGGATTCTGTCCTGGAGGGGAAGAAAAATGCTTTAACATTATTTAATGAACTGATAATACTGGAATGCGGATGGTGGACTAGACCAAAGTCTGTTATCAATGTAAATTCATGAAGTTGGTAACTGCATTGTGGCTATGTAAGAAAATACCCTTATTCCTGGGAAATATACTGAAGTATTTAGGAGTACAAGGCCATGCCATAGACAACAAATGGGAAAAAATACGGGTTGGGAAGAGAGAAAAACGGGAGAGTGAGTAACTCCAACAGTAAACCAAAGAGGATAAAAAGATACTAATAGGCAAAATCTGTGTAAATTCCTTGAGCTCTTTATTTCTGCAACATTTTATAAGCTGGAAATTATTTCAAACAAAAATACTTCTTTAAAGTTGCAAACTGGAAGCCAATGTCCACACCGTGCCTACAGTTCTCAAGTGTGACCCGCGCTGCATCCTTAATGTGTTTTTGAATTTGCCGAATGAGTCTGACATTAGGAAAACTTACATAACAATTCAGATTTGCAGTATTTCTTGGGAAAAAAAATCCAAACAAATCGGCAACGCTAGGCCCGCACTCCCTTACGGCAACGACCTATTTTAGGCGAGCGGCGGCTGCTCCTTTCAGAGGAAGACAGGAGTGCTCCTGTAACCCTCACCCCCAACCTTCCTCCTTTCCTCACTGCTGTCAGCTGCCTAGCCCCTCTGGGCACTTGAGGCTAGCTCCTGCCACCAGCGGTCATCCTGCTTGGATAGAATCTCATTGTTTCTTGGCGTGGCTGGGGCAAACGGTGCGCTGTATTTCCCTACCAATTTGGACTTCTCAAAATAGACCCAAATGCTTGTGAGCTGGAATAAGGAGTTAGGGTTTTATTCTAAGTACAATGGGGAATCACCGCAGCGTCCTCACCCGGGAGTGAGCTGGTGTGACCTGCTTTCTGTGGTGTGGGACGATCCCTTACCCTGTGAGCTAAACTTATTTAAGAAAGCCTTGGACTGAAATGCTTTCAAAGAATCTTTACTACAGGCTAGAAAACTCTTGGGGAGGGTAAGAAATAGAATGCAGTGGAAGGAAACCATACTATAGAATTAAAAAAAACCAGACTAGAAAATGGTCTGGGTCTAAAAAGAGGTAATCAATCATGTGAGTGCATGACTGGTGTCTATAAAAACTCAAAGTCATGCTCACTTTTTACCCTGATGGGCATTAGTGGAAATTTTTCTTTCGCACCATACTGACAAGCTAACCTAACCAAGGGATAGCTCATGAACACCAAGGAGCTCTACAAAAGTCATTTCTGATTGGTAATGACTCTGGACAAAAATAACTCTTGCCATTATAATTATCATGAATTCTTAAAATGAACTATTTAAAGAAAAGCTTGCAAAGCCTCTAAATTTTTCCTGTTTCTGATTTTCCTTAATGATTCCAATTTCGCCGTTCAGCAGCGAAGAAAACGTGTGGAGATATAGGCTACCTGTAAATGATCTTGTACTTTCCGTCCCGTCCTTTGTCGGATAAGGCAACCTCATAGCTGTAGGGGAAAGAAAGACCGCTGTGGGGGCCACATGAAAGTCCAACAGGGGGAGCCCAGGACAGCACAACCGCTCTGGCCTGAATATTAGAAACCTGAGGAAAAACAAACACAGACAAAATGATCCAAATCCATTTTTATATATACATCAGACGCTACATCTTCGAGTTACACTGTTGTGATGACAAGCAGTGGCCTAAGACGGGCTGGGGAGTTAATGTCAGGTAAACAGTTGTAACTACAATGCAAACACCGTCACATGGAGTACTCTCTTGTCTAGGTCCTGACGTCCACAATAGCTCTGGAACATCTGTCCTTATAACGTAATTCACATTTGATCTTCCAGAAAGTAAACTCGTCAGTCTTGTGTGGGAATTTTTTTTAAAGGTAAAGAGTTGAATGGGAGACTTTCATGAGCTCCACGACGGCCATCGCGTTACATGGAAGGAGCCACAACCGCAGGTACTTTTGGTGGCCTGCAAATCTTCAAAGCCAGTGCCTTTCAAACCAGGCTCCTTAAAGGCCTCAGTTCCCAGGAGAACCCAGCGACGGGGGAGTAGGACCCAAGCCCAGGCTGAAATGGGTGCCGAGGTGATGTTTCACCTCTTCCCAGCTGTTTTTTTTTCCCTTTTGGGGTAGCCTCTGTGTAAGACTTCATCTGAAGAGAGGATGCTGGCACCTTCGAACACCCCAGCTTTCTTCCCTTACTTAGGGCCACAAGAAGGCACGTTCTGCTCCACCCGCCTGCCGTACGCAGTAGGACGGGGCTCCAGCCCCCCTCAGCTGTAAGCTGCTCGGTAAGAGACCCTGCCGTGGGCTTCCTGCCCTTCCACCCAGGGGCTCACTCGAACTTGGGCTTCCTGGGGGACCCCTTACCCTCCCAGATACACTACTTACACTCCAAGCTTTGTTTTAGAGTCTGTTTCCACAGAAACCCAACCTCATGCATACTCTAATTCTTTAAAAAAAGTCAAAAGGACCTTGATGCTCTAAGTTTCTAAAGGTTATTTTGCTGCTCTCTGGATACTGGTCTGAATAAAATATTAAAAACAAGACTTATTAATACAGACGCTAAAGCTCCATGTTCATAAAGACTTCGCTTAGTGGTAGATTATTATTAGTTTGCAGACAGAGATATGTAAACTGTTCAGTTTCCTTTTTTTCTTCCATTTTTGTCACTATCTGATCTTTACAGAGCATTAAAATTTAATATAAAATAATTTAAAAACATGAATAACATGGAATAGGAGTACTGAATCTCCCTTTTCAGTCTGTCATTCATTCCATTTCTCGAAGAGTTCCCCCCCCCAACATTTCTTCTCCATACAGACACAGCCTCATGATATATTTAACCAATTCTTTAGTCAAACTCCTACTCATCATTCACAACCCCAGCCGGGCCTCACTGTCCCCAAGTAACCTTCCCTGAAGTATGTCACCTATCATCACCCCTCTGCTCCACAGCTCCCTTTCCCACTGGACTCTGGGACTCCCGAAGGACAGGATCCAAGTCCTATTCAACTATGAGTAGCCGTGGCTTAGTAAACGTTTGTTGAATGAAAACAAAAACCAAAGGGAACAAGATGGTCTGAGTTTCTGATACAGGTGACACAATGGATGACAGACCAGCATCACGCAGCTCTGTAACAAATCCGAGATACTGCTGCAGAAATCAAACTCCACCTTTCTGCTCTGGCTCCAGACTAGCACCTCCTCTTGCCCTATGACACCCCTTCAGGATGCCATTCCCTCTCCCCCTGTAACTTGGCTTTTGACTTTCCGACTTTGTAACCTAGGACCTCTGCCTCAAAGAGCACCAACCGGCTGAAGAGAGACGGGCGCATGAGAGATGATCTCGCAGCAGGCACACAGCACAGAGAGAGACCCACAGCAACCTGAGAGCAAGTCAGGAAGGGTTTCTGTCCACTCCTGCCTGGAACCCCCGCTCAGAATCAACCTCCGCTTTCTCTGTGCTCGGGCCACGTTTTGCCGTTGCCTGTGCTTGCCGGTCGTTTCATGATGTTGTCCTTACTTGGTTACCTGTGCGTTGGTTCTCCTGACTAGATTTTAAGGCAGCATTTATACATTTCTACAACATATACCAGCGTCTCTGCGCAATTCTTGGACACACCATTAATGAGCGATCTTGAGGTCTGGGGTGTTATAATTGATTTTTAACTTGGAGATATTCTGCTATGAAGTTTAGCTTACAATTAAGAAGAAGGCTGATTAAGTCCTGAAAATCATTCAGCTGAGGCGACAAACGGCTGCTGTGCACAATTCTAAGAATACAGTGTGTAGTAACACCAATTCGATGAATGGTGGTGTGAAATAACACCCCGTTTCAAAATAGCTGGCAAACGTTAGCGCTTTAGATCCTGACAAGTACCCATAAACTCACATCCCTTTAGATTCTTTGTCATCAGCTACTACGAATTTACACTTGGATAAATTACTAACGGAATAGTGACGTCCAGCACTTGAAGCATCGTCCGCCTTTCTCCAGCTTCCCTGAGCAAGTCCGAAGCAGGGACAGGGTCCTCTGAACGCAGCTCTCTGTGCACGGCAGGCTTTCAGAAGTGCACTCTGAGAACGCCCCCTCATTTTCGAAGAACAGCAACCGTGGCTCCGGGGACTTCTTTCCTAGACCTAAGGCCTGTCACCTAGATGGCTAGCACTGTTCTGGAAGCAACAGCACGTTCCCTCCTGTGCTCCTGCTCCCCCCCTTCACAGACTCCCGGGCCTCCGGTTTGCTTTCTTTAGGCACTAGAATCCTGAGAGAAAGAGTGCTTTGTCTCCAGCAGAACTTGGAACTTACTTCCAATACAAGGATGATGCCAGGACATTACACGGTGCCTTCAAGAGAATGTCACCTAAGGGGGACTCCTCAGCCCCAGACGCATACTGCAAGTGTCCAGGGAGGTGATAATCTTAATGAGAGATTCGAGCTCTAGGAACTCTGGCTGGTTCAGGCCTCCTTCGGCCTCACACGAGCTTCAACTTCTAAGTCTCTCTCCTCTCTCTTTCTCTCTCTCTTTCTCTCTCTCTCTCTCTCTCTCTCTCGTGCGGGGCGGGGGGGGACGGACACACTTTCTCACCAGCAATGACCACCGAACTAAACGGGGGCAGCTAATGGATCACAAGGATCCTCACGGCCGACATCCAAAAAAAGAAGTGTAGACGCCATAAAACTGACTGACTTCCTGATGTTCAATTACTCTACCATGAATTGAAGTCCATCTCCTTCACCATGATGATAAAAGTGGTGATTTCTAGCTACAAAATCACTGGACAAGACCCAAGCTGACACCTGCTTCGGCACCAGAGATGTAAAAGGGTCCGTTGTGTAGGTTACCAGTGCAAGCCTGCACAGAAGTTCAACTGCTCTGAAGGATCTGGAAGGATTCATAAAACCACCATTTATTTCTAAATAATCATACACTGATTAGAAATCGTTGTTGTCTACATATTTATTAAACGTAGACTCCAACTCGAGGGCAGGTGCTAGCAAAAGCACACGTATGTGCACACACATTAGGGAGTAAGACGGCACGATCTGGGAGCCATTCGGTACATCGTCTTTAGCGCTCCTTTTCCTTGTCCCCCTTTCTCTCCTGTTCATTCAGTATTTTAAGACTTTTCTGTAAAATTTTACTATCTTAATTCTTAGATTATATCATATGCAAATGACACTCATTATTTGGATCAGAAATACCATTTATTCTCATAAAGTTAGTAACTGTTCCTCGCATGTTAAAAAAAATATTTCTATGTAAGTTAGTAGCTTCTAAATTTGGTCAGGACTTCAGAGTTAACTATGTGGGAGGCCTGCGGATCCAATTAGGGAGTACGTTAAGGAAATATTACCATGGAAATATTGGCTTCACTTCAAAAGTACCATCATGAAAAATAATAACACAATGGAAAATTTAAAAGGAAAAGGTCAGAGATCATTATTAAAAAAAATACTCAGATCTAGGATTTCACAGTCATCTGTTTCTATCATTGCACTTAGTGCTAAGGACCTCGAGTCTTTTCAGATACACTGTTGTTGATTTTTTTGAGGAATGGCTTCTTGGACGGACAGCGGCTTCTCTGAGGTCAGTTTACTCACTTCTGGAACCGACAAAGCAATTCTTTCTACAAGCTAAACATCAGTGGATGGAAACAATGCAGGTTACGTTTATTTGCACCCTGAAAATAAACAAACCAGCGGCATGTGGGGGACAACGTCTAGCACCATCATCAGAGCAGACGAAACCTCGCTGGGTTGGAGATGGCACGCACTGACAGAGGTTTCTTCCTAAACCACTTAGACCGGCAGCAAGCTTGTTTCTGTGCTATGGCGGTGCTTAGGACCCCAGATCCCAAGGCACCTAATTCTCACAGTCTCAGGACAAAAACCTCGTCAATTCGAACCCTGTTCTTCCTCAATGACTAAGTTATTTGGATCTCTATAGCATCCAGGTTTCTGAAGAGTCAATGACTTGCTTATTAATTCAGGGGGCCCGAAGTTCTAGAAAGATGGCTGGAATCGAGAAATCCTAAATATTGTTTCTACATCTAAAACAAATCATCTATGGAATCTCAAAGAAAAATATGTGCCTTTTATTGAGAGGTGTTATCAGACATGGCTAAAAGAAAAAAACAAATGAACAAAGTGCCCAACTGCTGCCGCTCTGTGTCTTTCCCTGGAAAGCAGCGGGGCACCCCTTTCGCATTTCAGAGCGGAGCAGGGCATTTCACTTTCGCCTAATGATACCCTATAGACTGCACAGAAGTCCTCTATACACTGTATATCATTTACTTCACAGATAGTCCTATGTGGTATTTATTATCCTACCTTTCAAAGGTGAGGAAACCGAGGCTCGGGGAGCTTGTGTCACTTACCCAAGATCGCAGAGACAGTTAATGGCCCAGAGGGCCAGCCTGCAAAGCAGAGGCCCTTCCCCTCCACGCTGCTGCCTCGAGCTCTGGCACCGGGCCGTCCCACATTCCACCATGCTGGCGGAGCCTCGTCTGAGGCCAGCCAGCCTTCAGGCATTTGTCTCCCTTGCCAGAACCCAGCTGCAGCCACTGCAGTCGGCCCCACATTTATTCAGCAAATATTTGTTAAGGGTTCATGATGTGCCAAGGACAGTGCTAGGTATTAGAGGCACAAAGATAAATAAGACACAATCATGAATAAGAACTTCAGACAGAGACTGGGGAGGAGAGGCAGGGAGGGAGAGAAGGGAAGGGAGAGGTGGGAAGGGAGAAAAAAGTGTGTAAAACAATGAACTGGGCTGGGAAGGACGAGGGGCGATCACCAGGCAGACAAGGTTTATGTGGGGACAAGGGGGAAATGAGGACCCCCCAAATCCTAATCCCTGGAGCCTATGAATGTATTGCCCTGCAAGGTAAAAGGGGCTCTGCAGATGTTTAACCTCAGGATTTCGAGAGACAGGGACTCCTGGGTTACTGGGGTGGGCTCGACGTGATAACAAGGGTCCTTATAAGTGAAAGGTGGAGGCAGGAAAGTCAGAGTCAGAGAAGGAGCTATGAGGATGGAAGGGGCCACAAGCCGAGGAATGCAGGCAACCCCTAGAAGCAGCTGGAAAAGATGAGGAAACAGATTCACACCCAGAGCCTCCAGAAAAAATGTAGCCCTGCCAACACCTTGATTTTAGCCTAGTGAGACCTGTTTTGGACTTTCTGACCACTCAGATGACAATCTTATCAATATTACACCTCGTGGGGCGCCTGGGCAGCTCGGCGGGTTAAGCGTCTGCCTTCGGTTCAGGTCATGATCCCAGGCTCCTGAGATCGAGCCTCGAATCAGGCTCCCTGCTCAGTGGGAAGCCTGCTTCTCCTTCTCTCTCCGGCTCATGCTGTATCTCTCGCTATCTCTGTCACTCTCAAATAAAACAAAAATGTTACACCTCATGCCGTATCTGTTTACATAAAAGCTGGTCTATCGATCCTGCTCGAAGAAGCATAAAGAGTGAGTGCTTAATAAATGCTGAATCAAGGAAAGGACTAATGCATTACCTTGCTAGAGCCACCTGATCCTAACAAACACAGACTGTCACTTCTGCAGTCGAGAAACGACTAGGAATAACACAAGACAAACACGGTGTGTGTTCACATGAGCAAGACAGGACTACAACATTCTGTGACTGTATCTGAGACAGTCAACTGACCGGATGCTCTGCCCTCACGCTCTGATTATGGCTCCCGTCTTCCTCGTGGAGTTTTCTTCATTCTTCTGTACCACCAATGTAAGCGTTTCCCACGATTTTGTCCCCCAGGCTTTTCTAACCTCTCTCCATGCTCTACCCCCAGCCCCACCACTATCACCCACGCCTCTGCCTGAACCGTAACTCCATGCAACGTGATCTCCTGATGGATGTCTGGTTCCCCTCTCCCCACTGCCCTGCCAGACACCTGCGACTGCCCACTGGCGTTACCTCCCTGGGTGCCCTGCTAGTGAAACAAACTCAACATGTCTAAAAACAGCACCGACGATGCACCAAGGACACAGACGGGAGCCTATTCTAGAGGATCTCACGGACGACCGGGGAAGACACAGCAACAAGTAAATGGTGTCTATTACATACACACCCACAGCACAGCGAGGCTGGGGGAGTAACTGGTTCCAAGTCCTACGCGGAGAATCCCGCTTGACGGGCACAGACAGCAATCCGGGGAGACTCTCCAAGGAGGCAAGTCCCCAGTGGAGGCATCGGAGCCCGAGCGCCCAGCTCTCTGCGACACCCGACTGACCTGACTGATGTCTCTCTGTGGCTCTAGCATCCCTCCTCTCCTTGCTACGCCTGGGGCCACCGCCCGAATTCCGCCTCCTGTAGCTTCTCACCCACACGACAGTGACAGATTCCTGACGCTTGCCTTCCTGGGTTCACCCTCTTCCCAAGCCAGTGCGTCTGTCAACTTTCATACGCCCTGACTACGTAACTTCTCTGCTCAAAAACTCGCAATGGCTACCTGCTCCTTACCAGAGGACGCCCCACTCCTCTGCAAGTCCCCTGCTGGCCCCGTCCTCCAGTGTATCTCAGGCTTGTAGGAGTTAGTCAACCTCAGCTGTGTACCCCGAGGCATGTGTGAACTCTTCTGTTAAAAAGCCTCAGTATCTGACACATACAAAAGATCAAGATTTTCCAACTGGACCAGAACACATCCAAAGAACTTCGGCTCTCTAACCTCAGATGAAAGGCTGAAGGTTGTCCAGTCCAAATTTCGCATTTTTCACTTGAATTTCAAAGCATTTGGCAAAATCAAACTTAAAACCTCACAATATCATCACTCCTACCAATTTTTTTTCTTGCCATTATACTCAATATTTTGGACTTACTTCTTCTCAGCTAATATTTAAATACCTTTTTGAAATTTACCTGGAAAAATACTTGGAATCACTGAGGTTTTCAAAAATTATTATGACTCCATTTACACAGGCTAAAGGAAATCACCAAAAGAAAACTGTTCTGTGGACCTGTGGCGGAGAAGGGCATGAGGGGGAGGATATGTACCCTTGGAAGTAGGGAAGACTACCTAATTGCCCTAATTGCACTCAGAACATCTAAATAGAGAAGACATCTCAGTGGATTACGACTGAATAGAAAACTGCTGTTCTGTATTTTCATGCTCCATTAATAACAACACTGCTTCATAGTTTATAAATAATCAGCAATAGGAAGGGGCCCTTTTGTTTACCTACTATGTGGTGAGAGAAAAAGCACACTTGAAATGCTTAAGAATGTGTCATTTATGCTGAGAAATCCAGAAGACATACCTGTGGTTTCTCTATTCCTGAAAGAATGTCTTGCACCCTCTTTACTTCCAACTCATACTCTGCATGGAAAAAGAGAAAAAAAGAAGAACAGTTAAAACCAGTAGAAGGCAATAAGGTTGTCCAGTCCCTTCTCCAAGGCCTTTAACCAGAGCTACCATGGAGTCCGTTGCCTGTTACCATGAGCTTTTGGTATCAGTCACGGAAAATGAAAAATTGGGAATGGGATTGATGCCGGGGTGGGGATTTCACTGTGTTGTGCGAACTTGCCACTATACCGGTTTACAGACTCACAAAGCTGACAAGAGTTCTCCTAATTATGCAACAGGCAACAGAAAATAAAAGATCCTAAGAAGAAGGGGGGGATTGGAGCAGCTAGAAGCTGAGAGCTATGAAGAGATGAGGTGGAAGAGACAGTGGCCAATTTGTCCAGGGCAGTGAGTTCAGATTTTTTTAGTTCATTTTTATTCTAAGTTTGATGGGCAGCCACTGAGGTGTTTAAGTGGAGGGACTGATTGGTCTTTAAGTCTGAAAAGATCTGTTTGGCTTTGCGTAAATAATGGACATACAGAAGGTGGGAGGGAACGTAGAGAGATCAGTCGGTACATTGCTGCACTGGACGAGTGAAGGATAGAGCTTGCCTGGGCTGGGGATGGTAGTAAAGACGGGGAGAACAGAACTGGCTTTAGAGGTATAGGTGTTGAAGGACTGGCTGTGATAAGCAAGGGTGAGGGAATGAAAAGAATCAAGGATACTTCCCAGTTTTTGGCTTGATCAACTGGATGGATGATGATGTCTTTAAATAAGATGGGGAACTGGGGAGGTTTTGCAGTGGGGCAAGAACTATTTTAAAAATAAAAGGGGAAAAGTACTTGAAGTAGAGAGGATGGGGAGGGAAGAATGTGTATTAAAAAGAAAATAAGAGATTTTAAGCTTAAGACTATGTTTTGTAGAGAAACCCCTTGACTTTCACAACCTACTTGATGTAATCTAATTTTGAATTTACAGATTTATTTAACTGGTAAACCTAGTTTATGAGGTAAATGCTAGAGTTACATGATTGCCAAGACATATGTCCTCACCTCAAACAGTTCAAGTCTAGCGGGGGGAAACTGAAAGCAAGAGGCAATTCCATGTGATAGGTGCTTTGGTATAGGTAACCCAAGAGAGAGCATTCTAGAAGGCTTCTTGGGAACCAACATCTCACTGACCCTGTGGACAAGCAGGCATTTGGGTGAGAAGTTAAGAGGCCCAGCTATTCCCAGAGCTGTTCATACTCACTGCTCAGGTCTAATCTTAAAGTCACCTTTTCAAAGAATCCTCAACTCTACCCCTCGCCCAGCCTCCAGTCAGTCTCATATCCTACTTATTTCCTTTCTATTGATTACCAAAATCTAAAAATCCTCTTGTTTATGTGTTCCCTTGTTTATAACTTGTCTTTCTTAATAAAATAAACACTTCAGGAATGCAGCGATGCTACAGACTCAAAATACATTTTTATCTGTGAAGAACCAGATAGTGAACATTCTCGTTGCTTAAATAAGTGAACCAAGCCTAAGTAAAGAATACTAAGACTTCAAGCTGGCACCACCCTACACTGTAAAAGGATCATTTCACTTTTTTTTTCCTGTTGCATTCTATTTAGTAGAATGTGTTTACCCTTACTTTGGTGAGAAAAAGAAATGGGCTGGTGGCAATGTATGTGTTTAAATCACAACTGAGAGAAACATCACATTCAAAAGACCAAATGACAAGCCCGTTTATAATCATGTATTCATATTAAGATATAGATAATAGTTTATACCCATAAGTCATACACATGTACATGCCCTCACAATTTCTAGAAGCTCCTACTTAAACTATAAAAATGTGTATCCGAGAATTATTAGTAAAAAAATAAAAAATAAAATAAATTAAGCACAGGTGCAGTAAATGAACTGGTTCAGTTGTTAAAGACCAAACTTTCTGAATCTCTGGTTATTCCAGAGTTTGCAGGACCCTATGCTCAAACACTCACATAAATAGCTACATTCATACAACTAGCTGAAGGAGGTCACTGCTTCCTTCTGCTGTCTTTGACACAAGGACAAGAAGCCCGAAGCCAGACACTATCCTTGAGGTAATAAAGGTTTAGACTAGAACGGAGATAATCACCTATTCGACAAAGAAGAGGGGAAGAACGAAAGGGCTCAGCAAAAGAAGAATCCTCAGCACTAGTACTAGAGGTAGGGCATGAAAGAAAGGAATGAAAAGGGACGCTTTGTCCCTCAAAAATGGAGAGCCCCTCCCCCTCGCCAGCTTTCAAACACAGATGACAGGAGAAATGGTCAGGCTTTTGACAGAAAAAGGAAAAATGGGAAAGGAGGTTGGATGGGGCGGGGGGGAGATCTGTTTAAAACAGGAAAGAATGGGTTTCAGGTAAGAGCCAGAAATACAAGTGAAAGGTCCTGACTGGGATAAAAACAACTTCCAAAGGGGGGTCAGGACTGTCCCAGCCCGTCCGTGATTACAGCGAGGAACGCTGATATTTCCTGAGCAGCCAGGTACGTGCTGGTCGAGGCACCATCCCGGGCTCATTTTTACAACATCCTGAGCAAGATGGACGATCTCCGCTCCACCTCACAGCAGCTGGCAGGGCTGAGGCCTACTTTGTGTGTCACAGTTTGCACCTCCGGGGCTCAGCACTACACGTGCAGGTGTCTTCGTCGACTGAGAAAGAGGAGGAGGGAACAGACGCTTGGCCAGCAGACGCCATCTCCCCAGGGCCACAGACTAGCATGTGGCCCCAAAGCAAACAGAACCTTTGACTGCACGGTGACAAAGGAGTAGGGCTCTGGGGGTCACCGGGGACAGCACGTGGAGAGAGAAGAGCAGAGGGCTGAGGGTGGTGGGTGTTCGCACTGGGGCGCATGGAAGCAAGAAGGTGGCGGCAGAACCCCCCTCTGGGTCCCATGAGAGGGCCTGGGTTGTGGGGCTTGCTTCTTTTTTTTTTTCATCTCCAAGAAAGCTGTCAAAGAAATAGAGCAAAGGCCTTTGGATCTGGGGGAAGGTATGTGAGAAAAGGAAGAAAAATAGGCCATGAATGGAGTCAAATAAACAAAGGCTTCTGAGAAGATCAAAAAATAAAAAGGGCAGGGCGAGGGAGGACAGGTAGTGACGGGACGATCGTTGCCCTATTATGTCAGGAGAAACGCAGTTTCAAAGCCAGACCGCATTCTTCCTTTCTTTCAAGATTTCTAAATGGTGAGTACGGAAAAAGAAGAGAAAGATGCATTCACACCACATTTACTGAACGCTTTTCCATTTGTGCTGCCCCAGACTAAGAGAAAAGAGGGAATAAATGCCAGGCATACAATGTGCACACACGAGAGTGAAAATAAAATCCGCGGACCTGAGCTGAAGGGACAGTTTCTTACGCACGTGAAGTCAACTCTCGCGGGAAAGCAGCCCCGTATGAAACGCCCGAACTCCCAACTCGGCCACCCAAATCACCGGTTCACTCAGACCTGGCCACCTCTCCCGAAGCAAGATTTAACTCTGCCTCGGAGAAGTCTATGGATTATCACCCTTTCCATTAAACAGCTTCGGAGCTCAGCTCTCCAGGATCTCTCCGAGTTTGGATCAAGCTTTCGCTTGCTCGCCCTGCTTTCTTTTCCACCGTGGCTCTGTCTCCCTCCCTTCTGCTCACGCGCACAAATGCCATATCGTGACTAAGGACAACTACTGAGTAGCTAGCGCTCTCACCAAAATTTACAAACAAAACCAAAAAGGACTGCGCTGCTGACCTGCCGTCAGGAAATCTTCAATGTCAAGTTAAAGAGAAAACTAGGTCCCGTTTGTTTCTGTTTTTACCTCCTTAAAGAATCTGGTGTGTGACAACTGAACAGCAGATTGTCCCAGAAGAGGGGGGAAAAAAGCAAGGTTTTGGCACAAGGTTGTAAGACGAGGTTCTCTTCATTATCAGGCCTGCCTTCTTCCCTCTGGTTTTGCAGCAAGTCAACTACTCCAGAGGCAAATCTTAGAGGCCAACTTTGTATTTCTTTCTCCTCGCATTGAAGCTGCCATGAGCTAAGCAAACAGATTAAAATCATTTTCCACCTGCTTTGATTTTGTTGCCACCATGGCTGACGTGGGTGGACACGACAACCCACCTTTCACATCACTACCTTCTTAATATTTGAAAGCCTTTTCCTTGCAGTGAAGACTGCTGATCAGTAAGAAGGATTACCAGGTACTGGCAGACAGTGCTCCAACCAGAGAATGGGCGTTTTGTTTCGCAGATACAGACACCTTTGGGGACAGGTAATTTCTTAAAAAGGAGTGAAGAGGGAAGCCCTTAGTTTAAACATACCCCAATGAGCTGAGAACCACCCAATTTGGAAATGCCAATAAATAAAGGGGGAAGGGGGCTTCAGCTCAGAAACTTCCATGTTTCTTCTCCCAAAAACAAAGCTTCTCCCAAGAAAATAAAGCATTTTTTTAAGCAAAGGGAAAGTTAAAATAAAAATACACAAAAGCAAGCAAATACACTTTTTTTAAAAAGAAAAGAACAAACCAAAACAACAACAACCCACACACATAGAGGGGAATATGTGTCATGTGAAATTTAAACTTTCCACAAATAATGGTTTTCGTGTTTGCTCCAAAAAGAACCGTAAGTTCAGACTGTTTGAATAACTGTAAGGCCTAAACTAATTAAAATATCCCCCTTTATAAACACAATTTACTTCTTTGGTTTGCTTCACATTTTTTCCATCTTAGAAAAGAAATACAGCTAGACACTTAGCTGCTAGCTATAGAACGTATTTAGGGTTGTAACAGCCCCTTCATTCCAATGGAATGACATCAGCATTATTTCTCTGTAAACCTTCTGTCTAGCTCTCATCCGCATGGCTCATTTACAGATATGCCCGGCATAACATAATATGCTTTCTCAGACCTGCCAAAGAGCTGACTTAGCTGCTATCTTTAATACATTATATATAATAAGCTAGGGGCATGGAAAATATGCAACTTCTGGTCATGCCCATTTTTGGGATAAGAGGCTTAAAAATCACTAAATACTCAATAAAAGAACTAAATGAATGGAAAGAAATACTTTTGGACGAAAAAGAAAAATATGACTCAACAGTAAGGAAGAGTTAAATACGCAATCACTGCCTACCAATGCTAACGAGAATGAATGGGGACGAGGTAAGACAGTTTAAGAATGCTTGCTGAATTGCTTTTCCAATCAGAAAAAAAAATCCGCTATCTTCATTTCTAAAACACTACTTATGCTGAGAAAAAAAGAAGAATCAATAAACGCATACAAAAGTAGTATTAATTACTTAAGGACCTCCATTTAGTGATTATAATCCAAAGTTAATGGTGTTAAAAATCAAATATTAAAAATGTACAAAATCACAAGGAATAAATTTACATAATCCGGGACAATGCAGTTAATCCCCAAGGACAAATATTCCAGAAATACCTTCAGGTATCGATCAGCTGATGCTTACAAATGCAAAAATAAACATCTCTTAGCCATGTAGCTGGTTAAGTGGTTGGTTCCTCTATTGGAAATTCTGTAAGATAGCCAAGGGAATACCAGATTCTCAACACTAAAGAGAAAGCAGCGGGCAGGTGAACATATGTTGTGGGAAGTTGCCTTCCAGTCTGGGAAAATATTTTCAGGAGAACTTGGGCTCCCAACAGATTCTGGAGCCTTAAGAGAAAGAGCAGAGGAGAGATGAATTCTTCTTACGGGTGGAGTGCCCGGCTGGACAGGAGGGATGGCCAGAGAATGTAAATGGGATAAGGGGGGGGGGTGCTGATTTTCTCTGAGCTTTTGTCAATATTTCTGGAACTGAGCAGAAAGAATGATTTTCTTTCCTGGCCCAAGGTTTGAGCAAAATCCAACTGGGACTATTCACATCAATCCACTCGTAGGCAAAAATGGGTCTCTTCAGACGAAAGTTATCTAACACTGTGAGTAGTAAGAGGGACAACCCAAAAGTGGTAGGTCTGGGAGTGGAATGAAAAGAGAAAGTGCCAGATACAATCCCTTTGTTGACTCCCAGGTCAACTCAAAGTTTATCTTTCAACCCTCTTCTTGAAGTGCCAACTAAACTGGGTTGGTTCTACCTGAAATACTAGGAGATTCTATGGTCATTTCTGTCAAATTCCCAAAGAAAATTTCTTGTGTTCACTTCACAAAAATTGTATTTATACATGGAACTGAACAAACACAGCTCTTATTTTTAAGAACATCAAGTTAAACAGAGATGAAACCCCACGAAAATGGATGAAGTATTACATAGATATGCTTGCTGGCAATTTGACTGTACACCAGTCCTGTCCCTTCCCTCCCCGTGCGTGTTTGAGACATTTCACTGGCTCGCTGAGTCCTAACCTGTGCCAGATATAGCTCTTTTATTTTGGGGGAAGGCTCAACTCCATGATTATCCAGCAAGAGCTGGTACCCTCCCTGGGTGTGTAACAGGAAGGCAATCGCTTAAACACAGGATAGAACGGCTTACAAAGATAATTCAAGTTTATACACTACTTTCTGCGTTGGCATCTGTAAACGTTTCCACAAAATGTTTTTTCATTAAGACTTGGCATGTCACGCTGAAAACTTCTCAAGTGGCTTTATTCAAAACTTTTGCAAGACTGTGTGAACTGACAGGCAGAATCCAGAGAGAACAATTTTGTAACACATTAAATCTGAAAGAGAATTTTAATATTTATACCACCTATACAGCAAGTTTGGGACACTTTTTAACCTACATTTTCTTAACTGATGTCCCACGTGACTAACATATACATCTGGGGATGAGGACAGATATTCAGTCAATGGCCAAAGAACCCAGTGAAGCTCATCGGCTGACATGGGGATCAAATTCAGAGCTAACTTCGTGTGCTAGGGCTCCAGAGAATTCCCCAGAGTTTTAGCATATGCAAAAGTCCTTACCAACCGCTCCCACAACTGACCTCCCCCAGGAAATCAGCAAAGGATATCCGTGTAGGTACATACTCAAATGCATGTCAGCACCAGGCAGGTAATGTCAATGAGTAAAAAAAGGGTAGACATATTAGGCAAAAGGGAAGGGTAAAGACTGGAAAACTGAGAAAAGCCCTCACTCTATTTAACCGGGGGAGCTGCTGTGTATGGCAATCAATTACTGCCAGGCAGGGTCATTGGTCTAAGGTTGACCAATACTGCCATTTTCCCAGAGAACCTAGAAATGGAAAAATTTTCAGGAAATTTTCTGATTTGTACAATTTTACACTGAAAAACATTTTGAATCTATTGAAAAGTGGAGTACTATGAACACCCATATGCCTTTCACCTAGACTGATCAACTGCTAAAATTTTGCTACACTTGCACGCTCACATTTTGTCTCTACACACACACACACACACACACACACACACAGTTTCTGAGAACCACTTCTTGAGAGGAAGTTGTTGGTCTTATGACAAGATCTTAAGTTTACCCCAAAAGCTTCAGCACATCTGTCCCAAGAACGAGGACCTTCTTATACATAACCATAACATCACAACCAAAAGATTTAACACTGATAGAATAAAATCTAATATACATCCCATATTCAAATTACTCCAATTGTTTCAATAATATCTTTAATGTTTTCCCCCCGATCCAGGGTCCAATTAAGGAACACGTGTCGGATTCATCTGCCAGGTTTTGTTAGTCTCCTTTAATCTAGAACAGAAGTCCCCTACATTTTTTTGTCCTCCTGAAGTTGATATTTTTGAAGAGTCTAGACCAATTTTCTTATAGCATGTAGGACTATCTGAACTGTGTGACTATTTCCTCACAATTAGATTCAAATTAAAACCTTTTGGCAAGAATTCTATATAGATGTACTTCCCATCCATTACATGAGGAAGCACACAGTACCAGTTGGAACCTTTTGGTGATGCTCTGTGCTGTGATCACCTGGTTACAGTGTTGTGTAATCTGTTTCTCCACAGTGAAAGCACATTCTCCTTCTTTCACTTGATGGTTTAACACTAATCATCTTTGCCAGATGTTATTATATTAATAGTTGCAAGATGGTGATATTCCTAATTCTATCATTCTTTCTATGTTTATTAGTTCTTTCTTCACCTTATATCTATGAATTCATGGATTCTTTTTTTTTTTTTTAAGATGTATTTATTTGAGAGAGAGCAGGAGAGAGAGAGAGCAAGCATGAGCAGGGGAGAGGGGCAGAGGGAGATGGAGAAGCAGACTCCCTGCTGAACAGGAAGCCCAATGTGGGGCTTAATCCCAGGACCCTGAGATCATGACCTGAGCCGAAGGCAGACACTTAAACCAACTGAGCCACCTAGGCGCTCCCCCCGCCTTTTTTTAAATCAAAAAAATTATAATACTCCATTGCAATCATTCTTTTCAATGCTAAAACTGTACCAAATGTAGCCAGTGGGAGGCCTTTCAAGCTGTTTTCTATGCCCCTTTGTCCACTTCTTAAGACTTCTGTTTTGAACACCTGTTAAATATTCTGGCTAAAGGTCACTTGGCCAACAGCACAAAAAATGTGCAGACTGCTAGTGAGATATTTTAGTAGCATAAAATAGAATTTATCCAAAATTTATCCAAATTATTCGGATTTGTCAAAGCCACTATTAGCCAAGGGTTTTCTTATTTAAAAACAACTAGAAAGAAAAATAACATGTAAATATTTCTGGTTTCTAAATCTCTTAGAAATTAAAGTTAAAACAAAGCAACCCAATAACCCAAGAGCCAGCCATCTTAAATGGCATTTTAAGACACAGCAAACTTGAAACCACCATTGGGTAAAAGAAGAAATCGAAAGGAAAATAATAAATTATCTCAAAACCAATGAAAATGAAACATAACAAATCAAATATTATGGGATGCAGCAAAAACAGTTATGAGAGGAAAGTTTAGAGCAATAAACACATATATTAAGAAGTTAGAAAGACCTCAAATAAATAACTTTCAACTGAAGAAACTAGAAAAGAACAAACTAAGCCCAAAGGAGCAAAAGGAAGGCGATATTAAGGATCAGAGCAGAAATAAATGAAATAGAAATCAGAAAACAGAAAGAATCAATGGACCCAAGAGCTGCTTCTTCAAAAGAGATAAATAAAATTGACAAATCTTTAGCTAGATGAAGAAAACAAGAAGATTCAAAATCAGAAATGAGAGAAATTACAAGTGATACTACAGAAATACATAGATCATAAGAGATTACTATGAACAATTAACAACAATTTATGTAACTGAGAAGGAATGGATACATTTCTAGAAACATACAACCTACCAAGACTGAATCAGGAAGAAGCAGAAAATCTGAACAGACCAATCACAACAGATTAAATCAGTAATCAAAACACGCCCAACTTAGAAAACTCCAGGACCAGATGACTTCACTGGAGAATTCCATCCAACATTTAAAGAAGAAATAGTATCAACCCTCCTCAAACTTTTCTAAAATATTGAAGAGGAGGGAACATTCCCAAACTTAACTCTACAAGGTCAGCATTACTTTAATACCAAAACCAGATAAAGATACTACAAAACTGCAGGCCAATATCGCCAATGAATATAGATGCAAAAATTCTCAACAAAGTATCAGCAAACCAAATTCAAGAACACATTAAAAGGATTATACATTATGACCATGTGGGATTTATCCCTGAGATGTAAGGATGCTTCAACATACGTGAAATCAATAAACATAATACATCATATCAAAAAATTAAAGATAAAAATCACACAGTCATCTCAATAGCTGCAGAAAAAGCATTTGACAAAAATACAACATCCTTTCATGATAAAAACTCTTATCAGATTGGGCATAGAAGGAAGATAACTCAACCTAATAAAGGCCATACATACATAACAAACATTATACACAATGGAGATAAAAGGTTTCTACTCAGTCACAGACAAAGCAAGGATACCCATTCTCACCACTCCCATTCAATATAGTACTGGCTATCCAAGCTAGAGCAATTAGGCCAGACAAAGAAATAAAAGGCATGCAAACTGAAATGGAAGAAGTAAAATCGTCATTATAAAATCCTGTACAATCAGTCCAAAATTTGTTAGAATTAACCAACAATTTCAGCAAAATGGCAGGATACAAAATCAAAATACAGAAATCAATTGCTATTCTTTACACCAATGAGGAAGCATCTGAAAAAGAAATAAAACATTCCAATCACAATAGCATCAAAACCGAAATACTTCGGAATAAATCTGAATAAGGAAGTAAAAGATGTGTACAATGCAAACTATAAATTTTGCTGCAAGAAATCAAAGGCCCAAACAAAAGATATCCCATGTTCCTGAGTCAGAAGAATTAATATTGTTAAAATGGCCATACTACCCAAAGCCATCTACGGATCAACATAACCCCACCAAAATACCAAAGGCATTCCTCACAGAAGGAGAAGAGACAATCCTAAAATGTGTGTGGAACCACTAAAGATCTCGAGTAGATAAAGCAATCCTGAGAAAAAGAACAAAGCTGCAGGTATTACACTTCCAAATTTCAAACTATACCACAAAGCGACAGTAATAAAATCAGAACAGTACACTCACAAAAACAGATACACAGACCAATGGAACAGATTGGAGAGCACAGAATTCAGCTCTGGCATATATGGCCAACTAATATTTAACAAAGAAGACAAGAATACCCAATGGAGAAAGGACAGTCTTTTCAACAAATGATGCTGGGAAAACTGGAGAAACACATGCAGAACAATGAAACTGGATGCCTATCTCAGACCACTCAAAAATTAACTCAAAATGGGAGCAGAATCTGAAAAGAAAAAAAAAAAAGAATAAGCAAAAAGTAGAATCAGACCTATAAATACAGAGAACTGAGAGTTGCCAGAGGGGTGGGGGGGTGGTCAGGCAAAATGGGTGAGAGGCAGTGGGAAATACAGGCCTCCAGTTATGGAGTAAGTCATGGAACGAAAGGCACAGCACAGGGAACACGAGTCAACGATATGCTAACAGTGATGTATACGGACAGATAGTAGCTACTTGTCATGAACATGTCATGATGTCTCAACTTATCCAATCACTATGTGTACACCTGAAACTAATGTGACATTGTATCAACTGTACTAAAAAAAAATAAGAGAATAAACAAACAATAGGTTGTAGCACAACCGTCCCCAAAGATGTTTATGTGCTACTACTTCAAGTGTGTGAATATGTTAGGTTACATGGTAAAGAAGAACTAAGGTGACAGAAGAAATTAAGGTTCCTGATGACCAGATCTTAAAATAGAGAGATTATCCTAGATTATCCTGATGGGCCCAATGTAATCACAAGGGTCTTTAAAAAACTATAAAATGATAAATTCATATTGTTCAAAAAAACAACAACAACAACCAAACCTCAAAATGGATTGAAGGTCAAAACATAAAGGTATGAGAAGAAAACATCAGGAAGAAGCTCACTGATATTGGTCTTGGAAATAATTTTGGGGGCATGACATTAAAAGCATAAACAACAAAAGAAAAACAAATCAATAAATGGACAACATCAAACTCAAAAGCTTTTCACACCAAAAGAAACAATTAACAAAATGAAAAGACAATCTACAGAAGGAGAGAAATTTTTGTAAATGATATAACAAATAAGGGGTTAATATCTACAATACAAAAAGAACTTAGTCAACTCAATAACAACAAAAATTCAATTAAAAAATAGGAAGGGCTACACAGACATTTCTCCAAGGAGGACACCAAAATGGCCAACGGACACATGAAAATATGCTCAGCATCACTATTCCTCGGGCAATGAAAATCAAAACCACAATGAACTATTACCTCACACTTGTTAGAACAGCTATCCTCAAGAAGACAGAAGACAGCAGGGGCCGGCAAGGATGTGGTGAAAACGGAAGCCTTATACACTGTTGACAGGAATGTAAATTGGGCCAACTCCTATGGAAAACAATATGGAAATTCCTCCGAAAGTTAAAAAGAGACCTACCATATGATGCAGCAATTCCACTTCTGGGTATATACCCAAAGGAAATGAAAACAGGATTCTGAAGGGATATATCCCCTCTCATGTTTATCACAGCATTATTCACAAGAGCCAAGATATGAAAACAACCCAAACGCCCATCAACAGATGAACAGATAAAAATGCTGTGGTGTATATACTCAATGGGATATTACTCAGTCACGAGGAAGAGAGACATCTTCCCATTTGCGACAACATGGATGAACCTTGAGCACATTATGCTAGGCGAGTAAGTCAAAGACCAGTACTATATATCACTTATGTAGATTCTACATGTTAAGCCTGGACAAAAATGGAGTAAAATGGTGGTGCGAGGGGATTGGGGAAAGAGGGAGTGGAAGGGGAAGAGAGTGGCAGAGGAGATAAAAGTGATGGTATTTAAAGAGTACAAACTTATAATGAGTAGTAAATAAGCCCCAGCGATCTAATGCATAGTATAATGAATATAGACAATAATATGTACTATAATTAAGGAATGTGATAAATATCACTATATTGGCAATTGTATTACAAAAGATAAATATATCAAAGTAACACACTATACACCTTAAACTAACACAATGTAACACACCAAATTCATATATAAAAAAGATATAATCCAGATTAAACATAAAGTTTGTCAAGCCATTATCCAATTTAGCAGGTTATAAATTCCATGGAAAATGACTATATAGTCCCTGACCTAAATAAACCTAAGAAAGCAAAAACAAACACCCTACAGCAAACTTGAAGTCTAGAAAGTCAAGTAAGTCATGGTAAACTACGAGTAGAAAAACACCGAACACATTTGGCTCTTCTTAGACTGTACAATTTCTGTTCTCAATTTAATCTGGCCATGTTTCATTTCTTGTTCTTTCTAATCAACATTTCCCTTTATAAAACAGATAATCAAAAGAGACAGCACCATCTGCCCCAATTCAGAAAAGAAAATGGACTGTATTCTAAACGCATCGTACTGAGGAATAAACTAAAATGGAAAGTTAGATTGGGTAGAAAATGTCTACATGGAGCAGACAATGTCTACATGGAGGATGTAATCAGAGACTTTTCTCCGAGACTGGGACCACTCTTTGATGACCAGAAGCCCTCTACGACGAAGGTTTTCTGATTTTACTCTCTAAAACACCTATGACAGAGCAGACCCCTCACAAATCCAAGCTCAACATGAAAGAAGTTGTGTGCTGCTCTCAGGCAAACCATACTCCGTACCAAAGTCACACGCACTGATCTTGCTGTCTCATTGTAAGTCTTTCTTAAAATTAAATCATTTGGAATTTGAAGTATTCAGTTTCTGTATAAAATAAAGGGCTCTTTTAAGCTATGCGCATGGTGACTCTGTTTTCAAATGGACCACCCCAGTTATCAAAACAGGGTGGTCACAGGCCTTAATACACAGGCCATCTACATGTACATTAAAAATTCAGTCAAAAGGTCTGAGGCCTGCAATATTACATTACGCTCCAAACTAGCTCTACTCATGGCCTATCTTACCAGCCACGTTTTAATGTCGGCAGATGATAAATCGTGCTCACCTGATCTCCACCTCCTAACAGCTAAGGTGTACAACTCCTGGATCACGGTGAGCTCATCAGGTCTGGGGAAAACCCATCAGCAAAAGCAGCCATTTTACTTGGATCATAGAGCAAACCAGACAACAAGTAAAAACGCACAAGAAGAAAATATAAAAGACAGCACAGAAGAAACAAATAGAAGAGATGGCCAAAGCGGGGGCGGGGGTCACCAAAAAGGGAATGAATGACAGGGATAAAGAGAGTCACAATATGGCTCTCAGCAAATACATTAAACTGACAATTTCTCATCTAGGTAACTGATTTTAAAATAATTCCTAGAGATTATAATGATAAAGTTTCTATTATAAAACACCAAAATATAAAAGGCTTTTAAGATACCCACAGATGGAATAATACACACATCAATCTACCCCTCCCCTCCTGGTCTCGCTGTCTCCTCCTCTCCCTCACGCCTCTGCTGAGAGATCAATTCTTCCAGGCAGTGTTGCCTTTATCACCCACCCACGTAGGTGTTCTCGTAGGATCTCTCCTAACATCCTGTCTTCCTCTCCATAGTTCAGCATATGTCCCACTGCACGTTCCTGTTCACAGTAAACCCCTTCTGCCTCTACAAAAGTGGGAAGGGTGAGCTTCCTGAGTACAGGAATCAGGTCTGTGCTGTGTGTCATCGGTTCCCCAGGGCCTAGCTCAGCGCCCAGCACAGCAACGTTACTGCGTGTATGACTGAATAAACGGTCAGAGAAACACTACCTACAACGCACATACTATGTTTTTAACATCTGCTTCATCTTTCAAGCACCATGATAGGCATCATGATGGGGAGAGTTATATGGGGAAGACACCTTGATAACTCATGACGGTTACCAAATAACATATTATGACCAAACTGCGTCAAACACCTGCAGATCTTTATTTTTGCACAGGAAACCAGTACGTACATATTACATACATTAAGAATCCTAAATTTGTTGTGGATTAGAAACATTTCTATAACTAAAGCTAAGTGGGCCTGACAAAAAAAAACCCGCAATAAAGTCATTAAGCGTCATTGCCACGATGAAAAAATGCAACAGAGTACATAACTAACCAAGCAATGGAGAATTCTTGGATTTCAAACTGGACGGTATCCTGGAAAAGAACGGAGCACTTTACCTACTCGGGGTAGCTTTTTAATTTGTTATGTACTAATCTGATTGCAGAAAATTAAATCAGAATGCACAACGTTGTTTTTAGTGGCTAAAATGCCTTGGTTTTGTTTAGTCAAGTTAGTTGTTTTCCAGCTTTCCTGCTCCACAATGGTTTTTTTTGTGTGCACAAATCCTGCATCTGTAAAGAACCATTTGAGATGACTCTATTATGCCTATTTAGCAATTAATTACTCAGCCGAAGAGGCAAGTCTGACCTGCAAAAGTATTTGCAAGTCTCCCTCTTTGCAATCTTAATGCATGCTTCCAATTGCCCTGACTACCCTTTCTCCTTTTCGCCTTGGAGTATGTGACCATCTGGTTGCCTTTCTTCCCATAATTAACAGTCCTCCGACTGCAATCCCAGTAAACGAAAAGCTCAGCAATTTCCATTAAGGGATCTCATTCTTTGCATTGCTCTCTATCCCAGGCCCACAAAGTCGTTGCCTTCGCTGCAGGCTCAGTCTTTACCGGCTTACCACCTGCAGCAAGCCATCCAGCAGCTAGATAATTGGAGTAGAACGGTGCCATTTGCTCAAACTTTAACTCCAAAGGAGAGTCTATTTACCCTGAGGCAAAAATTGAGATTTCTTTGATGCTGTTGGCAATAAGCAATTCAACCCACTGAAACTTTCCCAATAAACTCCCGAACAAACCTCTACAACTAAGACTCAAACAAAAAGATGTCCTGAGAGGTAAGAACCAGAATGGTGTGAGCACAAACGTTCCATCTAATGCCTACAGAGGAAAAGATGTATTGTTTCATTTGCAAATTAACCATAAGGAATGAAAACACAAGTGAATCTCAGATTTTAGGTTTTAAAAAAGTATGGTTATTTTTCTATCAACGTATCCATTAGAATAAAATTTTATTAGAATAGTTTGAATCGCCAGAGCAACTCAAAGAATTATAAAGTATAGTCTAAGAATATTCAGTTACAATCAGACAGGCCTCTATATTGTATTGTTATCAGCTGAACTGTGTTCCCCCTCAAATTCATATATTGAAGTCCTAACCCCTAGTACCTCCGAAAGGGACTGTATTTGGAGACAGTGTCTCTGCAGGGGTAATTAAGTTAAAATAAGGTCATTAGGGTGAGCCCAAACCCAATATGACTAATGTCATAACTTGTAAGTGAAGAAATTTGGACACAGGCATATACAAAGCAAAGATGATACGAAGACAGAAGGAGAAGACAGCCATCTACAAGCCAAGGAGAGAGATGTGGAAAAGATCCTTCCCTCCCGGCCGTTAGAACCAACTAACCCTGAAAACACTTTGATCTTAGACTTCTAGACTCTAGCGCTGTGGGAAACTATCTGTTGGTTAAGCTGCCCAGTTTGTGGTGCTCTTTTATGGGGGCCCAAGGAGTCTAATACATGTACCATGTACCTGCGAATGTAACGTCTGGTATTAGTACATCCATTTTCTAGATATGGACTCTGCAAACTAGAGATTTTAAGAATTTGGTGAAGATCACGCAGGCAAATCAAAAAGAACCCCCAGTATCAACCCTCGGTCTTCTGATTCTCAGTCTATTTTTTCCTGGAGGACCTCCAAAACCTCCTCTCACCCTGCCATCCGCTACATCCAAGGGGAATAAGAGAAGGGTGGGGAGAACAATTTTACTTATGATAGATAAACAAGTCAGTCTGAAGGGATTGCTGGACCACTTGGTTCGGGACAAAATAATTACACTGGAAGTTAAAATATGTTTATACTATGCTCCCGTAAGAGGTCACATCCAACTACAGAAGGCCACTTTAGAAGTCCAGAAAGAAGCTCCTAAAAATCGTTTGTAAAGCCGATCCAAAAAAAGACGGCTTCCTATGATGATTCTACCGACTCGTCCACGCCAGTCCATCAGTAACGTAAGATTTTCCCCCTTCCCCCCCACATATAGAAATGGGTCATTCAGGATGTTTTGAGGCTAGAACACTATTATGCAGTAATTGCTTCCAAAACACATGTTACAATATTTTTGCAGCTGACTGTGGCTTTAGAGAAGAAGCACATACTGGTTCCAAAAGAACAGAGACTAAGTTGGACCATAAACTACAGCTGTTCGCTGTGCGGGGCCACCTGAAATATCTGCGTGTTGTTTTCTTCCCAACTGGCTAGTACACAGTGTATCCAGACTACTCAACTTATTTATGGCTCCAGCTGTTTTGCTGTATTTTCAGACACTCGGCATTAGCTCAAAAGGAGAGCAGCCATTTTTCTTAAGTCTTTCATCAGTGGCTAAACTGTATAGTGGACATGAATTCTGTTCTTAGATGAAATAACAGCCATTAAAACATAAATTAGTATCTTTGCACAGCAATAGCAGAATGGAGTTCCCAATGTGACCTTCTTAAAACCACTGAGCAAAAGTCTCACCAATACTTTCCTTTGTGAACGGTGCGGCCCAGGCCTGTGTTTCTGAGATTAACAGTTGCTCTGTTCGAAGGCCCTCATCATAAGCCGCCATACACCAGAGAGGACCTGGGGGTGCGGGTGAGGGTAGGGGTGGGAGGGCGGTGGCCTATGATTAGGCTGCGGGGCAGTGGAAGGTGGCTGGCCTAGAGGACTTTTCTGACTGCGTGGCAAAGGAATTTCTAATGGAGTAGACACACAGAAAAAGAGCCAAGGAAACGGATTCAGGAGTTTCTTTCAGCAGCAAAGAGTTGAACTACTTAGTTTTAATTACCGCAATGTGAACCAGTCTTCATCGTAATGTGATTACACTGGTCATGTGACTGTGAGCTAGTCGTTATCTCTGCATTTTGAATGAAATGTAAAAGTCTTATTCTCTCTTGCTCATCCACTCAGCTTCACATAAGCACCTTATTAACTAGTGGTTACTACAATGCCATGTGCAATGGAGTCAGAAATGGCACGACCGAATCATGACCGACATCTTCTAAGGGAGTGAACTACTAGGGCTCATCATCTACAACAATTAAGGTATCCCATTTGACCAGGGTTCTATTCCAGCGGGATAAAGTGAAATGAACTAGAGAAAAACCAAATAGGTTTTGTGCAGATTTAGGTTTACTGCTACCTAAGATTGTGAAATTAGAAGCATTCCATCTGCTCACCAGCTGTGGTCCCTAATCCTCTTTAATAACTTCGGCTTGCACAACTCCATGAGAATCCGGGCGTCTTCCAAATTTTACATTAGTTGCCAGGATTGATTCTGAGACACCAGGCTCCAGTGAAAGCAGCAGAGAGCCGATTTCGCTGGCAGGTGTTAATTTTCAGAGGAGCGAAAGGAAGTCGGAAGAGAGATTAAGAATGGGAAGACAGAAATTAAGGAGGTTCCAAGGTCATCACATGGAGTTTTTAAGGTTCTGTGCTCTCCAGCAAAATCCAAAGGCTCAAATAAAGAATATTTGCCCGAAACGTGAAATTAAAAACTCCCTGAAGCTTGTAAAAGGCAACATCTAAATAAAGGTCACGTCCAGTTGTGTCTGGAATGAGGTTACGGCTCCTGCAGCAGTCAGTCCTGTTCCCCACTGCGATCTATAACCTCTGCCTGTGGGTCTCCGACCACTGACAGGGTCAGGGTGCCGTAAACTGTTCCCCATTGTCGCAAAGCTCGGCCACTTTTTCCTTAAGGCACTACAGGCAGTGTCTAGCTAGGCTCTATAGAGGTGGTCACCATAGCTTAATGCAGGAATAGAAAAGGTGTTCTAACCAAACAAAATACCCAAATTTTATTAAAGTCACAAGCATGACTCATGGTACTACGGTTTATTACTTTTAAACACTGAAACACCTTTCTACCCCCTACTGTCAGAGAGTTATTGCAGAGAGCAGGAGAAGGAATGATTCTGACTCTGGATCTTGGTGACAACATGGTTTTCAAGCAAACACAGGTTTATAATATCTCCTATATGTTTAGTTCAGATTGCCAGACTCTTCTGAGAAAAAGAGCTGGAATTAGAGGTCTCTGCTCAAGCCCAGTGGTGATGTGGACCTCAGTGACAATATCGTTTAAGGGCGAGGATTTGCTTCCTATTCAGATGAGTTCTTCCAGAACAAGCTTATCTCCTAGGCCACCTGTCACAGAGGCTTTCTTTCCTAGAATACTATTACTGGGGTGGGGGTGGGGGGAGGTGTCTCTGAACCAAGATGGTAGAGTCTATCCTTGTTCCAAAATGTCTGGTGGAGAATGCTTTCATACGTGGATGGATAATAATAATAATCTCAAAGTTGAATGTGCTGCTCTCTCATTCTATTAACATCTGGAAGGTGATACATCCCCATTTTTATTTCTGGCACAGACAGAAGTCCACTTAAGAACTCCCTCATCTGAGCATGGTAACCACTCGAGGAAGCTCTGGCTGGAAAAGCCAAGTGGGAGCAAGTGGGTGAACAGTCCCTAACATGGGTACGGAATGGTTAGAGTCAGGTTCCACGATGTTTCCCAACCATCAGGAAAGAGGATTTTCCTCTCATCTTTACTAGAATGAGCACATATAAAACCCTCTGAGGGCCAAAGGTGCTCAGTAATACAAAAGCTATCATACCATTTTTAAAAAAGATTCTTTAATAAAAGGGCTAAGAGAAACCGACTACTAAAAGCTGTTGTCTGAAAAACACCCCCAAACTATGGAAGGAATCAACCATTTAAAACCAAAGGTCGAATCAGTTTCCATATAAAAACTGTGGCTTAACATTCCAAAATATATTTACTGCCATGCAGTGAGGAGTATCTGAGTGAAGTTTGAATTTCAACTCTTCTGAATTACACGAAACTCAATGAAAATTGCATAAGGGAAAACACGAAGTCCAGATTCCACCTGAGGGTAAAAGCTAATGATAGCAGAAATGATAACGGGCTGTGAAAATGGACTCTGAAACCCCCCCAAACAGGCTAATTCTTCGTAAACAAAAATGGGAAAGGGGGGGTGCAGGAACAACAGCTTATTTCATTTACTTAGAAGGAGGAAAATAGAAGACTTCATTTATAGGAAAGGCCTTTATCTGTGGGGCTGAAAAAGGCTCAGCATAAAATTCTTAGCCGGCAGTTCAGTTCCTCAAGAAAGCATTCAACGCTACGTGCTACGCAACTCAGACATACGGACATTCACCATCAACCATCTGATTACTCCAACTGCAACGGAATTCTGTATTTTAACTCGAGCCTTATAAAATGAAAAATTTTAAATAGAAAACAAATTCAGCAATTCATGTTACCCATAAAAGATGCCTGGAAGTCCCTTTGAATGAGCCCCGCACTTGAACTTCTGACAACTCCAATCCATTTCTAATACATTCAAAGTGTGAACTCCGGGGCTGAATATAGATAACCTACGTATCCATGAACAAACTCGATGAGCTCAGCTAGTGGTAGGTGCCAGGAAGAAGATCTGTGAAGGGGTGGCGTGATGGAGTAGTCCAAGGCCTCGCTGACTCTGAAGCATTTGGGCTTCGGGAAGGATGAGGGGGAATGCCCCCCCACAACGAACCAGAGAACTTTTGAGGCAGAGGGGACAGAAAGAGCAAGGGCTCTTGCACGTTAGAGACACTAGAGAGGAACCCGGTGCGTCCCGAGCCCAGAGAGCTGGAGCAGGCCTGGAAGGAGCGGAGGCAGCAGCCAGCTGCGGGTGACTTTGGATATGGGGGAAAAGTCTGCACTTTATGTTCAATTGAAAAGGAAAACACGCAGGGTTTAAACAAGGTCTCCCCGGTTGCTGCGGGAAGAACGAACTGTCAGGGAACAAAAGTTAAAGCAGAGAGACTAGCTCAGGGAATAAAACCTATGAAAGTACACACGCACACACACGTGGAGTTAGACACAGGCACCGTCTATGGGAAGACTCTGTACCTTCTTCTGAATTTTGCCATGAACCTAAAACTGCTCTAAAAAATAGTCTTTACTTTTTAATTTAATTTAATTTTTTAAAGATTTTATTTATTTATTTGACAGAGAGGGACAGCCAGCGAGAGAGGGAACACAAGCAGGGGGAGGGGGAGAGGAAGAAGCAGGCTCCTAGCAGAGGAGCCTGATGCGGGGCTCGATCCCAGAACGCCACGATCACACCCTGAGCCGAAGGCAGATGTTCAACGACTGAGCCACCCAGGCACCCCTAAAAAATAGCCTTAAAAAATAAGCAAGAACTACAATAACACTGAAAATTAAGAAAAGGGTCATGTTTAATAAAAGATATTTTAGATATTCAGAAACTTATTACTTGTCTCGTAATAATCAATGTGATTTTCTAGACCTATATTTTATATATGGCATTAATATCGTAAAAGAGTTGGAACTCAAGTGACACCAAATACGCATTTAACCACCCACAGAAAAGCACGGGTTTGCAGCACACTTGCTCCACAAGCAAAAGAATTGAGAACAGGAAGAAACTCGTGGCTCACGATAAGCAAGCTTCACTGTAGTCTGAAGGCTGTTCATCAGCGACCTATTGTAGTGTAGATGGTAATGTCGTTTTAGACAGCCAGTAATACCAAAATAAGTCCTTCTCTACATTTAAGATTTCAACATATTTCCATGAATGTTGTGGCTCACAAAAAAAGGCAAATTCTACAAAATGGAAAATGTATTTTGGTCTCCAGAGTTGTTCTCAAATAGTAAAACAACTTACCAGACATACTTAAATAGTTTTTCCCAAAGTCCTTTATTTTTTCTCATTTAAATTGGTTCCAAAAGGAACTGGCAGGGCATAGTATATACAGTAAGTGATTGATATTCTTATGGAAAAAACACGTAAGTAGCTAAAACTAAAGGCTCGTGACTATGGGCAGAGTTAAATGGTTTAAATTGGACAGACTTCATGTTTTAAGTTCATTAAAAGTAAGATTAGAGAAGCTATTCCAAGCAGGTAACATGATGTGATTCCCTCAGCTTCTTTTCCCCCTTTCTGAAAACCGTAAGAGGTAATTATACAACTCAACTAGCACACCCGCCATAGCTTCAGCCTGGCTCAAGCAAGCCTGGGAGCCACACGCCTGGTGCGTTAGCCTCGAGGGCTCCGTTTCCTGTCTGCAGACTGGCATCTGCACCCGCTGTCTTCGGTCATGTATCATCTTGGTGGAGACTGGATAATCCAGCTGAGTTCTCAATGTCTGGGCAAAAACTTCGTTTTTGTTTTCCTGCTAGATTTTTTTTTCTTCATTTAACCAATCTGGGCTTTGTACCTCAACCTCATTATTCTCATTCACCTCTTGCTTTCGGACTCCTTGTAATTCTACAACTACTGCCCAGGTCATTTTTGAAAACCTACAGGGGTGCCTGGGTGGCACAGCGGTTAAGCGTCTGCCTTCGGCTCAGGGCGTGATCCCGGCGTTATGGGATCGAGCCCCACGTCAGGCTCCTCCACTGGGAGCCTGCTTCTTCCTCTCCCACTCCCCCTGCTTGTGTTCCCTCTCTCGCTGGCTGTCTCTATCTCTGTCGAATAAATAAATTAAAAAAATCTTTAAAAAAAAAGTTTGAAAACCTACAGCAGATATAAGGTTCTGATTTGTTCATTCGACAGTGATCTGCTTGAAACTCTGCAGACATACAGTATACACTTTGACCTGTATTTCCCACCAAGTCTCTGGAATAGGAAAGAACCTGAACGGATTTAAGATACTATCTTGTATGAGGTTTAAAATCTTCTGTGTCTTTCCACTTCAGGCAAAACACCCACCAAAGGGTGAAAAAGGAGATCTATAAGACATAAGTTTTATTACGTCAGGCAGTGATCCACAACATAGCAAGACAGACGACAAGGATGCAGAATTTATAACCCTTAGGACAGCTTGCACTCCATCTACCTCTTCTTCAGAATTAAACCAATGACTAGACCTCATCTACCAACAGTCACCATGGAAAGGACGCATGTAATCAATCTACACGTTAGCTATCTGGTTAACACCGTGTGTATGGAATTTCTTTAGGAGAATTCTGTAATGATTAATCATTATCACAGAATTATTAGATTCATTAGGAATTATTTTAAAAGCTTTGTGACTCTTTATCTCACGCTCTTCTACTTCTTGGGAAATGCCATTAACTATTCATCTTTTTTAAAAGTATTTTTATTTATTTTTGTGAGAGAGAGAGAGAATATGAGAATGAGGCAGGGGGGTCGGTGGGAGAGGGAAAAGCAGGCTCCCTGCTGAGCAGGGAGCCCAATGCAGGACTCGGACCCCAGGATCATAACCCAAGCCAAAGGCAGACGCTCAACTGACTGAGCCACCCAGGTGCCCTAACTATTCATCTCTTAAAAGTAATTATACAGGGGCGCCTGGGTGGCTGAGTTTGTAAACATCTGCCTTCGACTCAGGTCATGATCTCAGGGTCCTGGGGTGGAGCCCCCCATCAGGCTCCCTACTCAACAGGGAGTCTGCTTCTCCCTCTCCCTCTCCCTCTGACCCTCCCCCATGCGTGCACACACTCTCTCTCTCAAGTAAATAAAATCTTAAAAGAAAGTAGTTACAGACATCCTGATATTTAACTTCCATTAAATATGTCCTGAAAATACACCCACCATTTTACAGGTTTATATGCACGTACATCCATGAGACAACTCACTTGTACTATCGGAATTAAAGTGAACAATTGTTACGGCATTCAACTTCGTGACTTGCCTTAACTAGCTTACCATGCAGGTATCTCCCCAATGCAAACTACCACAGAGAGGAGGTAGCCCTGCTGAATGCTTCTTGGCCTCTGTTACTAGAAACAGATACTAGGTGCTCCTGGCGGCCATTTGTATTAACTGTAAGTCACTGAAAAGCCTGTGGTGAATGCTGAGAAGGTGAGGGACTACCTCAACCAGACCTGAACAGTAAGCAGGCTAAGGCGCTGGCTCTGGCCAGGGTTCCAGCCTGGTGATACTGAAACTAGTCTGTGGTGAGGCTGAAAGAAGCCCCCAAAGGATATCCACACTCTGGAACCTGAGAATACTGCCTTTGGAGATGTGATTAAGGATTCTGAGATGTGACAATTACCCTGGATTACTTGAGTGGACCCTCATTTAAATAATATGTACTCGTGTAAGGAGGTGGCAGGAGAAGATCTGACATACTAAGAGCGTTAGACAACGTGAAGATGGAGCAGGGAGAGGCTGGATGACACTGCTCTTGAAGATGGGAACGAGGCAGCCACAAGCCAAGGCATGTGGCAGCCGCCGGCTGGAACATTCTTCCCTGGAACCTCTGGAGGGGGCTTGACCTGCCACCACCTTGACTGCAGCCCTGTGACACCAATCTCAGACTTCCGATCTCCCAAATGGTCCTCTCTAGATTCTCCCCAGAACTGTGGGAGATTCCGTTTCTGCTGTTTTAAGCACTGACTGTGTGGTAACTTGTCAGTCCCCAGGAAGCTAATACACAGCCTATCAGAGGAACGCTCCGCTGTGCTAAGCATCTTCACTGACAGTGGTACTCATATGAAGACAGACAGAACAAAGCCAAAATAAATGAACTGGGTTCAAACTGTGTGCCAGGACTGTGCTACAGTTTAATCACAGACGTTTATTTTGAGTCCATTCTTCTCCTGATACAGAACTGGAATTTGCTATTGAATTTTTAGGGTGTGACGACAGACTGTCACCGCACTGTATTATCCCAAATCTGGTACAGGGATAAAAAAGATTGAAAATACTGACGTCTACCCCTGCTCAAATGCAGTTTCTTTGTCACAGAAATTTATGCCTATCTTTCTCTTTTGATTTTCTATTTTTTCCATCTTGTGCATTAAAATGATTCCAAAATGCTGAGGGAACATCTGCTCACAACAGCGTAACAGAAAGACAGACAAGATGCTTTCCAAAGAGCCTGATGGCAGAATGTTCTTTTGGTAGCAGATACTATGTACAGTGCCCATAAATCTAGGCCTGAAAATATTCCCTGAAGACGTATGAAGTCGGATAAAACTGAAAAATTACACACAAGAGTTTCCACAAAACATTCAACTCTCTAATGCCTCAAATTCCTCTTGGAAAAAAAAAGTAATTTTCCAGGAACAAAACCACCAACTAAATAAAGTATAATTAACACAACCGTTACCTATGATACCACTTGTCTAGGGGTGGTTTATTTTTCATTTTGGTGTCTTAGTCACCAGCATTAATCAATAGGACTCTAGCCACTGTTTTCAAGTAGACATCTTGGACACTGTAACCTTATTCCATTTTATGCCTTGGTAGCTTTCTAAAATCCATCAATACCCTGCCTTAAACACGTAACTGATCCACTGCACCCCAAGAATATCACTTGTGGGGCACCTGGGTGACACAGTCCGTTAAGCCAGTTAAGCATCTGCCTTCCGTTCTGGTTATGATCAGGGGTCCTGGGCTTTCACCTCACGTTGGGCTCCCTGCTCAGCGGCGGGTCTGCTTCTCCCTCTCCCTCTGCCCCTCCCCCCAACTTGTGCGTGCAAAGACACTCTCCCTTTCTCTCTCAAATAAACAAAATCTTAAAAAATATATCACTTGTGATACGCCGACTACAGAAATTAGCCTATTAATTGGGCAAATCATCTGCACTCCTCAGTGTTCACGGTTTTCTCTTCTTAAGCCTCTTACTCTTTCTTAACACGGAAAATAGTAACACAGAGAGGCAGAGCAATGGGTGAAAAACAGAACAGAGATACACACTGTAGGATACTGATCATTACCAATCATACTGGGGATCTGGAATATTGAGTTCAATCGTACTTTTTTTTTTAAGCATAGAATTTTTTTAAAAAAGATTTGTTTTTGTGAGAGAAAGAAAGAAAGCGTGTGCGTGTGAGCACACGAGGCAGGGAGGGGCAGAGGGAGAAGCAGGCTCCCCGCTGAGCAGGGAACCCAATGTGGGACTTGATCCCAGGACCCTGGGATCATGACCTGAGCTGATGGCAGATGCTTAACCGACTGAGCCACCCAGGGGTCCCTAAATCATAGTAATATTCAATTGTTTTTGACCAAAAAAACCCCCCAAAAAGCCAGTTTCCTATGGACCTACTCAATATTATGAATGAACCCTACAGATAGTTCTGATGTCACTGGAAGTGTCAGGCTCCCCTCACACACCAAACCTTTACAGGAGCTATGAACAGCAGCCGCCTGGACACATACCCCCTTATCCTCTTATCTGGGGCTGGTTACTCACTGGGGAGATTAATGAAGAACAACATGGACAAAAGGGGTGAGTGGGAAGGAAACGGGAAAGGAAGGGGACACAGATAATCAACCATGTGGACTGCACTCCTGTAAAAGAAGGGCCATGAAGTTAAACCGAAGGGCTATCTTTATCGTTTTCTTCAGATGAGCTCAATGAGCTTGAAACCTAGTCTTACAATAAGAGCAAGTTTTGAACTATTCTTCTTTAAAAGTAAATGGGTGGAGAGCTACAGCTATAATAAAAATCAAGTTCTAGAAAATTCTACTTCCTTGAAAGCAAAACAAAATACGCCAGTATTTTGAACATACCCCAGTAGTAAATGAACAAGTGAATGGGTAAGAAGTTCTGAATTTTAAAAGTATCAGTGATGATAAATATAGCAGGTCCAGGAGGGCAAGGATAGCGAGGAGGGGCATAAACGAATTCACAGAACTTAAAAAGGCAAGGAATAAAGTATAAAGTAGGAGAAAAAGAGAAGAATGTGTGAGACTCCTAATTTCCGGGTATACAACATTCCACAGACTATCGAGTGCAGAAACCGAAGTTCTGAAAGCTTATGTAGAGGCCGATGTATAAAAGGACTGTGAGTATCTCCCATCCCACGATGGACAGCGCGGACGCCGAATGCTAACCAACTGGCCTTGAAACGATTTAGAAGAAATGACGCAGCAAACGGGCATACAGACACTGCAGACTCACGGACATCAGGAGGAAATCTTACTGATTCTACAACGCATGTATCTTACTACCTAAAATCGAACCTATCTTTGTAAAACACTAGTATGGCAGTTACTTAAACTTAACAGAGACAGCTTTGCCCTCACACGTGATCTTCCCAGAGGGTACTGAATCCACTAAACCCAGAGGAATCAATGGAGAATAATACTTCACGGACGCGGAAACCTTCACGGAAATGAAAACATGGTTTCAAATTGAAGACTGTCTGCAATCAAATTGGAGCCATCTTCTCACGGATGATACTGCGAAAAGTAAATAATAAATTAATGGTGTCAATGGGCTTCAAAAAAAACCCTGACAGCTGAAGAATTAAGGCACTAATAACCATTTTTGACTTAAGTAACACATGATTTTTAACCAGTTTTCAAAAGCTGCTGGTGTCTTACGGAGTTTCTTGGAGCCACATTCCACCAAAATATAAATCTCTGTGAAAGACTAAATATTTTAACGTGCTTGGCAAAATACTTCAATAGTTTTGAGGAACTCAGTGAACCAAAGTATGGCAATTCCTCCAACCCTCTGGGTTTAAAGGATCTTGCTGTTCCGCAGAATCATATGTGTCTTTTCAAATCATAAGAAAAACGAGGTCAGTTTAAGTTCACTGTGTGAAGTAAAACTAGCAGTAATAAATGCATTTATGAAAATTAAAAAAAAAACAACAACCCAATTGTTGGCAAACCCAGCTCTTCTCTCTTCCTTCCTCATGTTGCTTTCATGGCGTAGTTCTAATAAGTCTAGAAAGCAAAATTTGGTCATTTAACAGAAATGCCATCCATATTCCTTCTTATTATAGTTAAAGGTAAATAAGAGAGAACTTCCTCTATTCAGAAAAGAACAATTGCATTTTAAAGTCACCTCGGTTTGTAACAGGACCTGAAAGTAATCACACCATCTTCAATGAAAGCTGGCTACTTTTAACAAAAGCACCACCACCCCAGGGTAAAGAGAAACCCTTTCCTTGTCAGTTTTTAGCTAAAACCAAAAAAAGGAAACTGTCTACATTTCCAGTTTGTAAGCACATCAAAGCTCTCGAGACATCACTTTTACTACCTATCACTACTCAAAAACCTACTACCTCAATACCATGTGCTGCTAACCCTTTCAAACTTGTACATAGAAGGCTGCATTTTTATTTCGCTGATCAAATCCACGTACCCTCACAGCACATGCTCTAACCCAGCACAGGAGGAAGGCCCCAGGGTCGGCAAGTCCAGATAGGAGAAGAGTTTTATTCACACGGAAATTTGTTCCCCGGAGCCGCCAACAAAAGGACTCCAGGACCACAATGGAGCAAAGAGGCTCTCCCCTCTCCACCCTACTCCGCTGCAAAATGTTCACCCAGTGAGAGGAATGGAAGGTACAGAAACGGAACCTGGAATCCCCTCTGATTTTCTGTCTCTCGTTTTTTCCGAAGTCATGCTATTCCACCTTCCACCTAATCGCCCCTGTCTACTGTTTGCTCCTTTCATTCCCTTGTTCTCCTGCCTCTACCGCTTTCTTTTACTGTCACTGTGTCACTCCCTGGGGGCCCTTCTCATTTCTCTCTGCCTCCTGATTTCCACGGTCTCCCCGAAGCATCACAATTCCCTTTTGTGCCTGGAACAAATCAACCCCACCACTATCACCTGGTCTTTCCTGCCCTTTTCTGAGCAGAACACCTACATGGAAAGCCCCATTCTTCTGATACAGCTGGAAAGAAGTTAGGGGGGGGGGGGGGGGGGGGGTGTAGTTTTTTGAAACGCGAATTTAGCACCAGAGGTGGAAAAAAGGAGGAAATTCTATAATCAGCTACAAAGACATTAACACTTTATTTTGCAAATCCTAAATCACACTCACTAAGCTAGTATCACCATGGCTTCCCTTGCACGGGTCCTATTTCACACTTGTGTTCTCCACTCATTTCTTAATAGAATTTCAAGGTCTTATTAAAGCACCCCAAATTGGAAAACGGTAATACAGTCTGTGACAGTGTGGTGTCTGTGGTATGTGGTGTGTCTGACAACGCGGCAAATTAAATTTAAACTAAATGCCAAGGCTGGTCATGGCAGAAAAGAGGAACTTTTCTGACTACAGCTATCACATTATAGTGCACTGAGCCTACAAACCCCTGCCTCTTCATACAGCAGTTATACGGAGGGATCCCAGACGACCACCCCACAGAAGGAGATCCAGTGACATGATCAATGTTGACATAACAGCTGGAAAGTGGCCCAAATTCCATCACAAATGGTGAGACTATTTCAGATGGAGTATTAATAGAAATGGTTTCTGGCTCCACACACCATGTGGTGGCCAGCCTCTGTGATGCTGTCCTCTGCTCCCCTGTCCCATGACCATCTTTTCCTCGTGGTATTCATACCTCTGTGCCTTCTGCGATCAATCAACAGACACAACGTATGACCGACAGGATATGAGCAATGGGATGTGGAAGGGATGGCTGTACAACTTCTGAGGTGTAAGGAAAAATTGTGAAAGCTTACGAAATGGACTGGGTTTCCTAGTTAGCTTATCCACTTGGGTTAACTAACTGTTCTACAGCAAGCAGTGTCAGCATTGGCAAAATAAATACAGACGAGCTGTTGTTCGCCCAAGTCATCTCCAGCTAAGCTCTTCCCCCACTTTTTTCCAACACCAGCAAAGTTATTTAAAGGAGTCCAGAGGCTGAGCAGGTTCAGACATGGAGTCAAGCTGACCCAGCACACTCTCCTCCTCGGTCTCAGAAGGGAATCCCGCCCACAGGAGGCAGAGGAAAGATGAGGAGGGCTGAATTCCATTCTTACGCAGGGTTCTTCAGGTTGTTTATGGATAGCAACAGTGAAGAGAATTTGGGGGGCCTGGATGCTCCACAGGATCCTCTCGTATCCCAAGTCCTTGGCAAGGGGGTGTTATTCAACACTGACCCCGACTGTAGGACGCCTCGTCCCGCGCCACTCCGAGGGGCACGCCCCCAGGCTGCTGGGGTTCTGCCCACATGACCCACAGGAGGCAGTTCTCATTCTCTCTTCAGCCCTGCTCTGTAACACTTTTAAAGCACTGAGCGTCTGAAATTGTATGGAGAGTTCACAACAGCTTCTGAAATAAATGCTATTAATTACCCCCATTTTATACACAGGTGAAGAAACGGAAGCTTTGAGAGATGAACCATCTTGCCCAAAGGCACACAGCTCCCAAGCGGGACAAACCTAGAACTGCAGGGTCCCAGCTAGTAAGTCATTCTGCTTCTAAGTCGGGCACATGTGTGATGATGACCTCTGACCCAGGTAAATTCAGAATTCAACTTAGCTAAATGACAGGATAGCGTGTAAAAGTTTCAATTCAATAAAACTGAAGGTTCCATATGTACCAGAAACAAACCATGTCATCACTTAGACCTGCTGTGTAAAGGGTTCTTCGGAATGCCATGTATTTCACCAACACGGGTTCTGATGTCATCTGAGTGCCACTAGGACGAGTTCCCAAGAAGCAAAAAGGCTGAGAGAATAATATGGATGCATGGAGTTAAGTACTACGTATGGTAGAAACTCATCAAAATTCTGCCCCCGGTCTTCGGGTGAACATTCATTTGGAAAGAAAACTCAGAGAATGTTTTCCCATGTTATCTGTCTTTCTATATGTAAGGGAAAAATGTGAAACTTCAAGTATGATTTAATGGGTTAAGACTCCTTCAATTGACAAGACAAAAATATCTCATCCTGTCCCTCCCAAGAATCAGGTCGTTAAACATCTTTAAAACATTCCAGACTGCAAGACTGATGCGGGTGGGGGGAGGAAGAGGGCAAAGGCAGAGAGATAAGCGATGGGACTCGATAAAGACACACCTACACACACTACTCATTAGCAACAACTTGGGCCACCCTAGTTTCCTCCTTGCCGAGCCACACGCGGGCCTCTGCACCAGGAAAGTCAGTCAACGCCTCAGTAAGGAAAAAAAATCAACATCCTGGAATCTTAACAGAAAAGAGAGTTCACTCGTCTTTGGATTTCTCCAGCTCCCGCCTTCAGAGGATAATGCCCAGGTCAGAAAGCACATGTCAACAAACAGCACATTCCTTCTGAAAACAGCCTTCTATCCCCAGGCTTGTCTCCTTCGCCATCCCACACGTAGGCAGCTGTTGCAGGAAGTCTGCTCAGACCTCCACCAGCATCACTCAGAGGCCTCCAAAACCAGAGAAGGGATCTGGCAGCCCACATCTGAAATGCAAAAGAGGGTGTTAACTGCCCCAGTTTCCTGCTAGAAAGAATGTCTCTTGCATTTTGAGCCAGGGGTCCACATATTGTCCTTTAAAAAAAAAAATCGAAGTTATTTGGGCTTGTTTGGATTATTTTCACTTTCAGACTGTACTTGGCAGAAAGATGGGTGAATTCCACTGACCTGAGCTCACTTTTAATTTTTTTCATGTTTTCTTGATATTTTTGCCATGCTCAGGATTCATCTACAGCTGCAGACAAGTGAAAACACAGAGGATTTACCTGCAGTGACAGACTAGAGAGATGGCGCACTGATGGGAATCCACGTAGAGGCCGCACATTTTCAAGTGCAGTACGGAAAGCGCCCAGTGCAGGAGCAAGGAGAAACCCCACAGCCCCGCCACAACCAGACTCTCTTCCCAGACACCCTGTCTGAGCATGCCCAGGGGGGTATGCGCTCAGGAGATCCGAGAGCTTGCAAGTGAAAGAAGCCATCAGCTACTCGGGAAGTGTGCAAGTCCCATTAAATAGCTTATTTTAAACAGAAAAGCACCAGTGTTATCTCTTATAGGGAGCCAAGACCAGAGATTCCAGAAGAAAACCTGCCTTGCCTCCCAACATTCCAGATCTTATTAACATTCGGTTCCTCCTTCTGAACAAAGGGGACCACTGTCGCTCGCCGGGCACAGGTGGAGGCAGCCACTCCCTCCCGGAGCCTATGCCATCCTGCAAGAGGAGAAACTCCAAGGACTCCCAAATGGTCACAGTTTCAGACCTCGAGAGGAAAACACCACCCCCACCTTACTACTGTAATTCTTATCTGCAAGAATGAATGAGCTTTCAAGCTAAGTCTGGGTAAACAGACGCTGGGGTCAGATTCTGGTTTCTGAGCAGTGATAGCAAAATATAAAAGAGAAAAACATGTCGGGGAGGCCCATCTGAGAAGGAATTAGAACACAAAAACCTGATAATAAGGGAAACTGCTTGGGTCAGAAGGCAATTTGTGATCTCCGAAGGAGAAAAGCATAAGAATAATGCTTTTGTCACCAGCTTCCAGTGTTACAACCAGAAATTATGACTCTATGTGGTGGAATTTCATCTAAAGTATAACTGAATCTTTGGATCGTCGACAATTCCAAAGGTCAAAGGTCAAATGCCAAAAGTATGCTGTATCCTCGTTTTCTTCTATATTTGGAATTCTTACCATTTTGTCCCAATTCTTTCCCACGTGGCACTGAACGTTCTAGAGGCCTCCCCATCAGCTACTGCCTACATGCCAGCGGCAAAACTGGAGCTCTTCCACCAACATGTTCATCGTTACCCTGGTATACTGCAAAAGGAACGTGCCTCGACCGAAGTCAAGTGTTTTAACTGAGTGCCTCCCAGAGTCTCTCCATTTTATTTTATTTTTTCAACTTCAATTCAATTCATTAACATATACTGTATTATTAGTTTCAGAGGTAGAAGTCAGTGATCGTCCGTCTTAGACCCAGTGCTCACTACATCACGTGCCCTCCTTAAAGTCCATTAAAAACTCAGTTTAAAATTGCTTGGCACTCAAAGGGCCGGAGGCTCTCAAGCGTTCCTGGGCCTACTCCCCAGCTGGAGAGTCTAGGGAAACAGACCGCTGGGCCCCACTACTGTACCTTACAATTCCACTAAGGTTGTAAAATGCACAAGTGATGAGTGAGAAAGACACCCTCACTGCTGGGCTAAGCCTACTGATGAGGGAAAGGTCGGCAGTGTCAACTGCACACACGACACACCTCCGCACACGAAGTGCAGATTGTGAGCGTGTCTGTGTGCTAACGCTCTCTCCCTGTCCCACCCCAGACACAGACAGACAGACGGACGCACGTGCGCACACGCCCATAATTAAAGGGATTGCTTAGGTCTTTTGTATCGTCAGACAGTGGATCCTCCCCAAAGTTTTTATTTTTCACTCTGGATTCACATAATCCTTTCCAGAACAGCACTGGTGGTTAACCTTTTTCTCCTTTCTGAGGATATATGATAATGGGACTACAACTCAGATTGAAAATTGTGGGATTTCAGTTTCAAACCTGTAACTGCTGGGGAACTTCCTTAATGTCATATGCTTTGGTTCATTACTGAGGATAAAAGGGAAGGAAGGAAACTTCCTTCTCACAGTGACACACACCAGTAAGTTCTTTAGTCTCTGTGATGAAAGACAACAGGACAATTTTAACTGGGTCTTGGCCACAGAACAGTCTCGAGACCCATGCATTGGGCAATATTCTGCAGATGAGAACAAATTTTTCCATACCATATGATTCAGCAATTCCACTATGGAGTATTCATCCAAAGCAAACAAAAACACGAATTTGAAAAGATATATGCAGCCCTGTGTTCACTGCAGCAGTATTTATAGTAGCCATGCCACGGAAGCAGCCCAAGTGTTCACTGACGGATGAACTGAACGAACATACACACACACACACACACACACACACACACACAGAGGAATATTACTCAGCCATAAAAAAGAATGAAATCTGGCCATTTGCAACAACATGGATGTCCCCAGAAGGTACTATACTTACTGAAGTAAGTCAGACAGAGAAAGACAGATACATACTATGATTTTACTTACATGTGGAATGTAAAAAAAAACCCAAACAGGTGGACAAATAAAACCAAACAGATACAGAGAACAGACTGGCGGTTGCCAGAGAGGAAGGGGGTTAGCTGATGGGGGAAACAGGTGAAGGGGATCAGGATGTATGGACCTCCAGTTATAAAAGCAGACAGTCACAGGGAGGTAGTGTGCAGCATGGGGACTACTGTCCAGGATACTGCACTGCAAATTTAAAAGGTGCTAAGAAATTGAATCTCCAAAGTTCTCATCAAAAGAAAAATTTTTTGGTCACTTTGTGTGGTGACAGACAGTGACCAGACTGAGTGCCGTGATCATTCAGCAACGTATACACATGTCTGGGAGTGGAGGCTGTAGCTTTCAAAGTCTAAGGTGGGCTTGAGCAGACGGAAGGCACTTCTGGCTTACAGCGGAAGGAGCTGCAGGAGGAGGGCCTGAAGGAAAGAAGGAGGGTCACCGGACAGGAGGGTAGACAGACACCTGTTTCGAGAAGGGGATGTCCTGGATGAAGGGTGATCCTAAAACGACACGAGGGAGAAAGTGAAAATATTGAAGTAACAAGGGTGACCGCTATCCTGGGGTGTTAAGAACTGAACTAGGCTACTTTTAATATTTAATAAAGAGAATTAGAATACCTATTTTACAGATGATACAGAGATTCAGGGAATACTAAAAGCAAATAGTTAGCGAGTGACAAAGCCAGATCGATTCTAAGCCAAGGAAGCCTACTAACAAAGTCCCAACCATTCTATGCCCACAGCACACCAACTCCAGGTAGTACGAAGAAACATGAAGCCGACATTCCTCTGAGGTACCGTGGGACTCTGTTCCGCCTAAGCTGTTTTCCTGAAGGTACCAGTAAATGAAAGGAAGGGCTGGCTGCAGGGCAGTATCTGTAGGGGTTACAGAACTCTTCCTAGGGGGAAGAAATGGTACAACAGCTACGTGTGTTCAAACGGAAGAGCTGTTCTAGAAAACCAACCAATTACGAATACAGAATTCATTCCACAAATATTTGCTGTGTACCCACTATGTGCCGGAAGTAATTCTAGGAGGTGAACACAGGGAACTAAAGTTCCTCCCTCCCATTGTGCACAGCTCAGTGAACCACACCTACTGTAACCATCCTTAACTTTAGGACAGTAGTTCTTATCTTGGCTGACATCGCCTCCAGTGGAGGACTGATCAAACGAACCAACAAAAACCCATGAGGCCAGATCAGGTGAGGACATTCTGATTTAGTAAGTCCGAAAACGAGGTTCAGGGATCTCTTTTGGGTTTTTTGTTTCTGAATCCAGAATGTTAGTTTACTCCATTCGATCTACTCTATTTTATTCAATTCTATTCTTGTTTGTACATTGATTCATCAGCTTATTCTTTCATATTTTATTTTTAAACAATATCTGATTCATTTGGGGTTTTTTCTTTTAAAATATTTACAACGGGAAGTTCGCACCTCCTAATCCTCTTCACCTATTCTGCCCATCCCCCTCCCCCCCTCCCCTCTGGCAGTTTGTTCTCTGTATTTAAGAGTCTATTTTTTGTTTTTTAGATTCCACATATAAGTGAAATCATATATTTGTCTTTTCTGTCTGACTTATTTCACTTAGCATAATGCCCTCTCTAGATTCATCCATGTTGTTCCAAGTGGAAAGATTTCATTGTTTTATGGCTAAATAATATTCCATTTTATATACATGCATCACTTTTCTCTATTTCTCTACCCATATGTCTATCAGTGGATATGTGGGTTGCTTCCATATCTTGGCTAATATAAGTAATACTGCAATAAATATAGGGGTACATATCTTTTTGAATTAACGTTTTTCTTTGGGTAAATAGCCCGTAGTGAAATCACTGGATCATGTGGTAGATATAGTTTTTAATTTTTTAGGAACCTCCATACTGTTTTCCACGGTGGCTGCACCAGTTGACATTTCTACAACAGTGCATGAGGCCTCCCTTTTCTCTACATCCTCGCCAACACTTGTTAGGTCTCGTCTTTTTGATACTAGCCATTCTGACTGGTGTCAGGTGACATCTCAAGGTTTTGATTTCTATTTCCCTAATGAGCATCTTCTCAGGTGCCTCTTAGCCATCTGCAGATCTTCTCTGGAAAAATGTCCATTCAGGTCCTCTGCCCATTTTTTCATTGGATCGGGGGTTTTTTTGTTTTTGTTTTTTTTTGGGGTGTTGAGCTGTAGAAGTTCTTTATATATTTCGGATATTAACCCTTTATCCATTGTATCATTTGCAAATGTCTTCTATTCAGTAAACTGCCATTTCATTTTGTTTTGTTTGCAAAAGCTCTTTATTTTGTGTGGTCCCAATCGTTCATTTTTGTTTTTGTTTCTCTTGCCTGAGGAGACATGTCCATAAATATGCTGCTAGCCCACGTTCAACAGATTATTGCCTATGCCTTCTTTTAAGAGTGTTACGATTTCAGGTCTCACATTTAGGGCTTTAATTCATTTTGAGTTTATTTTTGTGTAGGGTGTAAGAAAGTGGTCCACCTGCATTCTTTTGCATGTAGTTATCCAGTTTGCCCAGCGCCATTTATAAAAAAGACTGTCTTTTCCTCACTGTACATTCTCGCTGTCTTCGTTGTAGATTAACTGACCATATCACTGTGGGTTTATTTCTGCATTATTCTGTTGCACTATGTATCTATTTTCCTGCCAGTACCAGATTGTTTTGATTGCCACAGCACTGTAGTGTATCTTGAAATCTGGGATGGTGACACATTCAGCTTTTCTGTTCTTTCCCAACACTATTCTGGCTATTCGAGGTCTTTTGTGGTTCCACACAAATGTTAGGATTATTCGTTCTAGTTTCTGGGAAAAATGTTACTGGTATTTTGATAGGGACTGCACTGAATCTGTAGATTGCTTTGGATAATACGGACATTTTAACAATATTAATTCTTCCAATCTACGAGCATAGAGTATCTTTCCATTTGTTTGTGTCCTCTTCAAATTCTTTCATCACTGTCTTAGTTTTCGGAATACAGATATTTTTTACCTTCTTGGAATGTGGTCATTCTAGACGGGCATGTTTCATTCAGTAATAATGCATTTAAGGTGGTTTTATTTCTTTTTATACCTCAACAGCATCGGGTAATATTCCATTGTCTGCATACACCATAGCGTATTTACTTACTGGAGGACATTGAGGTTGCTTTCAAGTTTGGGCAATTATGAATACTGCTGCTATAAACACTTGGGTGTAGGTTTTTGTCAGGACCTAAGTTTTCAATTCATTTGGGAAAGTGAATACTTAGTTCTTGTTTTTTAAAGATTTTATTTATTTATTTGAAAGAGAGAGAGTGAGAGAGCACGAGCAGGGGGGGAGGCAGAGGGAGAAGCAGGCTCCCCACTGAGCAGGGAGCCCGATGCAGGGCTCCATCCCAAGACCCCGGGATCATGACTGAGCTGAAGGCAAACGCTTAATCGACTGAGCCACTCAGATGCCCCATAAATACTTAGTTTTTAAATCCAACATGTAAACCCCTCAGATCGTTACTGAAATGAGGCAGAAAACATAATACTCTGATTCTTTATTTCATGGCTAAACCATGTGGAGAGTTGCACTTTGAGTGGTTTTGAGAACGTAAAAAAATGCAATGAGAAAAGGAGCAACAGACCGAGTCCAGACTAAAGCTGATATAATAAATTTCTTCTAATTTTTCATTGCAAAACACACATTCCTCTAAGTGCATAGCGAAAGTGATCTCACTTGTTACTATCATCACCATGTTTTCTACATAATAGCAAAGAGCTTAAGGTGCTCAAAATAATTATACTCTCATTCATTACCTAAAAGGCCCAAATGTTTGTAAATATATAGATGTTAGCAAACATTTCAGTATAGACTGCAGTGCAAATCCATATCCTCTCTTACAGCTGTGAGTATATTAAAAACTAGAGGCACTTACACATTTAGACATGTGATATGAAATAACTGCATAGATAAGGAAGATATTTATTTTTGCCATACTTAATCCATAATTACATTAGCTTTATTTACTAACTGTGACCCTGATTTATCTTATTTTCTTTCCTTTTCTCTTTGCCCCTTGATCTTACTCAAATGTATTCTGACTCTGTCATATATATCTATGTCATCTGTCTGAAATCTTTGTTGGTGCAAGACAGGGAAAAAATTACTAGAGAATGAATCAAATAATCAAGGTAGTTCAAACCTCATTAAGCTCTCTGAAGACTGCTTCTATGTTCCTTTTCTCTTTTTTATAAACTAAAATTCTCTTTAGAAAAACTTATTTCTAATTTTTTTGTGTGAATTCCCTTTCATGCCCATAGTTAAAAAGTCTAACACTGCCAGTCATCTAAGTTCAAACAAGAGTTTGTATTGTCAGTTGACTAAAACTTACTTTAAATGGAGAAATAGCACTATACCTAAAAAACGACTTAAAGGCCTCTTAAACTTTGGGTCTCTTATATCTTGTTTATGCCTTGTTTAGTAAGATAAAAATGCATGATAACTGCATAAAACTTGGAAAAATATAGGAAAAAATAAAGAACAAAATTAAAAGAATCTATAACACATTTTACTCAGAGAAATTACTGGTCACTGTTTACTGTATCTTACTATTCCTCTTTTTAATGTTACAATTCACTCACTCAAAAATAAAATGGGGGAAAATGTTATTGCCAATGGCTGGTTCTACCTCAGTTTCCTCAGCCCCAAAAGAGTCCAGTCTTCCCTACACAACCAAACATGAACGACATCCATCTCTGTCATTCACAAACACTTCCTCTCTCTCTCTCTCTCTCTCTCTCTCTCTCTCTCTCACACACACACACACACACACACACA
>NW_024426552.1:89717240-89788290 GCF_017311325.1 Ursus maritimus
CACACACACACACACACACACACACAGTCCCTATTCCCATCTGGATGAGGTCTGATAAAATGGAGTATATTTAATGAGTGCTATAATCACTTCTTATTCTGTCTTTCATAGTCGCTCATATCTTTACATACTTATATTTGTAAACTCAGCTTGCTTTTTGAAATGTTACCTTATTCTGCTTCAATTAAGTCAGCCTTCTTTACGTGCCCATATAAAAGCCTGTTTTTAACTCCTGTGGCATCAAAATTCGGTGGTTTCTAAATCTTGGCTAAAAACTTGATTTAAAGCACATATACCTTCTTCCCCAAATTAACCGATCTATAGCCACAAGACCCATCTACAAAAGAACACATGCCCTTTGGAGCTGATGTCTCATATGCGGTGACCTTATTTCTTCCATCTCATTCTTGGGCAATGAACACTTTATTCAGAATGCAAAGGTGGCATTAAATAAGAACTCATGCCTAAACTAAGCAGAAATACATTCCTATTCCACAATGATAAATTTCACTACAGAACCAAGTAATTACATCTGGTTTTATGAGGTATAATTATTTTCAGAGTTAAACTAGCCCGTTCTACTTCTTAGAAAGACCGTTTTACTTTGGATCTCCTCCCTGCCTGTCTATTTGGAGTGAAACAACAGGAAGTGGGCTAATGTGAAAACCCGTTCGGATACTTGTCACTGAGCTTATGTAAAATGTCACATGGCACTTGTGACCAAAAGATATTTCTGCCACAAACTATTAATAAAAAAGAGGATACGATATTCTACCCTCACTCAGAAAACGATCAGAGAGGGTCTAACCAGTCATTCCTAGTAGGAAGACCATGAAATAACACTGTTATGCACAAGATGTTTCTTTTAGGATGTCCAGCTCCATGGTTCACTCTTTACAGCAAACATCTCTGCACATTACCTTGCAAATCTGAGTCATTAGACTTTGGACTGCTCCTTGCTCGCCGCTCCGTTTTCTTGATCCCTGGCCCGCCACCGCTGCCCCCTCCGCTGCCTCCGCCACCGCCGGCACTGTGGCCCTTCCCGTAGCCGTTGTACACGGGTGTGCAGTTGCTTTTGTAGATAGAAGACGGAGGGCTGTTGAGGCGGTTCTGGCGGTCAATCTGGCGGTCTTTCAGTTTTTTGTGCGGAGGCTTGCTGTACTGGTCTTCCCGGGTAATGTAGCTTGACATGCCGTAGAGTGGTATAATTTCTGAAATGGAAGATGGTGACAAATATAAGCTCAGTCTGCATTTTTTTTTTTTTTTTTTTAGATTTTATTTATTTGTTAAAGAGAGGGAGAGAGAGGGACGGAGGGAGAGAAAGAACAAGCAGGGGGAGCAGAAGGCAGAGGGAGAGGGAGAAGCAGACTCCCTGCTCAGCAAAGAGCCCAATGGGGCTCAATCCCAGGACCCTGGGACCATGACCTGAGCTGAAGGCAAGATGCTTAACTGACTGAGCCACCCAGGTGTCCCTGAATCTACATTTTCAATAAGAAATTTTAAATGGTCAAAAGACCTGGCTCCTGAAAGAAGAAGTTTAAAAAACTACTAGAGTAAATATTTTTAATTTTACATATATATAAAATACACGTTTAAAATGTTCCCATTCATTTTGAACCAATCGAGGAATAATCATTAAAAATTATATTGTGTGAAAAAACAAATAACTGTACTGTGTGTTCATGAATGTTCCAGAAATTATGGAAAATACTGAAGACAAAGTTCCTGTCCATGAAGAGTTCATAATCTAGTTGAATTTATATTTAATTTGATTTTCCTGTCAAAATCAGTCAAAATGTAAAGAGCCAACGTTTGAATAAAACTTACTAACATGATGAGATGAAAAATTTCCACTAAAAATAATCAAAGCTCACAGAATCCGGGGAGATGTTCAAAGAGAGACAGGGGTAGACAGAAGCCATCTCTGCAACCTGGTGCTGCACATAAGAGGCTGTGGTCTTAGACTTCTATTCTGGAGTCATCGAGAGGCAAGACAAACCGACTAAGAATGTCACCTGGCTTCACTATGTAGATTTTTTTTTTTAAGATCTTATTTATTGGAGAAAGAACGAGTGGGGGGAAGGGGGGTATGGAGCTACCAGGTAGAGGAGGCAGAGGGAGAAGCAGACTCCCTGCTGAACAGGAAGCCCAACACAGGACTTGATCCCAGGACCCTGGGATCATGACCTGAGCCGAAGGCGGATGCTTAACTGACTGAGCCACCCAGGTGCCCCTACTATGTAGATTTTTAAGTGGCTCCAAATAAAAGAATGGGAGCCCACAAAACAATTTCAGATCTTAGGGGAAAACATTTATTTTAAATTAAAAACGTTAAATCAAAAATTGTATTTAGGCATCAATAAAAATGACAATATATAACACAGAGATTGGGTCCTTAAATGTTTATAAGAAAAAAGGGCCCCATATGTATAGAATGACCAAATAAATTAGCATTCCAAACTGAATACTTCTGAGAGTGGGAAGGTAGCATTCCTAATTATGGCTCTGGACAAGACACCTAAACCAGGACTGTTTTAAGCATACTAGGAATGTACCGTCACCCTACATAACATAACTGACATTTCAACTGATGGATGGTAAAGCTCCACTTTTCTTTCTGTTCACATAGCTTAAGGAAGATCTTTAAAAAGCAAATCTTCACAAGGTAGCCAATTTGCACTAAAGAATGTGAAAAAACAAATGCAACCCGTCAGACTTGATTTCGGCTCAAGTCATGATCTCAGGGTCATGAGATCAAGGCCCATGTCAGGCTCCCCACTCAGCGAGGAGTCTGCTTGAGATTCTCTCCCTCTGCACCACCCCCCACGCTCACTCTCTTGATCTAAGAGCCTATGCCCAATTAAATCATATCCAAATATACAAAAAGGAGAGTAAATGTTTTAAATATCACAATATGTTACACTTGAGATTTAAGATATTCACCATGGACACTAATATAATAATCTTTTAAAACATACTGAAACTTTACTCCTCTGGTGTAGGAAATTAAATGTTTACATTGTTTTTAGATATGTGCATTGAGAAGTACGGTAAGGGAATATATAAAGGGCTTTTTATCTATAAAGCAAAAGGATTTTGTTTTTTGCTTTCTTTAATTTGAAATCAATGAGGCACTTTCATTTGTACATTATTGTACTGTGGTATTATAATGAAATTAAACCAAAACACCCTATGAAACGAAGACGCTATTTTTTTCTTAATTCTAAGGACCGTTTAAATCATACTGCTGTCTAGAATTGCCGAGGACATCATTTACAAACAGTAACTATGCGGCATCGTACTAACACACTGCCAGCACACGGCAGGTCACACACCCTTCATCAAGCAATTAGACAGTAACCCGGCTTTTGGTCATTAAGCTCGGACCAAATCAGACAACTCTGACAATACTCAAATATCTAATACGTTGTGTCAAAGCACTGAATACTTTCTTAAAAATGACATTCAATTACATTTTTCAGATTTTATCCAAATGTTTTCATGGCATCTCCTATGTTTTGGGGTGTTAGTTATGTCACTAGGCAGGAAGATTATATTGATGCAAAGTTTTCGATGCCATCATTTCTCCATACCCCGCTATGACAGCACTTGATTCTTTTGAATTTTATATTAAGTTTCTTTCTAACTACTAAACGAACAAAAAAACCAAAACAACAAAATCAAATTCGATCCCTAAGTTGGGACAGGATATTCCACTTAAAATAACCACCTCAGATTTTTCTTTTGTTAAGAAAAAAAAATTACAATGTGAAATAAACATACAGGGAAAAATATATATATGTACATACATGATTGATAAGAGACAGGGAAGTGACAATCCGCTATGGTGTAACAGCAATTCTCGTATTTGAACCAATATAAAAAATGTCTGAAGTGATAAAATGCTTCAATGCAGAGAAGAAAATCACTTTGCAAAAGCCTTAGACACGTTAGACGTCAAAGTCTCATTTTTTACGTCAATTATCTGGTTTCTTGGTATCCAATTTGATAGAAAAAGGCCTTAGACTAAACCAACACCAAGGCCGAAACTAGAAAGACGTCATGTCTGAGACTCTTTCACGTCAAGGTGAGTATCTGGCTACCAGCCAGTGAAACTGGTTAAAGTAAAAACAGGCATCAGGAGGACCACCTCGAGGGGATTCTGAGTTCTACTGAGACTACAACACAGAGCATCCGGGAAAACGAAGGATTACTGAGTCCTCAGAGTCTTCTATCACTGGAAGTTGGGCACAAAACACTTAATTTCCCTGCTACCGCTAGACCATCCGGATGCCGAGGCAACAATGTGCCGAAGTTCAACTTCGGGCCACCGTCACATACAAATACGTAAATGGGACACAGGAACAGAGCACACGCCACTTATTTCTTACTACACTTACTTCTTACTACCCCACCCCCTTCTCTTTGTGCAGTGGGTGGAACAGGGGGCAGAATCTTGGAAAATATAAAGATTCCACAAAGGAATCTTTGCAAGACACACTTGGAGACAAAGGAAGCTAGGAATTTCTCGTGAGCTTTCAACAGCATGTAGATCCCCTTCGACAGGCTCATTACAGGAGAAACAAAGGGCTCTCTGGTTCTCCTAAGCTACTGCCCAGTTTCAAGAGCTCCCAATGCCAGCAATAATCTACTCACCTTGCTCGCCGTATATTGTAGGGGGAATATGGTGCTGAGGAAAAAACTGAGGCGGCATATCTCCAGGTCCAGTAACAGGTGGGTAGTAAGCCGTGTGCGAGTTATGAATAAAATGGGGGTGGTGAGTCAGGTAGGGGGGTAGGTGATGGGTTGGAGACATGGCTGACGGGTAGCTTGGAGGGTAACACTCGGGAGACTGGGGTGTGACCACCACCCGGCGGACTCCAGTATTGTCTTCAATCACCTAAAGAAAAGAGCAGAAAGAAGAATGTCGTATGTATTATTAACAAACATCCTGTGAACATATATACTGTTTAATTACTTTCCTTAATTTAATTTTCTCTCCTCAAGGAATAAAAAATTAGTGCATGTTGAATTCTGGTTCTCCAATTCAACCAGTTTTTAAATGAGTTTTAGAAATAATAATGTTTAACAATTAAAATTTATGAAAATAAACTTTTCACCAACCACTTGATTCAATTACACAAAACTTTTTGGAGAGATCAATGGCTTGATAATAAATCTTGTTTGTCTCATAAAATTTTCCAAGAAGACTTGGAAGAATACTTCTGAAGACTTCAACTAAGACAACTGAATTTTAATGTGTGATTTAGTTGATTTGAGGAATGACTTTGAATATAACTAAGGGTTCAGTGGTTTTCCAGAAAGAAGAGATTTCTGAGCAACAGAAATGTACTACAGGGCAGAGCTTTCCAGATTGGCCTGACGACTTCCGACCGATTCCTGCTTTAGCATAACCATTCCATTCGTACAAGAGCTTTAGGAAACAAAGGGAACATTAACTTCAGAGGCCAGGGCAGTACCAAAGGTTCATTTATTTATTTATTTATTTTTTATTTTAATGATTTTTTTATTATATTATGTTAGTCACCATACAGTACATCCCCGGTTTCCGATGTAAGGCTCGATGATTCATTAGTTGTGTATAACACCCAGTGCACCATGCAATACGCAAGCCCTCCTTATTACCCATCACCGTCTATTCCATTCCCCTCCCCTCTGAGGCCCTCAGTTTGTTTCTCATAGTCCATAGTCTCTCATGAAGCCATTTCCCCCTTCTGATTACCCCTTTCTTTTTATTCCTTTCTTCCCCACCCCGATCATCCTAGTTCTTATGTTCCATAGATGAGAGAAATCATATGATAGTTGTCTTTCTCTGCTTGACTTATTTCACTTAGCATTATCTCCTCCAGTGCCGTCCATGTTGTAGCAAATGTTGAGAACTCGTTCTTTCTGATAGCAGACTAATATTCCATTGTATATATGGACCACAACTTCTTAATCCAGTCATCTGTTGAAGGGCATCTCGGCTCCTTCCACGATTTAGCTATTGTGGACATTGGTGCTATGAACATTGGGTGCATATGGCCCTTCTCTTCACTACACCTGTATCTTTGGGGTAAACACCCAGTAGTGCAATGGCTGGATCATAGGGTAGCTCAATTTTTAACTTTTTAAGGGACCTCCACACTGCTTTCCAGAGTGGCTGTACCAACTTGCATTCCCACCAACAATGTAGGAGGGATCCCCTTTCTCCACATCCTCTCCAACAATTGTTGTTTCTTGCCTTGTCTATTTTTGCCATTCTAACTGGCGTGAGGTGGTATCTCAGTGTGGTTTTGATTTGAATTTCCTTGATGGCTAATGATTTTGAACATTTTTTCATGTGTCTGTTAGCCATTTGTATGTCTTCATTGGAAAAGTGTCTGTTCATATCTTCTGCCCATTTTTTGATTTGTTTATTTGTTTCTCGTGCCAAAGGTTCATTTAATCTGGGACCAAGGATGCGGATGAAATGAGGGGATTCCAACCAATAAAAAACTCGAGCAGTACCAAATCACGACAGACACCTTTGCTCCAAGATGTCCTGACCATGTAACGGGTGCCGTGAAGGGAGACATGAGGACGGGGGACCTGCTATGAGCAAAGGGAGCCCCATCAACACTCTTTCCACATGTTCTTCAAATGCCTTCTAATCCCCAAGGGAGGCAGCTGAGGCAGTACAGTAACAACGTTTATTGCCTCTCTGCCAACTCCACGCGACCTGCTCTCAAAACAAAGGCTTTTGTTGAGATGCAAGACGAGAAATAATACAACAGATACCATAATCAAGAGGGAAAGCTGAGGCGTGCCGAGAACAGGAGCAGGGAAAGGCAGAGTCAGAGTTGCTTCAGGGATCTGAAAGAACTGGTACTGCTGCTGGGACAGCTCAGAGAGAGGCCCCTGGGTCAGGGCCTAAGAGTAAACCTAGATGCCAAAGAGACCAGCTGGCCTAATCAAGTATTTAAGACAATCAGGCACATGCTGGTAGGGAGCTTGCTTAAAAAAAATTTAAAACAACCACCACCAAAAAACATTGAAAATTAAACTTGTATATTGAAATGGATTTCATTACACCTCGGGAGGCTGATTACAGGCCAAAATAAAGTTACTTAATCATGTCTAAAACTTCTAATAAAAAAAAATTATAATAAGCTTTGTGTTTTAAAATACTGTTTGATACAAAACGTCCAGTTTATCAATGTCAGCCTGTACGTGAGTGTACAAGAAAGGTCTTGTTTGAATTAATAGCCATTCATCTTTATGTTAAGAAAGCAAAAATCTTTATGTTTATTAATGAGCCAATTAACAGAACAGTTTCAGAATTAACCACTATGTTAACAGTTCATTAAGAAAACAATATTAACTCCTTAAAATTAAGATTCTGCATCATACTCCCTACTAGAGCTCAAGATGTGGCTTTTTATGTACTCTTTAATAAATGTAACTTCTGGGTTTTGGCAAGCTAATCACATTAACCTCATTTACGAAGGCACAGCTGTCAATTGAAGGTAGAGGTGAAATGATGCTTAAGCTATGACGTCAGAAATTCTAATGTACATGCTGGCATCTTCTATATCATCTAAAATGCAGCGCGTGAGGGGTGCCTGGGTGGCACAGCGGTTAAGCGTCTGCCTTCGGCTCAGGGCGTGGTCCCGGCGTTATGGGATCGAGCCCCACATCAGGCTCCTCCGCTATGAGCCTGCTTCTTCCTCTCCCACTCCCCCTGCTTGTGTTCCCTCTCTCGCTGGCTGTCTCTATCTCTGTTAAATAAATAAATAAAATCTTCAAAAAAAAAAATGCAGCACGTGAAAAGGACATTTGGTAGTGCACTTCGTTCAATTTTTGCATGTGTACAGATTTCTTACTATCTGTCTTTATTCTATAGTCTTCTTTCTCCCCGACTCTGCCACTGACTAGTAAGAAGAAAATAAGGTATGTTCCAGCTGTTTCTCTTTCATAGAACCTTCATGTCAATCCTGTGTTAGACACTGGGAGGTCCACAGAAGCAAAGTATCTGTTTTCTTGAAATTTGCAACTTTCATTATTTTCATTATTGTAAAACTTCCAATGGTGAGCCAGCCACACAGACCCAGCCAATGCAGTAAAACAAGAACTGGGCCCTCGCTAAACAGGAAGAGCTCTGGGCTTGTAAACAGGAGCCATTATAGCGAGAAGAAATTAGTTTAATTTCATCACAAAAACAAAGCACTTAAAAAAATGAGGTGAACAAAAAGCACTAACAAAGAATTCGAGAGGGGGGAAAAAAAACCCAAAAATATAAGAGATACTCAACTAATACATTAGTTTTTTGCCACTGTATTTTGTAAGAATAAGTATTACCGTTAATTTGAAAAAATCATAAATCTGATGCATAAATTACCCTTCACAAAAAAAATAGGTTTCCAGTCAGAAAGCCAAATAGCTTTTTGACACCACAAATTGCCTACATATATGAAAATTGTTTGACAGCCCCATTTTTAATTATCTTAAATTATTCTGCGGTATTTGTGTAAGACATCTATTTACATGTGCTTGAGTAATGGGACTCTTTCAGAAAACTGCTCCTTCGCCAGTCAAGGCCTACCTCATCATTAAAAATATTTTAAAGAAATGAAATATTAAATATTTCTGAAATAATCAGAAACAAAAATAAAATATTTCTGAAATAATCAGAAACAAAAATAAATACGCTGAATATTTTGTTCATTGTTCTTCCATAACACAGACTGCAATATATTTAATGATCAAATTCAGTTTTGATCTACGTCTGAGGAAATTGTGCCTACGCTCCTCCCAAGAATAAGACAGTCCAAGGAGCAATAAAAATGCACAAAATAATAACTCAGGAAATCGTGGTAATACTGCTCTTTGTTTAAAAATGTGGTTCACAGGGGTGCCCGGCTGGGTAGGTCAGTTAAGCATCTGCCTTCGGGTCAGGTCGTGATCTCAGGGTCCAGGGATGGAGCCCCGTGTCGGGCTCTGCTTCTCCCTCTCCCTCTGTCCCTCTGTGCTCTCTCTCTCAAATAAAGAAATAAAATCTTTAAAAATATATAAATACTGAGAAATTTGTACATGTCTAGTATTCTTCCTAAGCGGAGATCTAGACACAAGGATGAGAGGCTGGAGAACAAGGTGTTCCCAAGAGGGAGAATCTCTGTCCCAGCGCACCAGTGTTTTCGTAAGTATGACCAAGAGAACCATTAAAACAAAATAACGTCGCTGGTGGGGGAGGGGGGAGAGCAAAAGGGAGCGGTCAGGGGAGCAGCCTGGAGAGGGAGAGGAAGAAACTCACAGCCAGGGCTGGGTCTGCCAGGGGGGGACATGGCTTATCTCATTTAACTTCCTTAGCGCCTACACAGATGTTTGCATCCCTGTCGCACATGAGGAAACTGAGGCACGGCATGATTCAAATGTACAACTAGTTCAGCTGCAGAACCCGATCTGGTCTGTACTCCAAAGTTTTCGTTATGTGGAGAATTATACAGAAGTTAGGTATGCTGAGAAATAAATATGTGAATAATGAACCACGGGAAACAGAATAGTTGGGTTCTCAAGAGATGTGAAAGGATTCCAGACAAACCAGTATTTACTGACTACTCGTTGCGCTGCTTTAATACCCTCTGTCTGAAATAAGGCAACACACATTAAGGTCCTGGAACAGCCACAGGCACCTAAAAGAAAAATCTTACCTAGCCATTACTGCTATTAAGATTACACCTCATTAACTCCTCCCAACAATCCTGTGAGGCATGGCCAGTTATCCCCATTTTAGAGATGAAGAGGAATGAAGCTCGGGAAAGTTCAGGGAACCGGCCCAAGGTCAGAGAGCGATGGGGGAAGAGAGGGAACAATTCTGAGTCCCAAGAATTAAAACAGATCTCTTAACAACACTTATATTTTGAGCGTCTTTTCTCGTAGCTAACAGAGAAGGAAGGCAGTTCCCCTTACTGAAATAAAATGCTCCACAGGAAACTTTTTTTAAAGATTTATTTATGTATTTGAGAGTGAGAGAGAGAGAAGAGAGCGTCTCCAGCAGACTCCCCGCTGAGCACGGAGCCTGACATGAGGCTCGATCTCACGACCCTGAGATCATGACCTGAGCTGAAATCAAGAGTCAGACGCTTAACCGACGGAGCCACCCGAGCACCCCTCCACAGGAAATTCTAATTAACTCCTCTGTTCCTCCAACTCTCTCCCTTCTACTTCTGGGTTGCAAGCAACAACAATCAAAAGAAGAGCTTAAATGGTAGGTAACAAAAGAGAAGTTTTATAAAAGGCTGCTGCAGACAGCCGAGAATGATCCAGGGGGCGGGTGGAGCAGAATGCGCACGGACACGCAAGAACCCACACGCACTCAGGCAGCGTGTGAGGCCGGGCAGCCAGCTTGCTGCAGCGGCAAGAACACCGAGCTGCCTGCACACAGGAAACTGGGACCAAATGAGTTCGTGAAAGTCAGGCTCCAGCTCAATTCCTAACTGCTGCCAACATACTTGAAACGGGCTCCCAGGCTATTCCAGGAAGGGAAGAAGTCTCCACTAAAACTAAGCACGCAAGCAGTGAACAAGGAGAAGAAAAGGCCAGGCAGTACAAAACCCCTGCGTGGAATGGGCAGGCCAACAGTCCAGGCTTCTCCCAGCCAGCCTGGTGCCCCCTGCCCCCGCAGCACCTCCATCCTGCAGCAGAGGTCACAGATCTGTCTCCTGCCCGCACTCCAAGTCCCCCAAGGGCACCTGGACACACAGGAGGCTTTTGATAAATGCTGGCTGAGTAAACAAATAAATGAAAGAGCAAGAAGGGATGGAGAGAGGGAGAGAGGGAAGATGACTCTGATTTGATGTCCACCAAGACTTATTTACAAATTCCTTATCAAATTTTCTCCCTTAATTCAGGTAAGTACATCCTATTCTAAAATCTCATTTAATCTAAACCCAATTAATTCCAGACTTGTCATTCCTGACTCTCTTATTTTACATAAATGTGATTTTACCAAAAGAAAGACAGGGACAAATGGACATTTCCAATATAAGTTCTACTTCAATCCCAAATGCAGCTGAGAAATTTTATTCATACAAAAGTGTTAGCTCCCACATTTCTTTCTTGCACTAACGCTTCACTCGGCATTTTCTAATATAGTGAACAGCATAAAAGAGTAAAAGCAGGTCTGTTCTCCATGGAAGGCAGAGATTTGAAACCTAAAGACCATCCTTCCCCTAGCCCATCCCCTTCTTGCTATCCTGGAGGAAACTCCCACAACCACCCCCAAGTGCCATTAGAAGAAAGTGAAAACTGGCAATAAACGAATATTCAAAGAGCAATCCAAAAGTTACAGGAGCAGGCAGTCGTTCCATTTGATAGAAGTTAGTTACTGGACTTAAAAAGGGTGGCAGAACTGAATGTATTTCCCAAATCTCCTGACTTACTTCTTCCTGTCTTTACAAATTTAATGATTACAACTGTGGTTGAAAACACCAAACACTACTTCCCATTTTCACTACTCTTCCTATCCGTAATGGCTAACACTGATGAAATATTATTTGCTCTTTCTAGCAGGCTGAGGACCAGCTCCTTTTGCCATACAGCGTGGCTAGTTTTGTAGCCAAAAGGAAAAATAAATCATTGATGATGTTTCTGGGTTTCTTCTAAAAACCCTTTCAATGGTATCATAAGATTATTCTGCAGAAGAGCTACAGATTGATAATAAATATCCTTCCCTGGATCAAGAAATGAAAGTTCCAATTACTTTTCTCAAACAGTTCTTGCCAATGGTTAAACAACTCATTTCATTTACTTTATCGATAACTAAACGTAAGGTTTTAAGTAATAAGGTGATACACGAATAAACAAAAATTCCCCAAATAGTTTTACCTACACACTCATTGCATCTAGAAACCTTCAGTTTTCCACTGGTCCTTAGTTTTTAACCCACATGCCAGCTCCAGGCAATGGCTAGTATAGACTAAGCAGAAAATGGTTAGATCCGGATACAAATCTGAGGTTGCTGTACAGGAGATCACAATTATTTATTTTTTTTAAGTTTATTTTTTTTAATTTTTTAAGGATTTTTTAATTTAAATTTAATTAACATATAATGTATTATTAGTTTCAGAGGCAGAGTTCAGTGATTCATCAGTCTTATATAACTAACCCAGTGCTCATGACATCACGTGCCCTCTTTAATGCCCATCACCCAGTTACCCCGTTCCCCCCACCTCCAGCAACCCTCCATTTGTTTCCTATGATGAAGGGTCTCTTATGGTTTAACTCTCTCTCTGACTTCATCTTATTTTTTCCCTCTCTGGGGGTCACAATTACGTGGCGTTTGTCTTCAGTACTTCTGGATGACGCTCACACACAGGCTTGCTCCAGAGGTGACCAGTATGAGGAGATAACCTCATAAACAGTCACAGCCCCGCTGCTGGCTTTATATATGCCAACACTTACACACACAGAAACATGTCAAGCCACTCACACTTCTTTAAATCTTGAACCTGGAAAAAACACAACGAAGGCACCATATAAATAAAATCAATATTTAGTGCTTTACTAAACACAACTAGCTCTTTCTGGATAACTACCCAGTGATTTAGAACTAAGACCACTGAGAGCTAGAGAGGAGGATGGAAACAGGCACATGGCCTATAGTACCTCTTTAACCCATCAGCTTGGTAAAGCGTGCAAATGCTGTAGTCAAGGGGACACCGGCAACGACCTAAGACCCCCCAAATTACACAGGATGCCCAGCCAGATCGGAGAAACATCGTAGGCTCAGCTGCCGCAACCTGAGGATCCCACAGGGAGACAGAGGTCCCTGCTTCGGAAGAGCTAAGGTCTCAAGACGCTGCAGACAGCCAGAGGCCTCCTCCAACACAAATCAGCACTGTGCTGCGGCTGACGACTAAATGGCAAATGGCTTCATCTGGTGTACAATGAAAGGTGACAGTAACAATGCCTGTGATCTGTGTGTCAATTAACAGCTTATAAAGCATTTGGCACAAAACTTAACTTGCATAATATGCAGCAAACCTCTAACTTCTAACATAGGCAACACCACCATCCTCGATTCGAGGTGAAGTACCTTTAGGAGCGATTAAGTAACTTAACCTAAGGCCAGGTGAGCGCTTGTCAAGATTCACACCCAAGGACTCTGGAAATGCGGTGCCTTTTCTAGCCTAGTTTCTTGTACATCACCAACCTAAATAGTAAAAAGGACCACATTTGAGATCAAAACCCAAATCGAATCCTCCCCAATGTGCACATAAGCACACTGGACAGCGAGAATAGTTACATCCACAGAGTTTCAATCAGTCACACGGACCAACTATTTCAGACTAAATGGAAATGCTGGTTTAAGGAACAGAATATTTGTCAGAAGACAAATAGGTGAGTAGACGTCTGATGGTGTAATTTGTGCCAAACTGAGCTGCCTTTAATGCATTACTAAAGACATCACTGTGGGAGTCTGCGGGTGGTTAGTGTGCTGGCCTGGCGGTCTCCGTGGACCTGCGCGCAAGAGACAGCCAATCACATCTCTTCTCTCGAACGTCTCAGGCACACTCATGCCCACGGAAACATAGACTATTCTAGACTGTATCTATGAATTTTATGTATTACATTCACAAATGCCTCACCAGTCTGCCAATGGGCTCCATGGCACAAGGATTAGGAATCCGTGCTGACGATACTCAGATCATATTTATCACAGAGCAAAATAAGTATATTATAATTCTAAGTCCAACTTCATAAACCAGATGGATTTCAAAGAGTGTGCAGGAATATAAAATCCACCTAACCTTGGTAAAGTTTTGTACACAAGTTGAGCAAAGGTATTTTTCCAAAAAAGGCTGTTATATATGACAAACGTGGGTTACTAATTTATAAAGACAAATTGTGCAATAAAGTTAAATATAGTATTATGTGTATAATTTAACACTTACTGATTCAGAAGTCATTTCTACATGCGACTCTCAATATTATTTTTTATTATTTTCTTTTCTTTTTAAAGATTTTATATATTTATTTGACAGAGAGGGAGACAGCGAGAGAGGGAACACAAGCAGGGGGAGTGGGAGAGGGAGAAGCAGGCTCCCTGAAGAGCAGGGAGCCCGATGCAGGGCTGGATCCCAGCACCCTGACCTGAGCCGAAGGCAGATGCTTAATGACTGAGCCACCCAGGTGCCCCTCAACATTATTTTTTTAAAGATTTATGTATTTATTTGAGAGAGAGAAGGGGGGAAGGGGAAAGGGGAGAGGGGAGAGAATCTTAAGCAGACTCCACACTGAGTCTGACACAGGGCTCAGTCTCAGGATCCTGAGATCATGACCTGAGCTTCAATCAAGAGTCAGACACTTAGCCAACTAAGCCACCCAGGCGCCCTTGTCTCAATATTATTGTGAAAATCAACTATCATTTTCCTATTGAAGTAAAAGACAGCATTCCGTCAAAAGAACACTAAACACTAAGAGAGGGTGCCACAGTTTTGGTATTGCTCGTGGAAACTTACTTATATTCTCATTTAGTCTCCTTTTTAAGGAACAATATGAACAGTAGAGTGAATCACCTAATTGAGATCCGGAAAAAACCTCAGAGATCCTCCAACATTTTCCTTTCCCTTCCTCTCTCTATAAGGTCAAAACAACGCCAGCCAGCCAGCCAAACTGCGATAAATGCCTGGTATGTGCTGGGCACCTTTCAAGGAACTGGAGACCCAGTGATGCAGGACACAGAGGAGCGCTGGACTTGTGAAGCTTACGCGCTAAAGGGAAGGAAGGCCCACAATCAAGTAAACAAACAAGTGGAACACCCAAATAATTTTAAAATATTCCTAATATGTAAGTGATGAATCACTAAATTCCACTCCTAAAATCAGTATTACACTACATGCTAACGAACTAGAATTTAAATAAAAATTTGAAAAAAAATTCCTAAAATCACACAAGGAGTTGGACACAGCCCACCGGGCTCACGTTTCCTTCTCTTAATCCTGCGTTCTCTTATGCCACAATGTCAGGATCTGAGAAACGGAAGAAATTCAGGAGAGAAGGCAGAACAGGGAGACAAAGAAAAAGCTCAGAAAGAAGAAACTCACACCGTGCTCTGAGGGAGGGTACGTCCCTGGTACATTTCTTTAATTTTGCGCTGCCAACCCTGTCTGTAATTCATTCCTCAGACAAAATAAGCCATAAAACGAAAAAGAAAGTTGCTGTGAATCTGTTAATAATGGAATTAAAACAGAACGAACATGTAAGTTCTCTGCTCTTTTCCACAGAAGCTCCCGACTGCCGTGCACATACTCTGCCCATTGTGGAAATTTTCCTAACTTCCTATAAAAAAATCTATTCTTCCCAAGGACTTAAAGTCTTGAAAGAGACACTAATTCTCTTATCATTGGCTACCAAAGGGGTCTGATTCTCAGACTGTCAGGGCTCAGGGCAATCCCCGAGCTCCTTTCTGCTCATCATTTTCACAGTATTGAAGGTGGAACCCAGCATTGGTTTAATCCCAGGTTGTAATTATCCAAAGGAAGTGGTTGGGGCTAATATTTATAGCTATCAGCTGGCCTGGCTGAGCAAAATGGGGAAAAGCATTCCATGGTTTCCATCTAACAGACCCCATTATTTCTTCATAGGAGCTCTGATTTCTGGCCAACTCTTGAAACAATCCCCACTGGAAAATGACCAACCAAAATTTAAATGCATTTTTCAACACATTTCTTGCTTTTCCCCGGTCAAGGGAAATGAAATATATACAATTTCAACAGGTACCGACCCATTAACGAATTCCCAAAACAAAGAAATGAGGTAAAGTGCGTACTTGTGCTTTAAGAAAAAAACACTCTATCTGAAGTGTTTCAGTTACATCAATTAACCTAAGAGTAGTTTCCTAAATGACAGAATATTAACTTGGATGTTTCACCTTTTCTATTCATATGCTTAAATCTTTTGGTCTACGTAAAATTTCCCATAACAGCTGAAAAACATTTCATAAATTACTATGGAAGCATGGAAAATAAAACTCAAGACATCTGCTTAAGAAATTTTTACATAGAATTATTCATAAAGTTAATGATGAGGTTAAAAAAGCTGAGGAACACCATGGCCAGTATACAGGGAAAGGAAAAATCTGCTTCATCGCACGCAATCTCAGTATGTATTAAGGAAGGCAAAGTCTGCCAAACTTTCATTGAAATTGTTCTAGCAGTCTTCTTCAGAACGGTATCTCCCACTTCCTAAATGCCCACTGTGGACGACATGCCTCACCTAACACTCCTCTTAATCCTTACCTCTACCACATCAGGTAGGTACTCGAGTATGTGAAAAGAACTTGCCAAAGTTACATGGAAAGTAGCCATGGTGAAATCTGGTGGAATTTGAAGGCAGGCCTCCTCCAGTACTGTCCATATTCCTCCCAGCTGTAGTACTCGCCCTTCCCCAGACTTTCAACCCTAATCACATTCACAGTTGTTTTTACGAAATGGAAATAATGCTGATGAAAGTGATAAGACTAAATACCCTCTTATCTAAGTCTACTTTCTCAGAGTTGGCGGGGGAGGGGGGGAGCTTAGACTCTATTTTCTCTTAAGTTGAAAAGGTCAGGTTACTTTTTCCTCATACCTCTCCCAGCGTCTCACCAAAAAGTAAAGCACAAAATACACACACGCTGTAACATATAAAAACCCGCAGTATCAGAGACGACGGAGTTGAAAGGACAAGATTCCATGGCTCTCCTGCCCTATCCCAAGTCCACATTATTTCAGGGCCATGGGTTCAGTCCTTCTCAACACCCTCCTCCAAAAAACACCAGACCGTGCAGAGCAGAGCTATCTTTACCGCTCGACGTTTAGCTTTCTGTAAGATGATCTGTTCACTGCTGACATTTGTATTTGATCAATCTCATCAATTTATCTTTAAAGCACTTTCAGCTACTGAATTATGTCATGAATGCTATAATGAAGAATTTCTCCATTGACTCAGATGAGAGTTACTAATGGAACATCTTGAATCATTCACCTGCCTCCCTTTTCAGTTTTCTTCCAACCATGGACCGTGCTCACTATGTGAGCAGCTGGTATTTTAGCACTGGAAATGCGCAAGCAGGCACGGCACACGTCCGCACTCGCACTGGCAGAAGGTAATGTAACATAAATCAAATATACACATCAAGGCAGGCTCTGAAGCTGACTCTGAAATCACAGCACAGAGGGAAACAGGCCGTGAACTCAGAAGTGCCTAGGCTGCAGTACTGGTTCTACTCAGGACCGCAGCTTCCTCATATGTAAAGTGCAGAAGTAAAGAAAGCATTTAGCACAGGGGACACCATACACAGTAGTTACGACTGCAATCGCCAACCACGTCAGAACAGGCTGGCCCAGGTTTCCCAGCTGTGCCATAATGAACCATTAGCAGGACTAGTCACATCTTCTCTCCCCCCCTCTTTTATAAAGGCTTTACTGAGATATAATTTACATACCATAAAATCTATCTTTTTAGAGTATCTCATTCAGTGGTTTTTAGCATATTCACAGAATTGAATAACCATCACCACTGTTTTAAGTTCCAGAACAGTTTCATCACCTTCAAAGAAGTACCGTACCCATTAGCAGTCACCCCCTAATACTCTCTCCCCTAGACCCTGGCAACGACTAACCTGTTTTCAGTGTCTGTGGATTTGCCCCTTCCTGACATTATAAATAAATGGGATGATACTGTGTCTGGCTTCCTTCACCCTTAGCATAGTATTTTCCACGTTCATCCACATTTTAGCGTTAATCAGTACTTCCTTCTTATGGCTGAATAATATTCCATTGTATGCATATATCACATCATGCTTATTCATTCATAAAGCCGATGGACCTTTGGGTGTTTCCATCTGGGAGCTATTATGAATAATCCTGTTATGAACACCTCTAAGTTTTTGTGTTAACACATGTTTTCCTTCCTCTTGAGTATACGCACAGGAGTGGAACAGCTGAGTCATGTGGTAACTCTATTCAACTATTTGAGTAAATGCTTTGTTTTCCAAAGCAGCTGTACCATTTTATATCACCACATGCAGTATAGAACAGTTGCAATTTTTCCACATCCTTGCCAACACTTGTTATTATCGATCTTTTTAACTACAGCCGTCCTAGTATATATGCATGAAGTATATTTCATCGTGGTTTTGATTTGCATTTCCGCGATGGCTAACAATGCTCAGCATCTTTGTGCTGATTGACAAACTCATACATCTTCTTTGTAGAAATGTCTATTCTGATCCTTCACCCATTTTTAAATTGGGCTGTCTTTTTATTCTTGAGTTGTAAGATTTCTTTACACATTCTAGCTACTAGTCCCTTCTGAAATATATGACTTGCATATATTTTCTCCTGTTCTTTCAATTCCCTTTTCACTTTGTTGATGGTGAAAAAGTTTTGATTGAAGCACATAAAATTTTAATTTGGATGACATTAAATTTATCTTTTTTTTTTTTCCTGCTTGTGCCTTTAGTGTCACATCTAGGAAGCAACTGCCTAATTTAAGGTTACGAAATTTTACTTCCGGTTATATAGTTTTAGCTCTTACACTTATGTCTATACCCCATTTTGAGTTAATTTTTGTCTATTGGTAGGGAGTAGGGGCCCAACTTCATTCTTCTGCACTTGCATATCCAGTTGTCCCAGTACCATTCATTGAAGAGGCTGTTCTTTCCTCTTCTGCACTGTCTCGGNATTCCTCTCTCTTAAATCCACATTCAGTGAATTTCACTCCTGTTAGGTACACATCCCTCTGATCTTACTACTTTTCCAACTATCAGGTATTTTGTTACTCTCCTTGAACCTTCAAATCTTTGAAGCAAATCTATGCTACATTCACTTTGTTTCAGCTTGGCCAGCTGCTTACATTTAAAAACATTTATCAAGTACCTACTATTATGTACCAGACAGTATTCTAGATTCCCAGATATAATACCAACGAGGCACTAGGAGTTCTTGAGGATGGTTATAAAATTGTATTGTACTTCGTGCTGAAGATGGAGACGAAGGACCAAAGATGCTGAAAAAAACAGAACCACCATTTCCATGTTGGGGGTTCTTGAAAGGGTTACACTGAGGAGGGCCATCTGAATGAGAAGAATGACTGAACTGTTAGACAAAGAACAGCTCTAGAGTATTCCAAGAAGAGGGATATAATGGGCACAAAAGTATGTAGTTGAGAAAAGGCCAGATATATCCAAGGGACCAAAGTTTAAGGCGGTAACAACACAGGCCACAGGAAAAGGTGACCCTCAAAAGGAGAGCAAAGTTAACTATTAGAAATTTATCCAGCACACTAGAGAACTTGAACTTTGCTTTGATGCAATGTACACCCAACTCTAGATCTGAATGAGGGAGTCACAGATATTTGAGGAAAAGAACTGTGGGGATCCAATGCAGAATTGATATGCATAGGGACAGAATAGTGCTGGGCACTTCTCAAATATGTCCAGCTGGGAGGAGAATCTGTGTGGTGTGTGTGTGTGTGTGTGTGTGTGTCTTTCTTTCCAGAACTACACAACAAAACGTACTTTGCTCCTTAGATCCCTTGGTGACAACAAGTCTCCTAAGACATTTGACACCTGGTTCCAGGTTCCACCCTCCTCATTTCTTTGAGGGATATGTGCCACGTGAGCTTTAAAAAGATGTTGTACAAGCATTCTACCAGTTTCTCAGTTTTCTTCCTTATTAATAATCGGTTTTACCCGGTCACTTCCCTGTCGGGTATCATTAAAGGGACAGTGCTACCACCGAAGGTCATTTAACTCTGGGCCCATCCTCTGATCCGGGAGCCCATCTACAGGAAGTCGAATATATGCCTTACAGACTGCCTTTTTTCTCTTTTCTCAATTCAGAATCCAAATTATTCCATTCCTACTCTTCTTCCAATACCCTCTAGCATTTTCTGCCATAATTTTCAGCTGAAAAAGTGCTTCGTTTTACTTCCATCTCAGGTTTACAAAAGTGAGTTTACAGCTCTGCTATTAATCCTTCTGCTTGGATTTTCTATAGAAGTTTTTATAGAATCAGAAATAGACCACAGTATAAACTTCTCTATTTCTCCTAGGACTCCCAATAAATGTTTTGCAATTAGTGTGATCACAGCAACACCACCAGCAAGAAAAAGCCCACTGCAGCTTCTCTTCACTAGAATGTCCCAACTTTTTAACTGCTATTTCTTAAATGGGCCTTTAGTATAAAAGGTGTTACTTCGCTATCACAATTGTAAGAACTGTACTCGGTTCAACGGAATGAAATGCTTCCTCAAAATAAATGAGCAGGAGACATAATGGCATTCTACATTCCTTGTTCTTTTCTGTTAACTGACTGGTGACGTGAACGTGATCCATCATCACGTGTCCCGGCTGGAAGGGCCTGCTCTGCACCCTTTCTCCTCCCCATGATTCTTATTTACAAAGACTTGTATAAAACAAGTCATTTATTTGCAACAGTGGGGAGACGGGCCAACATTTTGACTACTCAAAAAAAAAAAAAAAAAGATGTCAAATTGGCTCACACAAAAGTAGGGATGGAAAAAATGAAATTATAGTGGCTGCACTATGGCTCAGACAGTGAAGAAATGGCTAAGTTTTAACATCAGAGGAGGATAAATCTTTGATTCCTGCCTGCACTTTAGCAATTTTCCTATGCAGCTGCCAATTTTTCTCACCCTAGCAAAATCATTAAGAACTGAAAATTATAGATTTTTAAAACCACTTCAAAAGCAGACAGAGGGACAGAGAAAGAAGAGAAAGGAAAAAAAATCCAGAAGGATAATCCAAAAAATGTTAATGCAATGATTATCTTCTGTGGGTAGTAAAACTATAAATATTTTTGTCTCTCTTCTGTCTTTTCTGATTTTTTTTCTAAGGAGTATAGAATGCTCTTATAATCACACAAAAAAGAACAAAATGGGCAGAGAGAGAAAGACAGTCAGGCACTTGGAAAGGAAGCTGTCCAGGGAGAGGGGCAGGGAGGTGCTCACCCTGCACCAAGCACAGGACGACATGACAGTAACGTACAGACACCCACGTTCCAGGCACCCTGAACACGGTGTACCTTGTCTAGTTCATCCTGGAACATTTTTAAAAATCCCTCCAGTGTACCTCTGAAACTGCTTTTACTTTTTTAATTGTTATTGCTGTTTTCTTAAGAAAAAAGTCAAATTTCAGAGAAATTTAAGTACAAACAGCCAAGTTCTCACATCATACTCAGCAATTCACCAAGCCCAGGTGGGGCCACGGTACAGAGAGATGGGACTCCGATAATAAAGGGCCATTCTCTATTTGCTTTAACAATATCTCCTTTGGTATTTTTACCAATTAAGTCTACAAATTCTTTTTTTTTTTTTCCCCCAGCAATCTGTGGTACAGATGGAAGGAAATCTCTACGGCACAAGCAAGTGTGAACACACCTTGGCTGAGGACTGCCTGATAGTCCTACTGTGTTTCTTTGCCTCTGACTCTCTGGCAAGTCAAGAAGCAAGACTTGGGAAGGGCCATGTGGTGCCACCAAAATGACGACAACTCTCACATTCCCCTAACTCAATTAATCTTGGAATGAATTTTTGAAGCCTTAGCATATATTCTCTTGGAACAATGATAGTGCCCATAGTGGGTGGAGAAGCCTGTCCTGTGGTTTACCTGTGAGATATAACCTGGAGGCACATGGATGGGAGGAATGGATCCATTGGGTGACATCATGGGAACTTCAGCAGGTCCTATGAGAGACAACAGTAAGATATTAACCGTTGAAGAACTACACATTATTCAAAATAATTATTGGTATTTTAAAAATTAATATATTATCAAAAATGAAGAGAATTACTTTGACTATTTTGTCTTCAATAAGTGGTACATCATGCCTAAAAACTGAAATCATGGATGAAAAAGAAATCTCCAGCTATATAAATCAAGGGTAAAACAAAACAAAACAACACAAAACTATGAGCATCTTTATAAATATTTAATGATTCCCAAAGCCTCAAATTCCATAAACCAAGGCTGCTCAGTTAAGAGTCATCTAACAAAGTAGGGTAATATGGTTGGGTTTTTTTTTTTTTTGCCTTTAATAGAATGTATGATTAATAAATGCTTAAATAAATGTTTAAATATGTCCATCTCCTCCGGTTTAAAAAGCTCCTATATACTTTGGGTTTATAATTTTCATTTTCATTTCAATTATAATTTTCAATCGGTTACTATAACATACCAATTATTTGAAATAGAAGAAACCTTTAAAATATTCCAAATGAATTTCGTTTGCCTCTTATGTTATAAGGCAGGGGGAAAACAGATCATATTTTCAAACGAGGCATAATTAGGAAGATTCATGTCAAAATCACCTGGATTATTTCAAAGTAAAGCTTTCAATTAACAAGGTGTTAGTTTCAAAATATTATAGTCAATAAATGTTAATCACATGTCTACGGCAAATGAAGAGTAGCTAAGCAGCACTTAGTTAATTCAGACACGGTTTGAGTATTTAATTACAAAGAAACTGATCATCATAGCGTTAAAATCAACTTCTAACACCCTTCCAACGATCCTATGATTAAATGGTTTCCCTAGAAGCGCCAGAACCTCACAGTCACGGGGTTTCAGTTTGGTACCTGGCTCCCCTAGTTAGCAACCCACTGCCCCAAAGTCAATCCAAAGCTGTGTTTCTAGTCTGAGATGCGACTTCCTGGCTCCAAGGGCCTTGTATTGTTTATTTGCTTTCTCCTACTGTGTGTTGTGCTGCCGGTAATTAAAATTGTTCGGCTGTAACAAAAACCAAGAAAAACACAACACTTTCCTTGGCAGAAGAAGACAGACCCTCCACTAGTGCTGGTTTACATCGTCAGCACAAGGCACCTTTCACCCCACGGTACAACCCAGTGTTCTAACACCTGCGGGAGACGACCAGTGCAGGGTGTGGAGAGACAAGGCTACTGGGTGCCTATCAGCAGGTCTGCAAGTGTAGAAAAACACAAACAAACAAAACAACTAGGGGCAGGACAGGAAAGAGGCTAGGATTCACGTAAAGCCCGGTATGACTACAGTTCAAGCCAACTCCATGCACAACACACCGAAACAGCCACACCGTCTGACGCTCTAACACATACAGAACCACAGCAGTGGCTCACGGGCTAACACACTGGTAATCGATCAAAACGAAAGACAACAACATGAGAGCGCATGACTGCATGACCCCATTCCATTCTGAAGTAGGATTTAAACGGATACATCCACCAGCCACTGAAGCACTTTCCCAATCAGCTCCCAAATCCATCTTTCTCGTCAGCTTCAGCAGTTTGGCCATCGCCATCAAGGTATTTAGGTATTTAGTAAATATTTTTACTTGATTTGACTCACCTATAAAGAAAAAAAGGTCAGAGGCAAGTCCATCAGCCTTCGCCTGAGCACCGTCTGTGAAACCTGGGAGTCAATGCACTCGGCTCCATGAACAGGCGTCAAAACCATGGCCTCGGCCTGGGTTTCGGTCCCTAGCTCACTATTCACGCTGGTTGTGTGACCTCAGACAACTCATGTAGACCTTCTGAGCCTCACTTCTCAACAGGTGCACATGAGAATAACAATTCTTACCTCGCCAAATCGGGTTTAAAGATTAAGTTCAATAATACGTGCAAAAGTGCTTAGAGCACTGCAGGGCACAATGACTGCCATCAAAATGTTAGCAATCTTCACAAGTTTTTTTGTTTTTTTCATAACTTTTTGCTTTTTCTTGTTTGTTACAATTACGTGGAGTACAATTTTTTTCAATAGATCACGTTCCCGTAATCCATAAAATCAACAAGTATACACTATGGACAATATTGACTTAAGAGGCAAACCTTGCTCATGGGATAAATGCAGTACAGACTGTGAACAGAAATGCTACCATCTCCATAAAGTATTGCTTTTTAATCGCCGAAATATATACCAGGCAAACAGTCTCTTAACCCCAGGCATGACCCCTAAAACTGTTAAAGTCATTTGTAGAAAATGCTTTAAAGCATGTAGGACAAGTAAGTGATTTACAGCCAGAAAATGTTTTCTTCCTGGCCTTGATTTCAAAGTAGCCAAATGACTTTAACATGCTTGTTCCCCCTTCCTCTTGTCACTGTCATCAAACCCTTTCAAAGGGCATTGCGAAACAGATAGTGATGGCTCCCAAAACTCAACTGTGCCTTGGAGCCCTAAGTTCCTCTCCTTTCTGAAATCGACCACCGCACCCACAGGCATTTCGGAGTGGAAACGCTACCAAAATGAAATCCATTCACAATGGTGGTAGGAGAAGTTACTGTGTCTCTAAATACTTACCTCCCGATGAGTGAGTTTACTGCCTCTGCTCCACTGTTTGTGTTTGAGAAGCTCCTGATCTTATTACAACCCTCCCCTCATGAAAACAAACTTCTCCTCCTAAACTTCCAGGACTGCTAGGCTCCTTTTGATTTTTTAATCAATACCCTTTAACCAACACACAAGACTTAAATGATAAGCCTCTTAGCATACGGTGAAAATGCTCTCTTCTTATTCAAACTAACACTGGATATATAAGGCCGGGAAGCCACATAATTTTCTCAAACAAGCCAACCTCCTCTCTGACTTTACTGGGAAATCACTGACCTATTCCACTTTTGAAAACAAAACAAAACAAAGCAAAACTTTAAATCTCTGAGGTATCTGGAACCCCCTTTATTTAAACACTCGTGTTACATATAGGCGGGTCTACACAGATATATGTATCTATAGATTAAATAATCTGAAAACAAAAGTAAACAAACATATACTTCCAAGCTAGTCAGATTTCTTTTTTTGAGAAAGTAATTAAGCAGCAAGCTCAGCTAGAGACCACATGAACTCTTCCACAGACAGATGAAAAACGTCACATGCACGATTTTTAGAATGGAAGTAGAATGTTCGCTAAGAGCCAAGTAACTCCATGAAAAATGCCTTGAGAAGAAATTTGATCAATTTCAGGTTTTAGCCTATGACTTCAAATGTCAAGAATTCCTTTTTTTCGCTGAACAAGATGTGAGACACAAAAAGAACTATGATTGTTTATAGTCATTAAAAAATTTAACTGCAACATGCAAGTACATGGTCTAACATCTTAAAAGTCCACTACCATTTGTTAGTGAATTGATTTTTCATTTGCTTATAGCAAACCTTGAACGAGAAAGGTTGGAGAGCAGTTTAGTCAATCAACAGTAATTCCTGCAAAGATGCTAGGACTTCACTCCCACATCAAAGAGACTGAAGGAAAGCCCAGCAGTGTTGTATTTTTAGGACCACACATGTCCATGGAGAGCTTCTGAGCCCCTGCCAAGGCTGTGAGTGAGGACATTCTGCCTCACTCTGTTCTTCTTCCTCCTACCAGTGACCCCCCAGAGCTCACACATGTACATAATCCATGCTCTGATGCTAAACTCAGAATATTCACCTATTCTGGGGACAAGGTTACCTAGATGACTTGAGGTGAATGCACAAAGGTGGGACAGAAATCTGAAAGTGGTGGAAAATTGGAATACAGGGGTATAAATTACCATTTAAACTAACTTTAGAAAAAGACCAGCTATAAATAAATAATGACACCAGGATTTTGGACAGTTTTAAATGGTATTTTAAAAAGCTGAGTATTCACCAATAGGTAAACAAGTAGTGAATAAACGGAATTTATTAGTACATTTGTCTACAAACGGGCACCTGTGTGTCCAAATGGCTATTTGCAACAACAGCCTTTAATAGCAATGGATCACATTCTTATCTCGATACTTAAATATTATCTTATTCAAAAAAGATGTAAAGGGGCTCATATGACAACAGTGCAAGATAAAAGAAACTGAGAAAAATAAAACAAAGGCAAAATAATGATGTGACAAAAACTCAATAAACCCTGTAAAAAGTTACCGTTGTGTTGTTCTAAATAGCCGGAAGAGACATTCTTGCCAGCAGTAGTGGGCCTAAGCATGCATCCATAGCTAGCAGGTAAGCAGATAATTAGGAGAGAAAGTAATTATCAGAACAAATGGTCTACATAGAGGTGCACTTGTGCTGTTTGCCATGGATCTAAGACTGAATATGAAATGTGAGGTTTTCTGATCAATCTTGTGAAAAACTAATAATCTCCAATTATTTATGGTGACTCGAGACATGCAGACAAGCTAAAAGATTGTGTAGGCACTTTGGGAAACTGACATTCTTTGTCTTATTTTTATTTTTTTAATTATTCAACACTGACTAATCTCACAAGAGAGCTAAAAAGAATACAAAGAAATAAAGCAGGTCCTCAAAACACACGTCCTGACCTCAAAGAAACAAAATTTAGTGCAATGGTTCTTAAACTTCAGTGTATACTAGAATCATCGGAGGGTTTCTTTAAATCCAGACTGCTAAACTCTACTTCCCACAGTTTTATAATCAGAAAGTCTGGGACAGGTCCCAACTATTAGCATTTCTAGCAAGTTTTCAGGTGATAGACTTGCTGTTGTCCAAACGGCCACACTTTGATTACCTCTGACTTGGGGGGTTACAAGAAGATAAGCACCCATCACTAACATCGTACTCAATGGGTAAAGAAATCTTTCCCCCTAACATCAGGAACGAGGCAAGAATGCTCACTTTCACCACCACTCTTCAACAGACCAATGGGGGGTGGGGGGAGAAGAAGAGGCGTCCAAATTGTAAAGGAAGAAGTAAAACTGTATCTACTCACAGATGACATAATCCTGTATGTGGAAAATCCTACAGATTCCATTAAGAAAATTACTAGAGCTAATGAATGAATTCAGTAAATCTGCAGGGTACAACAGCAACACACGAGTCCACAGAGTTTTTATACATCAGCAATGAACAATCTGAAAAGGAAATTTAAAAAGACCAATTCCATTTACTACAGCATCCAGAAGAACACCTAGAAATAAATCTAACCAAGGGGCGGGTGCGTGAAACCTACACACTTAAACCACACTACTGAAATAAATTAAAGCCTAAATAAACGGAACTACAGAACACCTAAATAAAGACAGGGGATGAAGACTGAATAGTGTTAGGATGGCAATACTACTCAAAGTTATGGACAGAGGCAAGGTAATCTTCATCAAAATCCCAATGACCTTTTGGGCAGAAATGGAAAAGCTGACCCTCAAAGTCATATGGAATTGCCAAATGCCCCAAACAGGAAAAAAGAATGAAGCTGGGCCTCTACCTGACATCCCAAACAAAAATTAAATGAAAATCGATCAGAGACTTGAATATAAGACCTAAAACCATAAAACTCTTAGAAGAAAATAGGGTACATTTCATGATACTGAATGTGACAATGGATTGTGAGATAATATCAAAAGCACAAGCAAAAAGAAAGAATGAATTAGAAAGCAAGAAAGAAAGAAAAGAAAGAAAAAGAAACCTGGAATTCATCAAAATAAAATCCTTTTGTGTAGAAGACAGTCTTAAGAAAATGAACACACAAACTACAGAATGAGGAAAAATATTTACAAATCATGTATCTGATAAGAGACCTGTATCCCAAATACATAAAGAATTCTTTACAACAACAACAACAAAAACCAACCCAGTTTAAAAATGGGCAAAAGGCTTGAATAGACATTTCACCAAAAAAGATGTACAGTCAACAAGCATGACATGTTGAACGTCATTAGTCATTACGGAAACACAAATCAAAACCACAGTGGGATGCCACTTCACACCCACTCCGATGGCTATTCTCAGAAAAATGGAAAATAAGTGTCGGGGAGGATGTGGAGAAATTGGAACTCTTCTACACTGCCGGTAGGAATGTTACATGGGACAGCCCCCGTGGAAAGCAGTTTGGTGCTTCCTCAAAAAGTTAAACATCAAATTACCACATGGCCCACCAATACAACTCCTAGGTATATAACCAGAACAGAAAACAGGGACTGAAATACATAAACACACATGGTCACAGCAGCACTACTGACAATAACCAAAAGATGGAAATAGCCAAAACATCCCTTCATTCAAAGACGAAAGGATAAATAAAATGATATAATGCAATGAAATATTACTCAGCCATAAAAAGAAATCAAGTAGTGATACGTGCTACGTGGATGAACCTTGAAAACATGTTAAGTAAAAGCCAGACACAAAAGATCACCCATTATATGATTCCATTTATATGACATTTCCAGAATAAAGAAATCAACAGAGACAGAATTCAGATTTGTGGTTTTCAAGGGCTGAGGGGTGGGAAGGATCTGGAGAGAAATGCTTATGGGGTGCAGGGTTTCCTTTTGGGATGATGAAAATGTTTAAGAATAGAAGCGGTGATTGCACAACACTGTGAATTTACTAAATGCCAATGAATTAAAATAGTTAACTTGATGTTATGTGCATTTTTACTTCATTTTTTTTTAAGACGATGAGCATATAACCAAAAGAATGCAGGGGCGCATGGGTGGCTCAGTCGGTTAAGAGTCCGCCTTCAGCTCAGGTCATGATCCTGGGGTCCCAGGATGGAGTCCCGGGGTTGCGATCCCAGCTCGGCTCAGCAGGACTCTACTTATCCCTCTGCCCCTCCCCCTACTCATGCCCTCTCTCTCTCTCCCTCACCTGCTCTCTCTCAAATAAATAAAATCTTTAAAAAAAAATGTAAGACAGGAAAACTGGAGTTCTAATAAACTACCAAAAAGCAACAGAGTAGAAATCTCCTGGAGCACGTCTTCATTCCTGATGCATTTGTATTCGGGAGGATGCTATTTCGAGATGCTGTGCTCTGCAAAGACCAGAAGATACATTCTCTATCCTCAAAGGACTGATAGTCTAATTACAGGGATACAGACATATAAACAAATAAACACAAGGAGGCATTTCAGGCACTGTCTAAATTTAGCAAAATTTTAAAAGATTGTCATCCCACGGACACGTTTGTAATTACAGAAATAAGCGTTTATAAGGCCCTTTGGATTTAGTAGAGTAGTTTAGTTGTTTCTAATTTTACTTTCCTTCGGGAGTAAGATTTGTTATTCCTGAAAATGTTGCTGCGAAGTCATTTTCCCTCAAGGTGTAATTTTCATACAGAAGCCAGGTGGAGAGGGCACATTTCTGTGGCTCAGATAAGCTGGTCTCTCTGACCTGTAACTACTCCGTCCCAAAGGCATCCTGCCAGAGAGGAAATACGCTGGGAAGAGCAGAACCCGAGCACTGCAAAGAACAAAAGCCAGGAAGCTGAAGAGGCCTGGCTTTGAATGAACCTCACCACCTTCCAGCACCACCCTGGACAAGTTTCTTAAAATCTCTCTGATTAGCACTTATCTGACCTAAAAAAAGGGACGACCAGAGGGTATTTTCCAGAGCTGTTCTTGAGGACAGCAAGATGTAATGTATATAAAAGTACCTAGCAGGGTGCCTGGACAAGTAATAGTATTTAAAAAACGTTAATGTGGGGCGCCTGGGTGGCTCAGTCGTTAAGCGTCTGCCTTCGGCTCAGGGCGTGATCCCGGCGTTATGGGATCGAGCCCCGCATCAGGCTCCTCCGCTGGGAGCCTGCTTCTTCCTCTCCCACTCCCCCTGCTTGTGTTCCCTCTCTCTCTCTGTCAAATAAATAAATAAAAAATCTTTAAAAACAAAAACAAAAACGTTAACGTTGTGCCACAAGAAGAAAAATACTCTATGAACAAAAAGATTAACATTGTGCAACCATTTACCAGAGAGAAAAGAATTACAGTCTCTCAAGTGAGCAAGGTAACTGCTTTGTTCTTGACATTTTTTCTTCTAAAACAATGTTCCCATCTTGTAGCTTGGAAACAGTATCCTCCATTTAAAAATGTAATGCATTCAAGATATACTAATTATGATGAAAAAAATAAGAACCAAATCTGAAAACGGGAAGGAAGGGTGCTTTCCCGTGGTTATCTACTTCCCCATCCTCATCCTAGCTCTCTACCTTTCTCCCCAGTTACCCATTACCTTTCCCTAATTTCCAGGAAACCTTACAAAGTTGGGTGTGCCTAACTTCCAAATGTCCTGAGACGGCTCTAAATCAAAGCATCAGCCCGTGTTTTCTGGAAGTCATCCTCTACAGCTCTCTGACACTGGCTTTACTACGAGAATTTATTTTTTATTTTTGTTTTATTTTTAAAGATTTTATTTATTCATTCGACAGAGAGAGACAGCCAGTGAGAGAGGGAACACAAGCAGGGGGAGTGGGAGAGGAAGAAGCAGGCTCCCAGCAGAAAAGCCTGATGTGGGGCTCGATCCCAGATCGCCGGGATCACGCCCTGAGCCGAAGGCAGACGCTTAACGACTGTGCCACCCAGGCGCCCCTACTACAAGAATTTCTCGTCTGGCTCAGCCACTGTCCTTAAAAGTAGCGAGTGACCAAAACAACAAATTGCCTAATGACTACACATTCCTGCCGAAACCTGCTTCAAGCAACCACTACACCAAGAACCAAAACCGACTCCCTGACAGAATTCATCAATAATGGGTGGCCGCCTCTTATCACGTAACCCTTTCAACACACAGGAGGTGCTATGTTAGTTATCAAGCCTGTTTTGCCCATTTGAAATGCAAGTCTTTCCTTTCCAAATATTTCTCTTGGGACCTGTCTTGCTATTTAGCTGTTTTAAGGGCATCAGGAGTTGGGAGGGTTTAATTCTCACCTGACACTAAACTTCCTGAATCCCAATTTATTCACTTTCAATAAAATTGAGATAGCTACCCAATCTACCTTATCAAGTTGTTGGAAGGCCTAAACGTTAATAAGACCCATCTATAATTACTGGGTGACCAGGGTGCTCCACTGACACTAGTTAATATTTTACTGACTTCGATTCAATAAGCCTTTATCATCCGTGATGTTATAAGGAATAAAAGCCACAGAGAGGATTTTACGACAGCTAGGTTAGCAATAAACTACTATAAATAAGCAGCAACTGCTGTATTAGAGGCCAGGAGCTCTAGAGCTGGACAATAAATACTATCCATGGGGTACGTAAGGGGAGCACACTGAAAACTCCCAGGGACTGGCAATGAAGAGGGAAGAAAGTTGGTGAATCCATTCACAACAGGCATGGTGATCTGACAGCTTTAAAAAGAACTTGATTTACATTCAAGGCTTCAGGAATACAAACTAAGAGTGTCAAAGAGATCAGGTACTATGAGAGGCCAGTAACACAGCCCTTAATTCCTGATTTTAGAACCCTTGATTGCTGCTTTGTTCAGCTCAACAAACCTTTGCTGAACCCCATCTAGTTGCCAGACCCTGTGCAGGACGCCAAGGACACAATGACATTGAAGAGAACAAGCATTTCTGTTCTTAATTATGGGGAGAATGGCATGCAGCATGAGTAATGCACAGGTGCACAGAGTGCGTGGGGGAGGGGCAACCCAGCTTTGGGTCCTGCTCTTGGCCCGAGGCTTCTGCGACACTGCGTATCTCAGCATGGAGTCAGGCATATAGCCCAGGCATCTCAAGCAGCAGGACTATTTGGTGAAACCGTAGTCTAGCAATAGAAATGATTCAAGAATTAGGTGGAAGGTCTACGAGGAACAGTTCAAGAAGTTGCGCTTTGGAAACAAAACAAAACAAAAAACAAAGCGCGTTCACACTGATGCTGAAGATGGACCTCCCAAGGTGTTGGGGCCCAGCTTTCAAGTTGATCCTTACTGCCTTATCCAAATTCAGAATACAATTTACCAGTCTACAAGTGAACCACATTCACTATCACCCTGTTAGTTAAACTATCTAAATGAGTACTAACATCCAGTCTGCCTTTGATTTTTAATGTCAGGTTTTAATGGCAGATAATCCATGGATTTGCTTACTTATATTTAAACCAGAACCTTATAAACTTCAAAGCTCTCAGAAATGATACAAATACAACACAATAATACTAAGAAAGGGCTTCTGATATTTTTTTCTTAAAGTCTCTGCAAATATTAGCGGCAAAGTTAAAGGGATCAAAAAGGGCATTAAGCACTTTATTTCAAAGCCTTCTTCCGCAGCATATTTCCTATTATGCCCATCAAGGGCATCAGAGAGGCCCTCGCCCCTTTCCCACACAGAGTAAAGAAGACCATTTCACCCAACAGCTGGTATTCTGGCTAAGAACAAACCCAAGAGGGAGTCGACAGAGCTGAGCGTAATTCCACTGGAGCCCCTCAGACAGTCTTGTTGAGGGTAACAATTTATTAGAGCACAGTACTTTACATTTCCTTCTAAAGGTCCTAAAACAAAACACAAACTGCTGTTTTTAAAGAAAAGCATTAAAGGCTATTAATTTTGTAGGGGAAAGAATCAGAAAGACTGTTCATTAAAAGCTGATGGCTAGAAGAGCAACGAAGGGCCAGCAGGAACAGGGCGGAACGTACTCACGGTGGCCCTGAGTATTTTAAAGGGGCTGCCTACATTCTCTCGCCAGCCTTCTCTGCAGAAGCGTTGTAAAGGGGAAGCAGGATGAATAAAACGTCCGCTCTTCTTCCCTAGACCCGCACTCCCACCCCATCTGGCTGGCCACAGGCCCTCTTCTCCCAGGAGCGGTAAAGAACAGCGAGCAAAACACAGGACAGCAAATGGTTATTTTCGTAACAACTTTGTGAAGACCTGAGGGGGCACATGTGTACTTCATATCTACCTGTGCTCCGCTTCGCAATGCCAAGGTCATGCTCTGGAGGGGCAAGTGTGCCAACAGTACCGAAATTATTAACCAGACAATATGTGATCGCATTCCTCGTAGCTGTGTGACATCAGTCACATTACGAAGGAAAGAACATTACAAACATCACCCACGTGAAAGCTGAATTACAAATAATAACGATGCACACCGCTTTACCGACATACCATTACTCAATATATTTAGGGGAGTGCAATTATCCATTGCTCTAATGAGGTTTACGAAACAAACCAAAGAGGATCCCTTTTAACTACACTCTGGCTCCTGAGCTGCCCCTGCAAGAGTGCTTGCCATAAAGGGAAGGCCTCTGACAACATTCTAAAGGCATTTTACTGACAACATCCTACCACGGTTTACTAGCTTAGTTCTTTGAACTCATGCACCTCGAATCTAAAGGCAAGAGAGAAATGTCTGAGATCCACGGAACGGAACTCTTTTTTTTTTTTTAAAGCAATGGTTATTATGGAAACGGAAAAAAGGGAACTTCCTGTTTCATAAGACACCAATGACAGTTTACCTACCTGATGCCATTTTCTCTCCAATCTAGGAGGCCACTCACTCACTCACTCACTCACTCACGACCCCCCAATGCCAGACTGGAAAGGGTCTCTCACAACCAAGACCGGCAATCTTCCGAAATTAGCTTAATTTTACAAAAGTGTTTTGATTGCTAATAAAAATTCTCTACATGGTCCAGGGGCTGGGATCTAATAATGGGTTTTGAAATGACGAGTTGAATGGATAGTTCTGGTCTCTGCCTTACCAAACCACACAGAGGAAGGCAGGGAAGTAAATGAGAGTTCCTATAGACCAGCCATGTTTACACAGCCTGGTGCTTTTACTCTTTGTTTGTATGGGAAAAACAAAGGGCAGGCTGAGGGCTGACAGTGAACAACCACAAACAGGTTAGACGCTCTCATCTGAAGTCTGATCAAAGGAGTCAGCAAACACCTCCGAGTAACTGTGGGAAGGCTGGGTCACCCTGGCCAGCTATTTTCTCAGCTATAAAAATGTACTGACGTAGTTACTGTTCGAGGGGCAGCAGCCTGCTTTATGGCATAAATACTTTTTAGTCCTGGCACATTAGTTTCACAGAAACAATTTTACTGAACAGGCTACAATTTCACTTTTAAATATCAACCCTCCCTTCACTAAGGGGACCTGAGACCAATGAAGATAAAGGGTCTATGCTTAGGGAAGAGGTTATCAGGAAGGTCTCCTCGATGATTCACTGATGTTTTTTTTTTCTAAGCTGAAAAAGCAGCAGGATTCTCAAGACAATGGATATATTTTATTTAAATTTTACTTTTTTAAAAAAGATTTATTTATTTATTTTAGAGAGGGGGCGGAGAGGGAGAGACAATCTCAAGCAGACCCACGCAGGGCCCAATCTCACGACCCTGAGATCACGACCTGAGCCAAAATCAAGACGTTCAACTGACTCAGCCACCCAGGCACCCCTGAGGATGGATGTATTTCAAAGTTATGTCATCCTGACAACCACCGGCCCTCAGTTTGCTAATCAGGAATGGCCAAGACTATGCCTACACCATATAAGAACAGGTAAGAAAGGGAGAAGGCAAAATTATCAACATGCTCAATGAAAACAAACAAAAATACATCCAAATGGGAATCTCACATACAGCACGATTAGTGGTTAAACAAAGCATCACCGCCAGCAGAATGCATGATACACAAACCACGAGCAACTCATGAACTCCTTCAAGGTAGAATGTTAGGACTGTACTCCTCCCTTTCCAGGAACTGCTACTCAGACTGAATTGTGAGCATGAATTTTTGTCTTTTTCTCCATCACTGCCTTTGAGAAACCACTGTCTTGTGACTTCTCTTCCTCCTGATTTCACCTGTAAAACCACCCCATGTATATATGCGCGCATGTCCTGAGCTTCAAGACACACCTTCAGCCTCATACTTATCCAGGAGTACCACACTCACTTTTAGATAACAAAAACAATGTCAAAATATTTGATTAACAATTTCCTGGCCACAGATAGCAGGTTAGGTCTGTTGGGCAATGTGTGGCTAGAACGAAATGAAGAGCTGATAATCTGATAATGGGAAGGGTTTGGGGTAGAAAGTTGACCCTCTCTTTGAAAAGAGGGGAGGATCTAGACGGATAACCTAACATGGAAGAAGGGGTAGGGGAAGCAGGAGGAGAAAATAATCTTGTGGACTAGGCGGGGCTGGGGGACGGCTACAAACCAGGCAGAAAACCACACTCAGAAAATATATGGCCCCAATTAATCTCAACTGAATTGTTTTCCAATTCAATGTGACGTATTAAAAGGTCTATGGTGACAACACATTGATGATATTCAAAATGGCAACATATAAAGCGCATCACTGTAGGTTGGTCACTGGTTCATTTCAGCTTTTGAATGGCATTTGTAAAAGTTCTTCTCTTCAACATGTCCCCCATCCCCAAACCAGGTAGTGCTCAGTGGAGATATGGGTTCCAATCTGCAGGGCCTTGGGCAAGTCACTTAACTGTCTATATTAACTGCCTCAACTGCAAAGTAAAAGAAAGGGAACCTAATAAATTCTATGCTTTCTTGAAGAATAATATGCTGCATGGCATTGTTGTCCATTAATGTCTATGCTTGCAGATTCTAGAAAACAGCTGTTAATGACAATCCCTAAAATCCAGCTGTGAACCTCAAATGTGAGCTACATTAGAATCCCTGAGACTTTTGAAAATGTAGATTTCCAGGCCTTTGGAATCTGCTTTTTTTCACGGGCTACGCATCTCTCCCTTCCTCCCCACCTCCCACCAACCACACACTCCACTGATTCTGATATGGGTGCTCTACGGATCAGAGGAATAATGACCTAGAAAGAGCACCATAAAAATAAATAAAAGGAAGAAAAAAAATCAAGCATATTCAAGATCTTTGAGCACATCTCATCTGTACTTACTTAAAGCAAAATTAGCTGAGTCTTAATTTCAACATAATGTTTAAAAGCGAAGAGAGAAAATAAGGCAGCAGAGTTCCATAAATTTGATCCCACTGATGGTATTTAACTGAATATATTTCAACTAACAAAGATGACTATAATTTGGTGAAAACTAGTCCTCCTGTTTTAATCACAATAAAGCAACTAACAGTATACTTCAAGGCAACAACAAAATGACCACAGGATTCTCTATAATATAGAACAATAAGCACTCTGAAGCAGCAGTCTTTGTAAGCAGTGCAGTCATATTTACATGATTACTGGCCACCAGTGATGACTGACCATGAAACTCTATGCACCTAAGAACAGGTAAAAAGGTAGAGCAGATAGATAAAATCTTTATAAATGTTTTTAGCGGACAGCCAAATCACAGAAATCAGAATTCCCCTGGGGGTGGGAAGGATCTTAAAGGTTATCCAGTCCAGTTCCCCACCTAAGAATTGAACTGCTGAACAAACGCTCCAGCAAGTGACCAGAATACTTCAAGTAATGTAAAGTTCACCTCCTCAAAATGCAGCAAATCCATTTTTTAGCCATCTTAACTGATAAATGGTTTCTCCTTTGTTAAAAAAAAAACCACAGGCCCAAAATGGCGTCTCCTAGGTTAAGGCCCCAAATCAGTACGCCAAGACTTAATACCTAATCTAACTGCAGTTTCAACCCCTCAGGAATTTAACCTTTACCCAGTCAGTCAGGAATTTTCTGGTTAGCACCAATAAGGTAATCTGTCACATGGGCCCTCTGTATCCCCCCAAAGGAAAATGATGTAATCCACCCACTAAAACCCTTTTGTCCCCAAAGGAAGGTGACCTCACCTGAAATAATCCTTTTTTCTGTTTATGACTCCCTTGTCTTAGCTTTAAAAACCTTTCCCTTTCTGTAGCTCTTTGGAGCTCCCTTACACTTGCTAGAGGGGATGCTGCTTGTTTCGTTAATCAATTAATAAAGCCAATTAAATCTTTAAAATGTACTAGATTGAATTTTTGTTATTTTTAATAACCTTTCAACAAGCAGAAATCTGAATTCTGTTCCTAAGAGACAAACAGACTAAATGTAACCTCAATCCCGTAAAACAATCCTTCAGATTTTTGGGAGAGTGAAATCTCATCAGGCCTCCTCTTCTATAGACAAATCCACTTGGGTTTTCTTTCTATCGAATGGCTTCCCACGGCATTCCTATGGGTCACTCTAACAACCTACCTTTCTATGGCCCTTTTTAAAATTAGGTTCTAAAAGCACTGGTCTATCCCTCTGTAAGAACAAGGTGTGGATTCCCAGTCGTTGCACTCTGCTGGTGGTGACGCTCTTGTTTAACCACTCATCGCGCTGTATGGGAGACTCCCATTTGGATGAACACGTTGGTAATTTTGCCTTCTCCCCTTCTTACCCACCCTAATAAGGTGTAAGCATAGTTTTGGGCACTCCCAATTAGTAAACTGAGGGCTGGTGGTTGTCCGGAGGAGATAACTTTAAAACGTGTATCTAAAATACATACCCATTCTCTTGAGAAGCCTGCTGCTTTTTCGGCTTAGAAAAAAACAGCAGTGAAAGCAAGGGGACCTTTCTGGTAACCTGTTCATAACTTGGGTGTTCATAAAGCAAATCTTTTCATTTCTTGCACATGGCTAGAAAGTTTTTTAAAAGTTACCACAACAAATGTAGAACTTAAGAAAAAGAAATAATAAATAGAACAGCTTACAACGTAGCAAGGAGGTCTGTAAATACTTTCCAGTTAAATTTCACAAATTTTTTTGAAAGTGCCAATATAATTCATGAAATATTCTGGAAAGGTTTTACTTACAGATGCTTGCCTCTATTTGATTTTGTTACTTTAAAAAACAAAATGTTCCTTTTGTGAGAACTCACTTCTTCATTTTACCCCAGTCTGTGGGTTTGTTCATGAAGACTGTGGCATAATCATATAATCATATTGCTATGGGCTTATAGCAACTTACAAAACTGTTTAAACTGATGACGTCCACAGAGGGATTATCCATTCAAAAAAATAAAATAGAGGGGCACCTGGGTGGCTCAGTCGGTTGGGCATCTGCCTTCAGCTCGGTCGTGATCCCAGGGTCTTGGAACCAAGCCCTGAGTTGGGCTCCCTGCTCAGTGGGGAGTCTGCTTCTCCCTCTCCCTCTCCCTCTCCCTCTCCCTCTCCTGTGTTCGCTCATTCTCTCTTGCTCTCACTCTCTCTCAAATAAATAAAATCTTTAAAAAAAAATAAAAATAGAGGGCCTGGGTGGCTCAGTCAATAAGTGTCTGCCTTCAGCTCAGGGCGTGATCCCCGCGTTCTGGGATTGAGCCCCACATCAGGCTCCTCTGCTAGGAGCCTGCTTCTTCCTCTCCCGCTCCCCCTGCTTGTGTTCCCTCTCTCGCTGACTATCTCTGTCAAATAAATAAATAAATAAAATCTAATAAATAAATAAATAAATAAATAAATAATAAAAAAATAAAAATAAACATTCATTTATTTTTATTAGCAGTCCAAAGTCTAGAATCCCTACTGTGACCCAAAAGAATAGGAAGAGGGGGAAAAATGATGCATCTTTTCGTGTGTAGTATAGGGCCACGTTTTAAAATAAATATCATATTATTTCACCAAATCTGGGATACCAATGGTAAGATGCAAAACAATTGCGTATGTTACTAAAAAAGACAAAACCACTGCCGAAACTGCCTTCAACTGATATTCAATCAATTGTTAAGACGATGGCCAATTTAAAAGATGTTAAAACGGGAGCGGAAGTGTGCTTTTTAAAATTAATGAACTATGGGGGCGACTGGGTGGCGCAGTCCTTAAGCGTCTGCCTTCGGCTCAGGGCATGATCCCGGCGTTCTGGGATCGAGCCCCACATCAGGCTCTTCCGCTGGGAGCCTGCTTCTTCCTCTCCCACTCCCCTGCTTGTGTTCCCTCTCTCGCTGGCTGTCTCTCTCTGTCAAATAAATAAATAAAATCTTTAAAAAAAAAAATTAATGAACTATGGTATCCAGTTTGAGAATAAACTGAAAGAAATCAGCAAGTTCATAAACCAAATCTGGAGAGCCATCTGATGGTCCAATGACGACCAGCGTGCATATAAGACATACGTGGACACGATCACAAAATTGTGAACAACCCAATACGGGTCTATCCAGCTTTAAGTCTGATGTCTCAGAAATCACCTGAATTCATCTCGTGCACAAAACCTTCAAAATGCCACAATAAGGTAGCTTATCTAAATAAATGCAACTGACCCCCTTCTTTTAAATTCAAATTAGGATCTATTATACTTCAGTTGAACTTAGTAGGCCTATAACCAACTCATTCATTTTACTTCAAATGCCAAGTAATTTTTAGTCTAATTTTTTAAATATCCAAAATTTATAAAAAGATGGGTCACTATCCCCTTGAAGAGACTGGCAGTCTTACTACCCACTAAATCTAAAATTGAAGATAATTTCCGAGCAGCCACTAATCTAGTGTCCTCATATTCTGAAAGCATACAACCACTGGTTCAGAAGTCTCGACACAACTGGTTAGCAAAGCAAAAAAATTTACTTTAAAAAAAGTTTGGTGTCTCTGGACAGATGGAGTGTAAGCAGTCCTAGGAAAGTTCCATCATCCCATAAACTCTACAATACATCTGATTTGCATTAAAGCGCTGTATCTTACATATGCATGTGTTTTCAAAAACTCAGTCTCAATATAATGAAAAATATTGCTCTATCCCATGTTTTAAACAGTTCTACATCCCCCCTTAGTCTCATTAATTGTTGGAATGTAATAACCAATAAACAATACTCTCTGCTAAAAAAAAAAAAAAATTAAATCATACTCTGCTTCTTCTTTTCTTCCTACCTACCCCGGCCCTGTCCCCCTATCTAACCTCTGAAGAAGGCTGTATGGGGAGGAGCTTAAGATAAATCCATGTATTGCGGCACCTGCGTGGCTCAGTCAGTTGAGCATCTGACAATTGGTTTCAGCTGGGGTCTTGGTTGTCTGGGTCCTGGAATCAAGTCTAGTGTAGGCCTCCATGCACATGCTCCCTCTTTCTCTCTCAAATAATTTAAAAAAAAAATGTACGTATTATTATTCATGTTTTGAAAAAGCCATTTCTGACAATGGACAGTAAGTATGTCTACCTATGATTGCTGTAACCACGTGGTAAATTACCGTGTGAACTATTACTGTTCTTCTGTAGTCGGGAGAAATGTCAGATTCCTTCAATTTGAGCTTTATCATACCCTCTGTTTTTCTTGCTCCCAGGTGCTCCTACCTAAATATTCTTATTAATGTCAGCTAAATGAAAGGAAATGAGAGTTCAGACTTTACCCGGCAAGTGCAGTCCTAACCTGGACTTTACAGAAGGAGAATTACCAGGAAATTAAAAAAGAAATCTTCTCTCTAAAGACTCTGGAAAAAGAATCACTGTTAATGCCAAAATTTTATTTAGTTATCTTTTACTCTCCTAATTTGACTAAATTCACTACTCACGAAATGATTCAAGACCTGGCCTATCAAAATTTACCAAACAGACGTAACAGTCTGAAGTATTCGCACACGAAAGCAAGAGGCGGTCACATCTGATCCACAAGGCACTGCGGTCACTTTCCCCCAGTTCTTTCTATTGTTTATTTGATATTCACAGTCCATTTGCTCTCAATGATTGGGGAGCGAGTGCTAATAATGCTACCAATTACTTCTACTTTTGAGTGCACAGACATCAGGCAAAATTAACACCAACCGAGTTTTCTGATTTCTCCAGGTTTTCACATAAATTAACAGCCTAGCTGCATCTCACAGACTAATCCTAAACCGAACAGAGAAGACTGCTGAAACGTCCCAGCTGGCAACTGTGGGAATATTAAGGTAGTGACTGCAGATGGGATCAGAAAGTTGGGCTGGGAATTCTCTGGGTGTGACATCAGAGCTCCATAAAAACAGGCTCGAGACACGCGAGACAGACCCAACACACGTAAAATTGACAAAACTAACAAAGGCAAAGATGGCTAAAACAAAGCTTCCTATGGACAATGAGGCAGAAAGCCGAGCTATGTTTTTCTGTCCCAATTTCTCCCTCAAAAGAGAGGACTCTTGAACACACTGTAGTCTGAGCAAACCCCATACTAAAAATTCTGTAGAAGTTTCATGTACTCAACACATTTGCAAAACTTTTTGTATCAGCTACAGGGCTTACAACTACATAAAACTTCACAATATGTATGATCTACTTTTATTATTTATAACTGGTTTTGTGGAACACAGTCTCTAGGATGTACTACCAAACAAACTTACTTTTTGATGGGCTCCTAGAAATAAACAAGACATGCCTTATGTTATTCATGCAAAACTATTTTGTCTCGTATTTAGGAGTCGAAAGACTTCCTCTTTACTTGGTGCAACATTTCAGATGACCAGTAACTACTAAAACAGCATTAATGAGCTGCAATAAATACAACTCCTATAAAAATCATCTTTTTTTTTAAGATTTTATTTATTTATTTGAGATAGAGACAGAGACAGCCAGCGAGAGAGGGAACACAAGCAGGGGGAGTGGGAGAGGAACAAGCAGGCTCATAGCGGAGAAGCCTGATGTGGGGCTCGATCCCACAACGCCGGGAACACGCTCTGAGCCGAAGGCAGACGATTAACCGCTGTGCCACCCAGGCGCCCCTATAAAAATCATCTTAAACTGGTCAATTTCAATCAGCCCTAAAGTCCCTTGAGCAAAACTAATTATGCTGCCAATAGCCATATAACCTTACAGCAGTGAAAGTCTAAAAACATTGCTTCCAAGCTTTATACTCCTTATTACTTTCTCTATCATCACATCATAAAGAAATACATAGCTGAATAACTTATATATCTGCTTTTCATTTTTTAGTCACAGCATGCAAGTATACATAAATATCCTGCTTTTATATTAAGATACCTCATAATGATTGGTTTTAAGTTTAAAATCAAGATGCCAATTAAGCACTGAACAGAATGTATTATTGCCCACCCCTATCTACTGGACCACAGTATCGATTTATAATAACTACTAAAGAATAAGTTAAATATGGAACATCCCTCTGTGATAAAAACAGTTACAGGACAGAGGCAAATTCCTTTACCTACAGAATATATTATCTCTCTGAAGTGATCTCAGCCTCCCAGTACTTGCATTTGGAGCAACTTTAAACATTTAGCCATAATCACACTGCAAAGCAAAGGTAAACTGAGAACTCTGCAAGGAGAATGCAGGTGCTTTTTAAAAATCTACAGTGTCTTATTAGTTTCAGCTCTATAGTATAGTGATTCCACAATTCCACATACCACCCCGTGCTCATCACAAGTATAATTCCCATCACCTATAACCCAACCCCCACCCACACCATCCCCTCTGGTAACCATCAGTTTGTTCTCTATAATAGTTAGAATCTGTTTCTTAATTTGTCTCTCTCTCTCTCTCTTTTTCCATCTTTGCCCATTTGTTTCTTAAATTCCACATGAGCGAGATCATATAGTACTTGTCTTTCTCTGACTTCTTTCACTCTAGCTTCATCCATGTTGTTGCAAATGGCAGGACTGCACTCTTTTTTATGGCTGAGTAATACTCCATTGTGTACATACAGCACCTCTTTATCCATTTGTCTATTGATGGACTCTGGGGCTGCTTCCAGAGAATGCAGGCTTCGTGACTGGCCACCCAGAGTGAAGTGGTTGTGGCACAGACACTGGAGCCGAGCTCTTGTAGATTTCATTCCAAGCTCCACCAGTTATCCGCGTGCGATCCTAGGCAGATGACTAAAGCCCTCTCTGTGCCTCGCTTCCTCATCTCTACCATGAAGAAAGCAATGGTACCAATCTCACGAGATCGTGCGAAGAAGCGAGTTCGATGTAAAGTGCTTAGAAGGAGGCCTGGCACGTGTGGAGCTCGCCAGGTGGGTTAGCTGAGACCATTACCATTACACCACAGCAGCCGTGTCCTCTCCTACCCCAACGGTCCCTACAACTATTCCTGTCATATTCCAGTTTTCACTGGTAAAGGACCCAGACTTTTCTACGGGTACACAGAGTTGTGAATAAAAATATCCAGACAACAAAAGTGATTAATACCAGAGCTTAGGATGGGGTAGTGATTCTGACACTAAGCTTTTTACCAGTTTAAGCCAAAAAAATAAATAACATTTTAAAAATCACTTACTCCAGTGGGCAAATCAATGCTGATTTCTCATTGCCTGAGGGAAAGCAATGCGGTCTATGCTGCATGGGAATCTTCCCTCCCCTTCATAAAAGCATCTGTCCTTCCCGTCAACCATAACCACCCTCTGCATCTCCCCCACAATGCCAAGCAACGTTTGCCCAGCGTATCACAGGTTCTTGGAAATAAGTCAGGCCCAAACGGATGTGTCCTGCCCATGCTCGTCAACACAGTTGGTTCTCAACCGCCCCCACTCAACCCAGGTTTCTACACCTTAAAACAACCAACGGGGAATTGCAAGGAACGCTTAACCCTGTCCTTCTGAGCAGTGTCCTCACTTCACGCCACTAATACTAGCAGGGACTCTGGGACAGAAAATAACTGAAGTGACTAAAATGACAACAACAGTGACATTTTATTTGCACCCTTGAATACAGAAGAAGTTTGGAACTCTAAAATTAAAAGAGTTTATGAAGTAAGGAAAACCTCCTTACATCAATTAACCTTTTTAAAGAAATTATCCGGGTGGAATAAAACTCTATTACCCATTAACAGATTATGAATGCATTACATGCCTTGGGAGGTGTGTATCCATAAAAGTGAACAGAAATGAATCGTGGGTTGGAAACTCAGTGCTGAGAGTTTTCTTTTGCTCCGGAGAAATCAGGAATATTCTCACAATCCTTTCTATTTACCAAGGCGGCCTGGTTTATTTACGAAAACTTGGCCACAAGTGGCCAGCATAAAGGCATTTCAATGGGGCTGTCTTTTACTTTCTTCCTCATTCTCTACCCCTTTCTCATTCATTCTCCTTAAGAAGTGTCTCTGGTGTGTGCTTGGTTTCTAAAGGTCTGATGAGACTGTGGATGCTACAGTGAACGCTGAAGCCTGAAAGAAATATTTCTCTCTCCCTCTCTTTGAGTCAGAAAATTCTGAACACAAGAGGATCCATTCAAGGCATGATGGAGTGCCTCACAGAGGCAGCAATATGCTCACAGTTGGCAAACAGAGATCTGTTTGGACAGTGAGCACAGCCATCCACTCAGCAAACATCAGCTTTCCTATTAGTTCACAGCAGAAAGAACCAGACGCTGGCGGCCCTTCTTTCAGACTCCAACACCACTTTGGGACAAGCCTTCTAAACAAAATGCCTTTGTCCAACAGTCACAATTCAGTGGGTCCCAACGGCTTTCCTAGAAGCTATTTCTGACTATTCACAATTGCACGCGGGCCCAAAAAGTCATTTGTAAAGGTCTGGAGGGAAAAAGTAACGGGAAATACCCCAATTCCCATTTACAATAACAGACAAGGAATGACTGAACGGCTCTATACCAATCAGCAAGAACAGCAGCAGGAAAGGTATAAAGTGTATGATGAATCTAATAGGCTGCTCTCCCCTTCGGGTGCTTTGGGGAGCACGGATGTTGTTGCCACTGCAACATGGCCGAACACCAAGTGTAACCTCTCAAAGGGAAGTCAGAGGGAAGATGGAGTAAAGGATGCAGGTGAACATGACATCCCCTCCCATGAGGTTTTGAAATAATAAGCTTACGCTGTTTAAGAACTGTCGGTTCTGAAACACACCATAACTCATTAAGACATCCAGTTCCCCCCAACCTTACACCAAATCCTGCCTGAGTAAAAGAAAACCCTAAAGACCCAAGACAAACTCAAAGCCTATCTTGCTTTCTCCCACTCTGGGCATGAACTTGCTGTATGATCACTTAGTCCTACATTCCTGATAAGAGAAATCTGCCAGAGATGTCACTTTACTTAGCATAAACAGGAAATCGAATGAAAACAGGAGCGTGATACAATGTCCCAGGGGAAGGTCAGAAGGAGAGGGGGCAGTGTCCCCCAGGACGTTATACTGCCCATAGCTCATAACCTATTCTTGTTACTAAGTATTCATCTGTACCTGACCTCCCCATCGACATCACTTCTATATATGTCAAAAATGAAGGGTAAATCTCAGAACCCAGAAAATTCTCCATGAAATAGATTTCTAAGAGTAAACACCCTTCCTCAGGAAAACTACTGCCAGCCTATGGCTTGTTTTTTGTACAGCCTAGGAGCTAAAAATGGTGTCCACGTTTTTAAAGGCTGTAAAAGAATGAAAGAGGAATATGCATCACAGACCATACATCTGAAAGACATTCAGTATCTTATCCTTTACAGAAAGTTTGCCAATCCTGTAGTAAATCATTAAAAAGCCTCAAATAATAACTCCAGATACTATTTAAGCCAAATCGTGGATGTGATGCCCACTTACGAATATGCTTTCAAATAATCTCTTCCATGACAGAGCAGAGGACAGAAGTGCCCCCACCAGGATTTTACTCATTCAACAACAGAGGGTTAATAAGACAATCCTAAGACTTCATAATAAGACAAACTCTTTATCCTTTGGAAATGTACCCAATAAATCATTCAAGTTGGGAGAATTCCTAACCTACAAAATTAAGAATAATAACCACTTGCTCTTATAAGAGGGTGGTAGTTGAATCAAGTGAGTCAAAGGATATGAAAGAAGTACCTAACAGAGGGTGAGAAAGATCTTTGTGTCACATGGGGCTCTCTGGTCTTCTTGTAGAATAGGCCAAAGGAAATACTGAACAAATAAAAGAAAAAGGCAGAAGGCTTTCCAAAACTTTTTTTGTTTCCTACATGCACAAATATAAACCTGATAGCTAGCTTTTTTCAGTAAATAAAGGAAAGAGATTTTTTATGAAGAGAATGCTTAGAGAGCCTAAATGTCTAACCTACAAGCTGAAGAGTCATTAAAGAGAGGGAGGAATGAAGAGATAATTAGAAATTCTGGATGCTACAACTTCAGGGTCCTACCTCAAGATGGCCGACTTGACTTCGTCCGGGAATCCGGCAAATGTGATTTGTTGGCTCAACTGCAGTTCAAGTTGCCTCTTATGGAGGGCTAAGATCAAGCCTCAAATTTTTATACACCCAAGGGCTTTTGTGTGAAGGCTGCCAATTCTTCAGAAACTGATTTTATGTGTGTACGCACACACACGCATATATATATATATGTATTACTTTAAGTACAACTTGGATCCAAGTTATTGCATCATGCAAAAACTTATGAAGTAGGGTTGCCAGATAAAAGACACAGTCAGCAGACAGTTAAATCTGAATTTCAGATACAAAGTAATTTTCCACGTCACTGTGTTCCAAATACTGCCTGGTTCATACGCTAAAAATTATTTGTATCTATGAAGTTCAACTTTAACTGGGTTTTTATTTGCTAAACCTGGCCGCTGTCCATAAAGACGTGAAGGGGAACCCAGTATCTGTTACGCGGCAGCCATTTGGTAATCATCTATAGGCTGGAAGGTGAAAAACAGGTAAGGGTGACTTAGACTCTCAATATGTCAGCAATCTGTGCAAAGAATGCTACAGAAAAGCAGTTAAAGACCCAGCAGAAGATTCTCGTTGCCATACTCAGACCACCACAGGGAAATAAAACACCATGACTGGGAAACCCTCAAGACGAACAGACGTACCTTACAGGGCTGCAACGAGTTCTCATGAGGTCGCCCTCACAAGAAAAACAGTGGCAGAAGAGCACCGCTGGGGAGCCTGCTACAAGGCCCACCCTTAACCCCCCCCCCCCCGCAAAAAACGTTGCCCACATCCCTAATGTGCCCAAGTAGTAGTGTTACAGTATTTTTTAAAGGGAGAAAGAAAAGAGGAGAAACCCCACAGACACTGAAAGGTCTGGAAAGCAGCCAGAATCTGGGTGGAAAAACTCCACCCTGCACTTTCCCCGCTGGGCCTATGGCTTTCTTGAGAGGGGCACTCGGCCAGGGCCCAGCCCCTCTGCTAGGTTTCCAATGGAAGCGGGAACAGAACTTCACTGTAGGAGCCCTTACAGAGGCTGGCTGGAACAGGGAGCTCTGAAAATATGGCTGGCCCGAACACCCATACAGGGAGAAGATCATAAGCGTAGAAATTCTGAAGCATTGTTCAAACGAATCCACTAAGAAGCTGGTTTTAGCTAACAAGTGCTGCTCAAACTCTAACTTTGTGCCCACATAGGCATACGGAAGCAATTACGTCGACAACAATGGCCACAAAGGTAGCCTTTTTATTAAAAATTAAATCAAAGCAAAGGTACTTAGGTACACTTTCAGAAAAAAATCGGCACTGCTTCAAATGCTCCTCTCTCCCCTGCCCAGACTACAAAATCACTTTCACCCGGTTTTCAGGTAGAATTTTAGGTTTCCAACTAAGCCAATAAACTCAGGGCACATACACCACTGCATTCACGCATTTACACTCCACTCAAATGACACAGAACAATTACTAGTACAATAGTGTGGTCACTAATAGTGTTGTCAAAAACAAAGCATTCCTAATAGTTACCACTCCTTCACTTGGCAGGTGTAAAACATGAGAATAGCTCTTCATTCATTTCTTCCTCCTCCGAGTCCCTATCCCCAAGGCAGGCAACCCAGGGCCAGGGGGTCAGCCTAGCATGGGGAACGACAGCTGGAGTGGGGTGAGGAGGATGTCCAGGGATGGAAGCAGCCCAGATGGGGTGTCCACATCAAAGTGTGGCCTAGCACGGGAATCTGGAGACCAGGCTGAAGAAAACATCGAGCATAATGGCAACTGGGCACTGGTGTCAGAGCCTGAGTGGGGCAAGGAGGAGACCTGGCATGCGGTAGCAGGGGCCCAAGGGGTGAGGGAGAGGAAGCATTAGGAGGCTGATTACATATGGACGGAGTCAGATTTGTCACGGTCATACAGAGTTTTATACAAACATAGTAAGGGAAATTAAAATGAACCCTTGGTTTTGGATTAGAACTGGATATATCAGTGCAAACACAGATTTCAAGGTATATATTATAGTGAGATGTAAAAATAAATATAAACTATGTATGTAGGTCTGTATTTTTATGTACATTTATATCGATGTGACTGTGTATGTCTATACATATATACAAATATTCTCCAGTTCTGTCCACTGACGGTCCTGAAGAAGTACAACCCCTCCAGGAACAGACACACATACTACCCAGATCTTGGCTTCTAAATACCATTTTCTACTAAAAGAAACCAGGATTTCCTAGGAAAATGCTTAATTCAGGACTATGGCAGGAAAATTTCAGATAAGCCTGGGAGATCGTTTTGTATCAGACAGGACGTACTCCAAGAATGATGGGGACATCTTAAAAGGACAAGGAAGATGGCTGGAAGAGATTTTATTTGTACATCATACTAAATAATGTTACTAATGGATTATAACCCACGGAATTAAACTAAAACCATGAGTCCACGCAAGTCTTAATCTCAGGGTCGTGAGTTCAAGCCCCACGCTGGGCATGGAACCTCCTTTAAAAAAAAAAAAAAAAGTAAACCAAAAACCATGAGTTCACACTTGAATGAATAAACGAATAATCAGACATTTTGACACTGATTTATTTACATCCCTATAAAATACTTACTACCTCAAGAGAAAATGAGAACATCTATAATACAGAATACCACCACCTTCATCAACTGACCAAAATGATCATCATCAGTAATGGGACAAATCAACCTTACCACGCGATGGGAGACAATGAGAACATAACCTCGCTTCTGTGATGTTCCTGCTAAAGATGGATAATGTGAATCTAAGATACATCAACAAACCAAATAGAAAGACATTCTACAAAATAACTGGCCAGTAATCCTCGAAAGTATGAAGTCTGCAGAATTCTAAGAAACACTGTGTAACTGTCCCCATCCCAAAGAAATTAAACAGATACACCAACTTAAGGCCACACGTGATTCTGAACTGAATAGTTCAGTTTTTTGTACCATTCAATCCCCATCCCCCGCAAAAAGTCTGGTTTTAGCCAACAAGTGCTACAAGGTATTCTGTACTGTATTTGCAACAATTCTATTAGTTGTGAGATTATTTCGTAAATTTTAAAAAATTATTTTTTTAAAAAGACGAAAGTGATGGCTTAAAGCATATATTTAGCCCAAACATGGTAAAGAGTGCTCACTGTCCCCTGAGAGCTCTTGCTGCTTTCTTAGGGAAAAGAGAAAAGCGAGATGCTCTCATTTGTGTGGCCCGTTCTGACTTCATCAGACTTTGAGGCTGGCCTTAAACTCTAGATCCCCTTCTCCTGTTCAGAATGGAACCGTTCACTACGTGCTCCCAGAGTTCGGATCACAGTGTTAGGCATTACTGGAGATGTCAACCAGATCCCACCTCTACCCCTCCATTCTACAGCTGAGAAAACTGAGGCCCTAGAGAGACCAAGAATTAGGGCAACACCAAGCTCAAGGAAAAAGGACAAATGGAAAGCAACTACAGAAAGTAAAACATCAAAATGTAAAAGCTCTTCGCAGCAATTAAGAGCTTTCACGGGGGAGGCCTGTCAAATGCCAGCTACCTTAACTCTTTCAGATTTGAAGGAACCACTCACTGCCCTCTGTAACCATAATGAACAGTGTTCACATTTACGAAGGCTCCTACTACGTGCCACAAATCATGCAACGCACGTCACATCATCTCATTTAACCCTCACAGCCTCTGACGCGGACGTTTATCACCCCTCTTTCACCATGGAGGAAATTCAGGATTAGGGTCAGTATGCACCTCGTTTCAGAAAATCAGAGGCAGAAGACCCAAAACTGAACCCTGACAGGCTGACGTCCAAAGCCTGGGCTCTTACCTGCTTGTGCCCAGTGCCGGGTGCCTGACCCGCCCACCCCCCTGCGCCACCACCGTGTGACTGCACCGCCACCACCCCAAGAAGGCTGGAGTCAAAGGGCAAGGAGCTCCTTCGGCACCCTCCAGTTGGGACAATGGTCCAGGACAAGGGCTCTCAGAACTGGATTTGCTAAAAACGAGCCCATCGAAAAGGTGGGAATGGGAAGAAAATACCATGCAGGGAACCACAGCTACCCACCCGGACGGTGAAGAGCCTACGACACGGCTTCTCTGGCCCTTCCACACTCGACCCTGCGGTGTGGAGCCTGAAGAAGCTGCAGTGATGACAAACTTATCTAAGAGCCTTCTGCCACGGAGCAAAACCAGCAAAAGCCAGGTCCCTGCCCTGAACAGAAATATCTTCACCTAATAGCAGGTCTGGGCACATTTAAAAAAAATAAGAAAGGAAGAAAGGAAGAAAGGAAGAAAGGAAGGGAGGAAGGGAGGAAGGGAGGAAGGGAGAAAGAAAGAAAGAAAGAGAGAAAGAAAGAGGAAAGAAAGAAAGAAAGAAAGAAAGAAAGAAAGAAAGAAAGGAAAAAAGCAACATAGTATAGCATTTGTTTTCTTATAAACTCATTTCATAGCGAAATAATGTCACACATTGTTTTTCTCACAGTCTCAATTCAAACACTCATCCATCCATTGTAAAGGCACTGCCAAGAGTCACTCCAAGAAAACAAAAACGCAATGCAAAGTTGAGGAGGAAGAGAAATACGTACCATTCAATACACAAATGGCTCTAACCTAATACGGGTAAGAGCAGCTTTGTACCTTCGCTCACAACTTTTAAAAAAATTAACTAGAGGTCATGATTTAATTTAAAATCACTTGGACTTTCTCTATATCAACTTTTACAGACCCAGGTTTGGTACCCGTCCTGATGAAAAATTAGTTATAACCTGGGAAACAAATTCTATGCAGGCCCTTCGTAGCTCCGATGAACCACCTCCCAGCCCGTGCTAAGGAGGCCCAAGAAGCCACCGCCTCACCAAGGCAACCTGATAACAGAACGGGTTTCTTAGCAACAATGGTAGTCACAGTAACCATTCACCATGGTATTAGAATTAGGTTACCCACCCGGGTAGAGGCCAAAGGAATAATTCAAACTCATTAAATCTATAGGCCCAAGGTAACTAGAAAAACACCATTTTTTAAAATGCCACTTGTGATTCGCCTATGAAATTAAGCTCTTCTCTGACTTTTCAGTGCCAGACTGGATGAGGAGATATGTAGAAACATAATTCCCAATTGCACAACAATCCTTGATGTTTTTAATACCTTTTTCTTGAAGAAATTTGGAGCAAGGGTATATGATATCTGTTCAATTAGATTCTTTTCAACAGAGTCTTTTCACCAACAGTATAAAGTTAAGAGTACAATGTATAATTTCGATGAGAAGATGATTTTGCAGAAGCAGAAAGTTATAATTCAAACAAAAAATCAAAACTTTGGAGTGTATATGAAAGTAGTCTTAAATTCCATTAACAGGGGCGCCTGGGTGGCACAGCGGTTAAGTGTCTGCCTTCGGCTCAGGGCGTGATCCCGGCGTTATGGGATCGAGCCCCACATCGGGCTCCTCTGCTATGAGCCTGCTTCTTCCTCTCCCACTCCCCCTACTTGTGTTCCCTCTCTCGCTGGCTGTCTCTATCTCTGTCAAATAAATAAATAAAATCTTTTAATAAAAAATTCCATTAACAAACAAATAACAACAACAAAAAAACACAACGATTTCCAATTCATTAAAAACATCCATGAAACAAGAGTGATAATTTGCTTTTAAAGTCAAATATTTATATAAACATTTGTTCACATATTACAAAAGGTTAATAAACATTCTATAGATGGAAAGAAATTTAGAATTTATATAAATAACACTTCCCAAAATCTACAGCAGACATTGTTTGTGTCGGGAAAATACACGTTTAACACTGCAATGAAGAGTGACGTGAGCTATTCAATTTTCAATTTTTATTTCAATTTTTACTTGCAACCCCAGTCATTTCCTGTACCTAAGATCACTTAATCATTCATAAAAACAGAATGTTTTTCACAAATGCTAGGCTGTCATGTTAGGAGCTTTTCGGTCTCATCGCACCCAATGAAAGAATATTTCACAAGAAATATAAGCCTGATTATCAAATGGGACCGTTATCTTTAGTAGTTACACATAACCTCACTCGTAGTTGTATAATATAGATCCTGTTTCTGTCTTATTTCACATGGCAGGAAAGCTCGTCTCAGGCAAGAATCCTTTCTCTACAGCTCTCCAAATACCTACTGGAGTACCTGGCAAACAGCAGGAGCTCACTAAGGCCTGCCAGTTGGACAAATGCCTGAATCGGGACTACTCCACCAACAGTATAAATCTTAATACAATCGTATAAACTTTGCTTGTTCACCCGTAATTAACATATTCTTTTTGCCATTCGCCTTTCAGTGTGGGCATGTCAGTTATCATAAAGATGATGCAATTTTTGAAAAACTTTATCTGATCTTCCTTTTGTGGCACAACCTTGAGTTACTGTAGTTTCCTCACGAGGACTCGTTTCTAGACATCAAAAACATCTTCCCTTCTAACAGAGCGTCCCAGCATGAGAAGGAAGAAAGGCACCAGACCAAGCAAACCTAGACAAAATCCAGGCATCCCAAATCCTAGACAGAGTCCAGCAGAGGTGGTGAATAGCAGAGATGTCCTCAGCCAGCAACCAAGATGCTACGGGGCATGTGCAGCAGGAAGTGCCACCAAGACCAAGATGACAAGTCAACAGTTAGGAGCCCCAGCCAAATAAAAGCCATTCAAAATCATCGCTCTTCTAAAAACAAGAGTAATATGATCCTGCTGTGCATTTGAAGAGGATTCTGCAGTAGCTTTCAATAATATATCTAAGACTAACAGCTCAAATATCATGGGGAAAAAAATGATAGTACAAGTGAGAAAGGAGGTCGGAGGAAGAGGACAGAAGACAGACTGCCGCCTAGGATTTAACACCGGGAACACAGCATTACAGATTTAGAGAGGAATCAAATGGCTGAAATGAGGAATGAACAGACAATCCCAAGTGTACATTTTAGACATTCGCTATTTTGCAAATAAACTGCATCCCTCTAGATACTGAAGCTAGATCTAGAGAATGAACTCGTTCCAATAGTTATCTGAATTTTGAAGACACTGTTGTTTCTAGCCTGAAATAAGCTGCATTTGACACATCCAACCTTGATAGATAATAATTTGTATCTCCAGAGCTCTGCAGTTAAGTCCTTGCTCCCACAGTAAGTACATGGGGGGTTACAGACTCTTCACAGGGGAAATACCAAAAAGTAGGATGAAGTCGTAACAGTCAAAATAAAATAGGAGATAAAATACTTACAGAATTAATCCTTCCTGAATAAATGCATGTGAGCATACCCAGTAACAGAAAGGCAAAATACTGAACTAGCACCAGTACTTATAAAACGGTCTTCCGTGAATTTGATTAATAGCAGTTGGTTTTCTAGAGCCTGATCACAAACCCTACCTCCATCCTCCCATGGAAGCTTGAAATTGAGTTTTCTACCCTGAGAAACCAAGAATCAGATTGTTATGTTAGGAGACACAGTCTGGCAACATATATGTCACATGTACCACCTCGGACCCCAACCCGAGACCACGGCAGACCTCACCAAACATTGCACCTTTCCCCCTGAGCCCAGAGACTATTTCTGGATCCTGCACTCGGCACTCCAATCAACTACAATCAATTAGTCAAGAGTTCGCAGGAAAGTGGAAACTGCATTTTCCTTGCTGCAAAATGGACAAAACTGGAAAGTCAGAATTTGAAACCTCGATCCACCACTTAAATAGTCTGTTTAAGTTCTGAGAAACTCGGGCCTCCTGACCTTTAGTGATGACCATGTCAGTTTTCATAGCATTAACAGCGATGGTTGAGATTAAGAGCAAAATTTGCCCGGTCCAAAGCGAATGTTTACTGTATGTTAAATTCCTCTAAGACACTCCCACTGCCCCCAAAATATACCACTGTGTTGAGATTAACAGCAGCACATACACCAAATACTGATACAAGAGTAAGAGAGTCTGTAAGTTTAATAGTGAGGACCAGGACTAACTTAAAACAGTAACTAAACACACAGACACAGGAAAAAACTCAGTGACATGAGACCAAGAGGACTCAGTCTCCAATCATCATCAGCTATGTGCTGTGTGATCTTAGGCAAATGGCACAGCTTCTCTGAGCCTCAGTCCCTCCACCTGGAAAATAAAGAGGCTTGGTTATGTTTCATGGTCTCATTTACTTCTAACACTGTATGATCTTATAAGTGAAATGAGATTATAAAGATAATTTCAAGTTCAATGTTTTATCATTAAATGAGACACAGTGGTTATCCACCAAATTTTTGAATATTTAATCTTCCACCTCCCCACACCCAGATGTTACACTGAATAAACTTACCCATTACGGTTTAGTTTAACCTATCTATTTATGCCTACAACTATTTACAGGGATGAAATTTATGAGCTGACTACAGAAAGGAAGAATTTCATCACAAATGCTGTGTGCGACAGATGCTGCGATCAGATTCCTACCTTACTGTTTCGAAGAACACTGTAAGCCCTTCCACCTCATCGTCTGATATCTCCCATAGTTCGTGGCCATCCGCAGCCTTTGCTGAGAAGGCTACAGCTGAGACTGTACAATTTTAAAGCTCCGTGAGAGGCCAGCTCACTACATGAATCTCAAGGTGTTTCTGCATTGCCACCATTCCCACAGCCTCACGCTCACTGCCCTTCGTTCTGGTCACTCCAGTCCTGTTTGCTTGGGGCCACACACCTTATTAAGCGCCTTTATAAAGGATCAGGTGCTCAGAGTGGGCTGGACTCACAAGAGAGAAACAAGGCTCCAGCAGGACAGAGCCATGTTGGAGGCGCAGAGCTGAAGTCCAGCTGCCTGGGCTGACCTTCCAATTCCCTTTCTTGCCAGCTCTGCATTTGGTCAAGGCGCCTAACTTCACTGAGCTTCAGCTTCCCCACCTGCGCAACAGGAATAAACACGGTTTATTGTCAAGACACACTGAGCAACTAGCAAACACCAGCTGCTAGGTATGTGAGAATGATAAAGGATCACAACTCGATCAGTTCCCTGGTATCTCTCCATTCCAAACAACGTAAGAAACTTGACCGAATGATGTGATTTTAAAGGAAGCAAACAGCCAAATTTATTCTAAACACTGGTTTTCTGGGACTATTACTTATTATTAGAAATAAGAAGGCTCTGCTTTCAACTCCAAAAATGGAAAAAACTACCTCCGTTGCCATGGTGAGCACCTGTTGAGGTGGGAGCACCTTGTCATACAAAGTTTGAAATAGAAAGCAGTGGATTCTCAAGGAAGGGTATTGCAGAGGAGACGCCAGCAGAAAGCCAGAGGGGGATAAGGGGCCCTCTAACAAACCTGCCCTAAGTGAAAATTTGTTTTTATGACATCCAGAAAAATAAGAGTATGTAAATGAGAATATTTTAATTGAACCTTTTTTTTAAAACAAATTTCCCCCTTTAAAATGTCACCATGGTAGAAAGCGAACTGTTATCTTAGAAATGAGTATTACAAATTGTGACTATCCCATTATTATGACTGAAATTTACAAAGTTTAGCCAAGTTCACCGTTCCTTGGAAGCAAATATTAACGCTAATATGGGGCACCTGGGTGGCTTAGTTCGTTAAGCGTCTGCCTTCGGCTCAGGTCATGATCTCAGGGTCAGATCAAGTCCCAAATCAGGCTCCCTGCTCAGCGGGGAGCTTGTTCTCCCTCTCCCTCTGCCCCTCCCCCCCACTCATGTACACACATTTGCGCTGACAAATAAATAAAATCTTAAAAAAAAAAAATCATTCCGGGGCACCGAGATGGCTCAGCTGGTTAAGCATCTGCCTTCAGTTCAGGTTATGATCTCAGTGTCCTGGGGTAGAGTCCTGCATGGGGCTGTCTGCTCAGCAGGGAGTCTGCTTGTCCCTCTGTCCCTCCCCCATATCGTGCGCTCTCTCTTTCTCTCTATCTAATAAATAATCTTTAAAAGCAAAAACAAAACAATTATTTCTCCAACATGTACTGAGTGCCCAAGTGGCAAGTATCACTCTGAGTGACACAGAGGTGAACAAGACCACCGCCATCGCTACTCACACGAAGCTCACCCTTTTGGCTGGGCGGCTGAGAGCACTCAAACGGTCAGTAACCAATAAAGGTATTCTGTTACACATTACTACTACGTAATAAATAAGCAGAGGTCAAGTAATGTTTTCCCCTAAGAGAACTGCATCCATTTTTCAAAACAAATAGGATTTTTTATAATAGGATTTTAAGATCCAGTTTTAGAAGGAGCAATACAAACATTCGAAAGGATTCTACTTCTTGCCATATACTTCTGATACAACTGGAGAAGCAAGGACACGTGGTTCTGTGAGGCGAGCCACTGGGTAATAACCCAGAAGAACTCATTTAGAAAAACCAGGAAGTTTATCACCACCTTAAGCAATACCGGAGACAAGATTTTTTAAATTTTTTTTTTTATTTTTTAAAGATTTTATTTATTTATTTGACAGACAGAGAGACAGCCAGCGAGAGAGAGGGAACACAAGCAGGGGGAGTGGGAGAGGAAGAAGCAGGCTCCCAACCGAGGAGCCTGACGTGGGGCTCGATCTCAGAACGCCGGGATGACGCCCTGAGCCAAAGGCAGACGCTTAACGACTGAGCCACCCAGGCGCCCCTGGAGACAAGATTTTACAACAGTTTCATACCTCCAGCAGCTAAACAAAAATAAGTTAAAAAATAAAAAACAAGTTAAATCATGTTGCCAACGACAACTTTGGCTTTGAAACTCAAATCAGCCAAACTATGGGCCATGTTACCCCTTCTGGTTGTTGATGACAACACCGAAACGCCACAGGGAGGTGCCTGTATGAATATGAATTGATAACGCAGCTCACAGAACGAATGAGAGAGAACAGGGCAAGGGAGAGAACGAGGAAACAGAAAAATCTTCAACCTCAGCCTCTCCTCACCACCTCATCTGTTAAAGACAAACACAAAGAGCGGAGATGCTAGAGGAGGACACTTAGAATATCCATTATTCTCTCCTCCCATCGACTTCACTCTCTCATGCTGGCGGAGGCCTTGTAAAGTAGGAACAAAAATAGCATAGTGCAAAGGAACTAGAAACCAGAAATCTGGGGAAATGGCATATGCATTTTCCCCCTTGGTCAAATTTACGCAGCTTGTCAGGCCTTTCCAAGACTGTGGGGGTTGTCAATGAGTCTGGGGGCTGTTTTCAGGGGTGACAGGGGACACCCATAAATGTGTCCTACCCATAAATCTTTAAATTCTTAACTGAATAAAAAGCAAGCATTTCAGATGCTTTTTGAAGGATTCTGCCACACTGTTCAAATTCCAAATTTGGAGTTCAGGGGGGGTTGTTTGTTTGTTTGGGGGTTTTTTCTCTACAAAATATTGCCATGGAGGTGAGGATAAGAGCATATGCAATGCCGGATTTTATTTAGACATCAAAAGAAACAGATAACTTTATGAACTCAATTATTTACTTTTTCCAGTTTCCATAAATTAAAAAAACCACAGCAGACGGAACATCACAGAAAAAGTACCATTGCTGGAGGAGGGCAGTGAGGCAAGTAATTCTAAGAACACTTATTTCACGGAAATTCGTGAAGCTCCCCAACTTTTGAAAGCCCTACTTCAGCTTTCACAGCGCTCTTCCTCTTCCAGCCTCAACGTCGACAATTCAGTTCTTGTCAATTATAGTCACTCTCCTTTTTGTTGCCTGGTCTTCAAGAATCTTAGTCTCTGAGTAAAATAGAAGGTATGGTCCCCAAAAGTAGTGATGGTTTGCAAGAGCTAGCAATTCAGTAAAAATTCAATATACACTTATTAAGTTTTCTAAAGAGAAGCAAAGAAGGCACAAAATCTACATTAAATTAGTGCAGTATAATTACTTCCTCATAATTCAAACACAGTGAATACATGAGACAAATTATCTGTCTTTGTAAGGAACTAAATTACCAATACAAAGTTCACAGAATCCTTTGGCCTGTTTTGTGGCAACAGTAGCTCAATTTTCCCGTAACTATGATAAACATATTCTAAATTAAATGATATAAGGTAACATGACATATTGCAAATAGAAAGGAATTAAGTTTTTTTCATGAGTTTTTTAAATAAAACATTTGCTTTCCAATCTCAGTAAGGAACAGATCACTGCAAAAGAACTAACTCCATCTTTAAACACTTGAAAATAAGATAAATACATTCTGTAAAAGAACTGAGTGTCTCCAACTTCCCTAAAATAAGAATGTGAGTAACGAAAACAGAAAAGTTCTGATTTAGCACAAATTATTTTTCAGAGGTGAGGCCTTACACAGGATTAAGGGTCTTCTATGTCTATCTGGATTGCTGGCCTACAGATTTCTAGGCTATCGGGCCAATCAATGGGTATGGTGAGAGAAAGAAAAAGGGCCAGAATGAGGCTAGGACATTTTTTTAAGTCTACCTAGTGGAAAGAAATGGGAAATCCTTTCTCTGACCTTTCGTAAATGAAAAGGTTATGTGTCACATGAAAGATGCTATAAAACTGACAGAACCTACCAGAGAAGAACCAACCAAGTAGACAATGGAGCTGAAATGGTTTTCTGTGATAGATCAATGTTGATGACAAAAGTCATTAATAAAAGTCCGCATCTTCAAAATGGCAAACAGTAATCGCCTTTGTCTACCATCCCCGGGGGGAAAAAATTTATAGCTAGTAGTTCACTGCCTGGACACCAAGTTCCAGAATGGTCAACAACATGCATTCTTAATATTTGAATTGTGGTCTTTTTTTTTTTTTTTTCTTTACTTCTGAATCTTAAAAACTTCATTTGTGGAACAGGTGGCTGACAGTGCTTATGAAGTGATCCAACCGAAAGGCTGCGCATCCTGGGCCACCGGACTGTCTGTGGCAACTTTGGCAGGAAGTATTATGAAGAATCTGAGGGGGGTGGGTCCAATTTCCACCATGATAAAGGGTCTCTATGGAATCAAAGAGGCTGTCTTCCTTGGTGTGCCTTACATCATGGGACAGAACGGAATCTCAGACGTTGCGAGGGGGACGGACTCCTGAGGAAGAGGCCCATCTGAGGAAGAGCACAGAAACACCCAGAATGATCAGAAGAGAGCTGCAGCTCTGAGGCTCTAATGTGCCACTTGGCTGTCTAGGCTGCAACAGGACTTTGCTTAGCGGTTGTGCATCCTGTCCTTTTTATCTGACCAGTGCCGCAAGGAGCAATGTGGAAAGGGCCTAGGAAGAACATCGATCTCCTAACGTTACAAATAGGAGCGGCTCACGAAACCGTGCAGCTATATCCCGATGCTGGGTGGCACCTATCTTGCGTAGACCTAAGCTAACTTAGGTCGAACAGCTCCGCCGCACCTCGGAGGCCCCGTTGCCAATGCTCTAGACGCCCCAGCTGCTCTTCAAACCAGATGCGTGTTCGCTGCGTGCTTACAGAACCTTCGGTTCCCTCACCCAACACAGCTAGTCCACTGCTTTTCTCCAGTCACATCCTGGGATCCAAGGTATCGATCCAGTATCGCCCAGACTGTGCACAACTGCTCTGAAGGCTATTGTTTTCTGTGCCTTATGCATCAGAATAGTGGACTGCCAGACACTGTAAAACGAAAAATCTGCATATAAACAGTGCAATCAACCATCCAAGTGTCACGCCGACTAGAACAAACACTGAACAGTGGAAAAAAATATTCGTATGTGAGAATTATCAAAAGGGCTAACAGAGAAGATCTGTTAGCACTTCCTAGTGAGATAATTTTAAAACAGTATTTCCTAAAGAAAAGAAAACCCCAGAAGAAAATTTCTCACAACCAGTATCTGAAAGACTGGTATTGTGGCTTGGGAATAACTGGACTGCTGGTGCTCCCAGCCTCTAAACCTTCGGCTCCTTCACCTTTACCCGCTGGCTGGTCACACCGCCCTGGGAGGGATACGAGCAATCGGCCGTTCCGGTGTGCAGGCTGACAGGCCAATCTGCCAGTAAAATCACCACTTCATTTAAGACTTGAAACTTTACTGATCCTGAATATTTTTTAAGGCTTTAATTTTTTTTTCTTGCTTTTGTTCATACCGTTCTAGGATGTTAAACAGAACCAATAACTAGAAAAGTTCTCTCTTATTTTTGTAAGTTTTGCCAGAAAGCGTACCCCCGTCATCCCTCTTATCCAATGATCTTTTCTACATAGCCATCACCACCTCTCGTAATGGTACATGTTCGCTCATTTAATTCTTTACTGTCTGTATCCTCTGTTCCACTTGCTGTGGTCTTCTCAACGCGAAGACCCAAAATGGCGACGGTCAGAGCTCACTAGGATGAGCTGAATAAAAGAACAATGCAAGAGGCAGCAGAAATTTAAAGTGAAGGCTTTGAGGTCAATTGAGACCTGGCTTCAGATTTCCACTCTATCTCTTAATAGTAATTCGATGAATTACTTATATTTTCTATATTTCTATGTCTTCATTGGTATTTTAAATAACAGCACTTATCTCAACGTCGTCATGGGGATCAGAAGCAGGTTACACACTTAGCCACACACCTAAGACACACTAGAATGAATAGAAGCTAGCTAGTAATATTAGAGCAAAACTCTAAGCCAAAATGGAGGTGCAGGGGGTAGAGGGAGAACCACACAAGAAATCCTTAGTCTCAAGGTAACCGGTTGAAATATTGGAAAGTTACCAGACTTATCAGATGGTTGGACTTCTAGACTTACATCTCCTCCCTGGAAGGGAGGCTGAGTGAGGAAGAAGATACATCTCTCCTACAGTTTAATAAACTTATCGTGTAGTTGAATTTACCAATACTGAAAGGCTATCCCAGTCAAGGACTAGAATAGACCAGGCACATAAAGTGCTAAGACTAGCAAAACTTGGATAAGAGGAAATATGAAATGCCACAGAAGACTGAAAGACAGGTAATGTCATCCAAAGACAAAACACAATTTTCTCAGAAGTAAACAGGCAGTAAGATGGATAAAACCGCCTAACTGTATTTCCAACAACAATCAAAAGTGGATTAAAATGACACACAATCTGACAACATTCTAAGAACCGTACTGCACCTACAATTAAGTGAAGCAACTCACTTTAATGACAAAACGAAAGAAAGATCCGTCTTTCAAATATATTGTGAAGTAGAGGGGCAGTTCTAGGTTTCGGTACGTGGCAATTATAAACCTCTGGAAATGAAATTGGGAGCAGGACGGCAATTTTTACCTCCTACTAAATCGGACATTTTATAAATGTAAATTTTATATAACCAACTGTGTTTTGAAATAATCAAACTTAAAAGCTATCAGAAATTCTGACTCAGTAATCAGAAGTCTCACTTCTTAAAAAGCACAAAGAAGTATAAGGATGACCTGAATCTGTCCATACAAATTCCAAAGAGCAACCGCCCAAGGGCTTCTTATTTTTTGTATTTAGAACCTTCATGTCACAGAAAGTGAAAGCAATCTAGAATACTCATCTTTTAGCTTGCTGCATCTTGCTTTGACTTGCCAAACAGACAACACAATCAGCTTTCTATAATTTCTCTGCTGCTGGTGTGGCAAAAGGGCGGGGCTCAGGAGCAGAAAACTTTTTATAACACTCTGAGTTCCTTTTTAACCCTTTCCTACACTAATAACATACTTCACCTCTAGTTCTCATTCTCGCACCTCAAGTTCATTACATCCTGGCACCAAAGTAAACAGATTCTATAAGAACATTTATAATCTATTCCAAATATCACCATGTTTTACTGGCACTGGTATTAAAAAAAACATAGATGACATCTTAAGGGAGAGAAACTTCCTCAAGATCCCAGGCTCGAATTCCCTGCTGAGGGACGCTACGGGTCCTACGGTCTATGCAAATCACACCCGGACCAGTCATCTTGCAAATACCTTTCGCAAAAGCGTGCCTGGAACTGCCACCACACTCTGCCTGGGCTGACACTCTGGACAGGGACTGGGTCACAGCCCCCAAGGTGCTGATCACTAGTTCCCCACAAGAGGAAAAGCCCAGCGAGCTCGGGGCCTCAGGAAGTCCCCTTGGAGCCTGGCACGCCATACCCACCGTGCACTCCAGACCTCGGCCCAGGCGGTTCTGACTCAGCCTTCCTACCCGGCTCTCCAGCTGCTGCTGTGAGGACACCACGGACAGTCACCAGCCTGACTCACACTTCTTTCCTGACTCTGTCCATCCTGTGACCGAATCGGCCTCGTGAGTTGTTCTCTCCGCTGACCCAGCCTCCGCTTGCGGCCTCCCCGTCCGGTTGGCAAAGGATTTCTCGCCATCGACCTTGCTGATTCTGGTGGGTCAAAGGAAGTCACTGCCCTAAGGGCAAAACCACCTCCATGCTGAGGTCGCTGCTGTTGAGACAGGAACACACACTGGCAACTACTTCTGGTGCGGAAGCTCCAGACCCCTTCAAACTCAACAGGCCAGAGTAAGGACAAACACAAGCACACGTCCTGATTTGTGAAGCGGTCTGGGAAGACACTAGGAGGCTTCCCAAGGACATCCACTCAGCGGGTGAGCAGCGGTCTGTCTCCCCGAAAGGCCCCGATGCCTCCCTCTCTCTTAGCTACAGGAGGGAGGCAGGTACTGAGTGGCTATCTTTAAAGAAGACATACCAACACTACTTGACCGACCACAGTACGTTCTAAAAGCATTTTTTTTAAATATCAAATGAATGTATCTGCTAGGAAGGCCTGTCTCATTTCGAATCTTTTTCCAGCTTATTCTGGTAAAGATCCAAAATCAGTTAGAGATTATTAAGGAAACCAGCTTCTGTCAAGTGGGAAAGGAAAGGTCACCTTTACACATCGTGGCTCCCCTCGGGATTTTCTTCCCCCAACCTAAACCACAGGCTCCAAGTGATTTCAGGTTTTCCCGCTCCTGAGGAGACTGAACAGGACCTAGACCATCACCTCCCAACTCGAAGATACTATGACCCTAGTAAGTAGTACCAGTTTGTAACCGGGTCCAGAAGTCCAGGCGTAGTTGACCATCACCCTGTGAATTCCCAGTTATATGGGCCTCTTCTCTTCCAGGGCTGTTGCCTGCTCTCCCCGTATACCCAGTTCTCTCGGTGGCACAACTAGATTCCCAGACCCAGCTAGAAACGTGCTCGGACCTCCCCCTCATCCCTCACATGCCATCCGTTGCGGAGCTCTGTCCTGTCTCCACCCCTACAGCCACTACACAGGGCTTTGTGCACAGTAAGCATGCAAATATTTGTTACATGAGGGAATAAACCAGAGGAGTACAACTTATTCTCAGAAGTTTTATTTACACACACACACACACACACACACACACACACACACTGCCTGCTTGCTTTCAGGGAAACGCGGGTTAAAGCCGAAGACCACAGCACATACTTGGAGGTGAATCATTCAGGCTCTCCAAGTGTAGGGAGCCCGAAGAGAATTCTGGAGGCTTGGGAAAATATGGACTGCAGACAGCCATACCTCCAGAGATTCATCCTCAATAGGGATGAGAGAGGTCTAGGAATCTGCATGCTTTCCAAACACCCAGGAGACCCACCAACCACACTGGAGAAACACTGCGGAGCTGGGTGCACAGCCGACGCACAAGGGGAGCCAAGGGACCACGCTGCCCGCACCCACTGCCACGTGCGTCAGAGGAAGAGACGCGTAGTTCTGCTTGTGGACCCACTAAGGAACAAGTGCCATCAAAAGAAGCCAATGTGAAGCAAGGAAGAGACCAGAAATGCTTCCGTAAGTCGCTAGGTCAGAATGGAGCCAGTCAGGGTCACCACAAAGCTGTGGTTGAGGACTATAGAATGCAAAACCTGAACGAGGTCATTCAGTCATTCCCCTCTTCAGACGGATGAGGAAAATAAGTTCCAGGAGACAGCATTACCTCTCTAAACCCTTGTATTTGGGGACTATATGTATGTTGCCAGCAGGGAGGGGATGGCGCAAAACCCAGGTAGTCCCACTTCATACCATCTCCCTATAGATATGAAGTGAGTGTTTTACTATAGACGCTGTGATTGCCTCAACGTAATTTCTAACCTCACATCCTATATTTACCTCGATCACAACTGTTATTTTTATGATACTCCATGGCCCACTGGTCCCCAGAGAACATCAAAATACAGAGTAAACCTTTTCAAAACTATACATTCCAAAAACAAACCAACTTCCTGATCAAACACGAAGATGTATGGTATAGTCATACTTACATCCCAAGCCAGGACGATGAAAACCACGAACGCTCACCACTGGCTGTGTGAGGGAGCTGAACTTAACGGGCAGCGCGGGAGCAAAGGACGCGGGGCTCAGAGTGTGGCACAGGCTTCTACCCACAAACAACTTCGGACTTCTTCCAATTTTCCTTACCTGTGGCCTTCTATCGTAATCTGCATTTTTATCCTTTTTACCATCTCTCCACAGATATCTTTGGTTCTAAGACATATTAAAATGACAAGAACGTGGGATCGCAGGGATATCCCAGCTCACTGAGTTTCTACACATCAAGCTTTTGTTTGTTGCCTTCTGTCCCTCCCATTTACCTGTTGTTCCTAACGAGACAGCCTTGACCCCCTGCAAAACTGGAGCTCCTTAACTCTTACCGGACTGTGTCTTACCATCTGCCAAGGAAGAGCATTATGAGTGGTGATTTAAAAAGCCTCATAAAAAGTTCACAGGCAGTTTTAAGCAAAGCTTGTGATCTTCTCTTCCCACCTGCTTTAGAAAGTCAGCATGCGAGCTTTCGGGTGACAGGCAGCCAACTTCTTACAAATGTTCCCTAGGCCTCCAATTCACCCATCAGTACATCATGCCTAATGGGTTTGCCAGGATTTTAGCTTGTCTGGCTTCCACGGGCCAGCATTCTGGCCATACTAGCCTACAGCTGCAATGATATGTTAGCCTCTGCCCGCCTCCCCTCACCCCCCTCACCCTCACGGGCTGGGACCATCGACACTTGGCAATCTAGAACAGACAGCAGCCGAGAGCTTACGTTTCAGACTCCGATCGGATTCAAGGTCAGTTCCTTCATGAGTCGTTGCGTGGTCCTAAGCAAGTTACCTAGCCTTTCTGACCCTCAGCTTGCCCCTGTGCAAAACACAGGGGTTATAAAGAATCAGACCTTCCTCGGGGCTATTGGGAAAGTGGTATCAAATAAGCAAATTATGTCAAGCACATAATAGGCTTTCAAGAGGAAGGTCTTTCACACCTATTTCCGAGACAGAAGAGATGTTTGCGACCCCTTCGAGCTAACACTATAGTCAGCTCTGAGCTATATTCGCACTCCCCTGCTATCCAACAGCAAAGCTTCACAACTGGCAACCTCACACTTCCAAAGGCTGTAGCACTTACCAGGGTAAGTGCTCTGGTCTAAAGTGCAGAAGGAAGGCCCAAGGAGTGTGTTAAAATGCAGATTCTCAGGTCCCCGCCCTCAGAGATTCTGACCAGCAGACTCGTGATTAGGCCCAGGAACCTAAATCTTTAACAGGCACTATAGGTCATTCAGAAAAGTGACATCGGTCACACTTTAATAACTGCTGAACTAGTTTCTGATAAACTCATGATTCCTCTAGCACTTTCCAACTATAAAGCACTCTCACATGATCTCACTTGACCATCACCATCCTGGACAGGAATTCTAAAGGGATGCACCAAAATCATCTCTAATCCCAGGACCCTCTCTCATCCTCCCCATGAAATCCGTAGTTACANAATGAAGTCTTCTACCCCAACGTAGAGATGATTTTTATTTGGCTCATATTTAAAGGTGACAAAAACATCTCATGAACACCAAGAATGAGTTGAGACATTCCATGGAAGGTTAGGCCTCTTAAAGCATCAAACTTTAAACAGAAATCTCACTGAAAACTACCATGTTCTCAGAATCCTTGTAGGTTTTCAGTCCTGTTATTACCAGACATCTGTCTTTTACAGCTCCCCTTCCTTAAAATTTGCTGAGTTTCATCTCGCTTGGTCTGAGAAAGCCAAAGCTTCAGTGGGAGCACAGATAAACCAAACACCGCGAGGCATCGGTGAGGGAAGGAAGGACTCTTCTGTGAATCCGATGTACACTGCTTTAGTGTCGATTTATCCAAAATCTGATTGGCTAATCAAAGGCTTTTCAACCAATTACCTGGCTTGGGATTGGTTTGGGAACGGAGCATAAGACTGTGCTCCTTTAACCGACATTTCAGCTAAGTAGGGCCTGACTATCTATATTAAGCACTCATACGATGGGAGAAAATTTATATTCTCTGTAGACATTTAAAATACAAAACTGGGTTCATAAAAATTATCTAGATAAGACTATTCAGCACAGGAGTTTTCATTCCCATCCCCTCGTGCAGAAAAGGAGTATTAGGGCGGAAGTTTTTACATCTCCTAACTCTAGCCCCCTCCCCGGGAGAAACGGTGTCCTCTTGGGCGAGCCCCAACACCTCATCTACACTCAACAAGGTTCTCACATATTATGGTCATCAAGTGTTTATGTACTGGCGTTCGACTTACGGTTTTCTGGGCAGACTCCTCTCTTAGATTTATTTAAACCTCTTTAAAGAAAGAATATAGGTCAAATTCATTTTCTATCTTCCACAGTATTCAAAATATAAAAAGAACTCAATAAATTAGGCATTTGCTAAATGAAGAACCACCCGAGGCTGTTCCTGCTGCTGTAGCCGCACTCACTCCCAAAGCTGGACTTTCCTCAGATAAACACACTCTCAGTGGCCCCTCTCTAATTATTTGCCTTTCGGCAATGGGACGGAGAAACGTCTGAGTTGAGAAAATGAAGGGTGAAAGACTATTCAAGCATTTGGCTCTAATAGCTCCTCCACAGGTCTGTAAAATCCCAAAGAAACCATTTAAAAGAACAGCTCAGAAATGTTTTGGGGAAAATACTTTCTCCACTCAGTCTCCCCTCCTTTACTCCGCCAAGGCCCACAGATGACAGGAGGAGAAACAAGGGGCAGCAGACATCATCTTCTAGAGTTTTTCCCTGACGATAACTAGCTTCTCTGTCACAAACCTGACATAACTGAGCCACAAAAGCTCCATGAGACAGGAGCCTTGGACTGTCAGGTAAATCCAGGGACCAGAGCAGGGAAAGCAAAGCAGCAGGGGCCTGAGAAGGAAACAAAAATGAAAATGAGGAGAGCAGCTGGGAACCCCTCTGAGAAAGCATGGTGAGAGAGGAAATTAGACAAGGGGACCGGATGGACAACAAATCGGAGGGCGGGGGGGTCCTCAGAGGAAAGGTCTCCAAAGTCCATAGAGAATCAGCAATTTGGCCAAAGCATGTATGAATAATTGGGAATTAACTGTATACGCAAAAGACTTCACCTCATTTACCACAGCAGTTAGATAAACACCATGCTAAATCCAGTAAGACGCTGCTGGGCCGCAGCCTAACCGGGACCATTTGTCCTCCCTCTCCTCTACGACCCTATAGAAAGCTCACCGTGCCTTTGCAGTCACCCTCTGATTCCGTATGAGGCTTCTGTTTGTTTGTTTTGAAGAGGCTGGTTCCACTTCTCAAGATTGAGGTCTGAATAGGACTACATTAAGCCAGATGCTCTTTCTAAAAATCTTCCGAATCCACCCATTCAAAACATTAACATAAAAATAATCAGAGACCAGCTGTTGCAATTAACAAATTGTTTATATTTTCCCTTCCATTGGCTGAAAAGTACTAGAAGGAATTTTAAGCAAGACGAGATTGTCATTCAGCTTTAGGAGTTTCAAATACATGATTTTCAGGCTAAAAATAACAGTCCGTCTATCAGACTTCGTAGTGTATAAATAGGCTTCAATTCACAAGACTAAACTAAATGGGGGTCTCACCCTGCAGCAGAAAACAAAGCAGGCAGAAACTGAGCTATTTCCAGAATAAGGTTCAGTATTTGGAAACTTCTGGTCTTTTAGAATTTTCCCACTAGAACACAAGAGTAGTCTTCTCCAAATATGTTCAAATGCTTTTGGTCATAACGAGTTGAATGATGAATCCACCCTTTAGTCCGGGAAAACGGGAATCTTTCTGTGCCTAGAGGTGTGAAAGCGGCAGGGCCTTCAGAGCCCTCACCAAGAGGCTCTGGATTCCGTGTCAGAGGAGGTGGCCGCAGAGCACAGAAACATTCCCCCAAAGGGCATCTTTTACGACATGCATGAATGGATTCTCAGTTCGAGGATGGACTCAGAGTTTTCCCTGTAAATAACACATTGCTGAGCCAGGCTATATCAACACTGAACGAATCCCACTGGCAGCTCCTCCGGTTCCCATCTCAGCCCTCCTGCCACAGCAACAGCCCCTCTGTCCTCGGGCAGCGTGAGGCTTCGAGCATCTCCAGCATGACTCACGCAGTAGCTCCAAAATTACACATCGGGTCTTCTACAGACAGTGGGTTCAAAGAAGCCATTGGAATTGTTGTTTACTTCTTGTATCTGAATGGAGAAATTGCCATGAAGGTGTGTGGTAACCCTTTGGGCTTGATTTTAAAATGGTAATGGTCAAGTTCAGGACCCTCGGGATAAAAAAGAATGTGATACAAGCCTTGGGACCACCAGGGAGATGTCCAAAGGAAGGAACAGATAACCTTTATAACAGGCAGAAAAGCGAATTCTCCTAATTCCCTTATCATTCACCCCTGAGCAAAAGGCTCATAACATTCCTCCTTCATTTTACTGTATCCCGGTTTCTTTTTCTCTCACTTAATGCAAAGGGGAAAGAAAACTTCCCTTAAGAGACTCCTTAGGAAAAGTTAATAATTTAACTTTAAAAGTTTTCTATAAGTGACTTTACTGGAATTTTCTCCCAACAAACTGAAGAATCATTTCAATGCCCACATTCTACGGACGAGAGGCATTAAGATAGAAGATTAATTACAGCTGTAGGAAAACTGACGTCACTCAGACTAGAATAAACCCTTAGCAATCCACCCTGGGCTTGCCTTTCATCTTTCATTGAATTTGAGAAAATGAAAGAAAGGAAAGAAAGGCTCCTTATATTCAAATCGTGATTGTTTTTAAAACCATGATGTCACAGAACAACTGCAAATGCATACAAAAATAGGTATTGAAACATCAAACCAGTTTGTGTGAACCTGTATTTGTATTACGCTATTTGACATGCAAGGTTTCAAAGAATCTGGGAATTCCCCAGGTGAGTTTTTGGAACTGTATTTTTGCCGTGTTCCCATTGAAAGATTCCTTTTCAATACCAGTTCTACTTCATTTCTTCCCCAGGACCAGTCAGGAAATGCTCCTTTCCTCCAGGAACGTATTGCTTTGGGACAAAAAAAGGAGGAGGAGGAAAAGGAGGAAGGGGGGTGAGAAGGAGGGAATCTTTGATTTTTCTCTCAGATTTGCAAATTCAGACATCCCTTAGTCACATAAAAAAAAATCCAGAAATTGAGACCTAAGAACTCAAGATATTCCTACTTCTAATCTGAAATATTCCTTACTTGGTCACTTTTTTTTTTTTTAATCCAGAAAATGAGATGCAGATAGTTTTTGATCAGGTTTAAATACACTCCAACAAAAGTACAGAAATTCCCACAGGCATCAAAAAGAAAATGCTCATTTTCAGAGATGCCTTAGAAAACATGTATCAAACCGTACATCCGTTAAACCATCATTTACCTACTGACAGCACTAAAAGCTGCTAAATGATTTAGACCAGGGGGTGTTTGAATCCTGATAGTAGAGCATATTTTTGCAGACACACAATGTTTTCTTTTTGTAAGAGGCAGAGGAGGAATGGAATGACTGGCCAGGCAGCAATGGCTCTCCTTAAAATAATAAACCTTAAAATGTTTCTAGTCAACCACAACATACCTATTTTGCTACAAACATATCTACTTTTACCACATGTCGACCTTTCAAATGCTGGCTTCCATTTATATCCCTGAACAATGGTGCTAAAATACAGGGCAGACATGGGGTAAAACCCCTACACACATCTGGTGTTTATAGGGGAAAACACTACTATTGGATTTTTTATTTCAAAGTACTTTCATTACTAATGTATACAGCTGTTTTCTGTTGGCTAATAATCAGAACTGTAACACACATGCACACTAGCTCCAGGCAGAGCTGTGCCAAGCTGTCTGTGCTCAGCTGTAAAGAGCTGGAATTTGAGTGTCAGGGGAGATGCCCTTGTACTTGCCTCCACCACCCCCCTAGCAACCCCCCCCCCGCCCCCGAAGAAGGGGGGAAAAAAAAAGTTAATACAGCTGTTTTCCTCTCAGGAACGTCCAAAGAATGCAATTCCTCCCTCCAAGCCTCCCCCAAGCCCACTTCTACCAGTATTATGTTCCCTGTTCCTACTAATATATGAAGAGGAGGTTTAAAAAGATATCCCGTTCTTTAATAAAAAAATGGAGGGGAAAAAATGCTGGGCATCCAAGTATCCAGCAGTAATACGTGCCACATCTACAGCAAGGGAAAACACGGAAAGCAAGCAGAATTTTCTACTAAGTCAGAGTGCGCGTGCTACATCATACAGAAAATGGCAGTTAATTTCAGAGAAGATGAAGGAGTGTGTGCTTGAACCACGTGTTTGTAAAGTACATTTTAGCCTGTCTTCATATAATCATATGAAATGTTTATGTACTTGTCTGGTGTGTCACTTTGTTTTCTAAATAAAGGAGCAACTTCATTTTGAAATAATGGACGTAGGAGTTTCGGCTTTGCTTTTCTGCAGCCTTCCCCTCTCAGCTCGGCTTACCACCTTTGTAGGGCCACGGAGACCCAGCACAGAAGGCCTTTGTGTATAGGTCTCAGCCACAGATCTTCATACAGCCACTGGCAAAGGCCTCCAAGGAGTCCCTTTCTTTTCCAACTAAACACAAAGGTTTTATCTTACACTAAACAGAGACGACTTTTAACATTAGAGCAATACTAAGGCGCTGATGCCATGCAAATGGCTCAAAGATTTGCATAATGAAATTCCGTTGTCTTGGTTTGAACTCAAAACTAGCTAGTAAAAAGAGAGAGACAGAGACAGAGAGGTCAATAGTGGGAAGAGTAGGTTTCAATACGTGAAAGCTGCATTTACAGAACGTGTTTCATTTCAGCCGCGGACTTCTGCTGGTTTACTAGGGGCCGTGGAGAAGACCAAGTGAGAGGAACAGAAACTACACATGGACACTCCCAATCATCTCCATCCACTCGGCTCCTTCACATTCCCCACCAAGCCCACTTGGCTCCTGGAGTGGGAGGGGAACAAATCATATCCTTCCTTCCTCTCTCTCCATCAGCTCTGGACGTCACCATGGAATGGAGACTGGGGGCAACTCCAGGAAGGAAAGAAATGAATCATAACCGTCCTCACCCCCCCCAACCCCAACCATTACCACAGCGAAGGTCAAATTTGGGTGTCTGCCCTGACTCACCAAAGGCCTCTCTTCTATGTGGCACGTGTGGCCTTGACCACAGCGGGGGGGG
>NW_024426552.1:89788297-89828448 GCF_017311325.1 Ursus maritimus
CTGTGACAATAACTATATGATTTGTCCACAATTCTGAATATTCTCCACCCACCTGAAGAGTGACAGAGAAGGCACGACCAGCTTCTTGGAAGGAAAATGCTGCAGGAATCTACAGGATTAGGAAATAATTTTCCCCTCTAGCCTCACATGTCTATTTTTAATAAGAGTCATTGGGGGGGAAGAAGAGTGGAACTTGGCTAATATTTTGAAATATATCAATTAAATAACAAAGATAATAAAATTTAAACAAAAAAAAACCTTAGATTTGAATGTTAAGGATCCTACTTGAAGGAAGGTAAATGGCAAAGCTTGCCAGGAAGCTGGCCTGCGTCAAACAGCAGAAGCAGGACAGAGCCTGACCACCCGGGCTTAAACTCACGTGCTGGAGTCAGAGAGGCAGAAGGTTCCTTCAGTTTTCAAGAATCCCACTTTTAAGTCTAATTAAGCAATGAACTTCCTTCCTTATGGTAAGCATAAAATGTGAGATACTACGTGAGAATTTTCATAAAGCGCTACTGCAATGGGAACAGCAGCCGTGAGCTTTCAGGACGGGGGACAAGGTAACTCATCTGACAGAAGTGAACGGACCTGGGCCACCTCTTCGGCGCACACGCGGCTTTCATCATGCAGCGTTATGGGGCATGCTTCCCAATGAGAGCAAGTTAACCTCAGCCCCCTCTGTTCAAAAAGCGGGTAGCATGAAGTCGTTTCCTGTAGAAGGTTCTTCTGGCTGCCTGGCCCTATCCATGAAATGGTTCTTAATTATTTGATATTGGCTAAGTAGCCAGGAAATACATGACTCATCTCTACTGCTCTTCCATGTTGTTTTCCCAACAAAGTCCCCTAATCTCTGCAGTAAACAAAACCGTCCTGCTTAACAAAACATCCCTTTAGGAAGCATTTAACCCTGCATTTATTTTAATATGTAGCAACCACTTTGTGAGCACACACAAGCCCCGCCCTTCCCAAGTGCACCAACTGGCTTCATTCCCCCCCCGCAGGCCTCACGCTCAGTAATGTGCATTCAGCAGAAGGCTGCATGACATTCCAGAGCCCTGCTCAGGCAACCCCTCCAGCCACTCTTGTGCACCTCCGGCAGCATCGACGAGGCTTTCGGTGTCTACAAGTGTTCAAGGCCCCTATGGAACAGAAAGGACTATGGGTACTGATGTGGGCTTGCCGGTGAAGAACCTCAAACATCAGTGATGCATTCTGGGATGCCACTTAAGCAAATATGACTGTGTGGCCCAAGAAAACCTTTGACACTGAAGTGGGGGAGGGGGCTTGAACAATCTAGCTTAGCTGTTTTGACAGTGAGGCCCATATACATGTATCTACAAATGGGCCTAAATTATGAAATGCTGAATTACTAGTCATGCACACATACACCACCAACACCATTAAAAATGAGTAAAGGTACCAAAATGCGTCTCAAAATCAAGCCTGGCTCCCTGGGCTCTAAAAGTTTATGAAGTTGGGGTGGCTCAGTTGGTTGAACAAACAACTCTTGATTTCAGCTGAAGTCATGATCTCATGGGTTGTGAGATGGAGCCCTGTGTGGGGCTCCACACCCAGCAGGGAGTCTGCTTGAAGATTCTCTCCCTCTGACCCTCCTCTGCTCTCTCTCTCTCTCTCTCTAGAATAAATAAATCTTCAAAAGCATCCTACTTGTTTAAAAAAAATAAAGTTTGGGGGCGCCTGGGTGGCACAGCGGTTAAGCATCTGCCTTTGGCTCAGGGCGTGATCCCGGCGTTATGGGATCGAGCCCCACATCAGGCTCTTCTGCTAGGAGCCTGCTTCTTCCTCTCCCACTCCCCCTGCTTGTGTTCCCTCTCTCGCTGGCTGTCTCTATCTCTGTCAAATAAATAAATAAAATCTTTAAAAAAAAAAAATAAATAAAATAAAAAATAAAAAAAAATAAAAAAAATAAAAAAAATAAAGTTTATTAAATTATTCTAGATCTGTTTATATAACATTTATGCACAAAAAACCTAAATAATTATGATAAATGGTTTTCAGCTAAGAATGAGATATTAGGTAATTACTGTTTTACAAAACTGTATCTTTTTAAAGAAAATTCTCTAAAAATAACCTCTAATGCCAGTGAAGAAATCAGTACAGTTTTACCATACGCATGTATCTGAGTTGGTTCTGTGTTGGCTCCTAGGCTAAGGTGTGCCTCTGTGCCTCCACTCTCTTCCTCACTGTTGTCTCCTTATCTCCTAGCTGTTTCTTTCCCTCACTGTGACTAAATATTATCAAGAGAACCAAACAAATAACACAAAAAGATGACAGTATCAATCTCTTTCTCGTTTCTAGGCATTGTGTGGTTGTAAATATTTAATAACAAATGGCTCTCCAGGAAAAAAAGGGGGAGGTACGTCCTGGATTGTAGTGTTTGCCAATTTCCTCCATATAAACAGTCCAGGACCAATATCAACCACCACATGACAGCACTGAACGTGGACTCGAAAAGACAAGTAGAGCAACACCCTGCTATCCAGCATTTCCACCATCTAGATACACCTGACCTAAAAAACCTTGAGAGCATAGACCATATCAACATGGAGTAAAATAACCAGGAAGTGAGAAGTTTTAAGTAATTATTATCTTTGTTATTAAATATAATTTAAGCTGTACGTTTGTATGGTTTAATGATGGCGATTTTTTTTTAAAGATTTTATTTATTTATTTGACAGAGATAGGAACAGCCAGCGAGAGAGGGAACACAAGCAGGGGGAGTGGGAGAGGAAGAAGCAGGCTCATAGTGGAGGAGCCTGATGTGGAGAGAGGGAACACAAGCAGGGGGAGTGGGAGAAGAAGAAGCAGGCTCATAGTGGAGGAGCCTGATGTGGGGCTCGATCCCATAACGCCAGGACGCCGGGATCACGCCCTGAGTCGAAGGCAGACGCCCAACCGCTGTGCCACCCAGGTGCCCCAATGATGGCGATTTTTAACAACCAGCTCATGAAATGTCTGAAAACTTGACAACCAGCTCTTGTGAGATGGGACAAGCCATCTGCGGCACTCCAGTGACGTGGCCTGCTCAGTCCCACTGCATCGTCCTGGGCAAAAGTGCAATGGAATGCTAGGGAAATAGCAACACCTTCTCTGCCTCCCCCAACTTCAATATAGCAGGAATCAAAGAGAGAAGAAGGGCTACGCTGGCAGAGCCCTTTTATAACATTAGTAGGAAAGTGGGAGGGGCACACTATAGTCTGTAGGTAGCCGACTCAAGGGAGCAGCAAACCATGCCAAGATATGGCAATATGGGTCACAATGGCCAATATCAGGTATTTTCTGTTATCTTCACTGACCGTAACAATGTGAAACTGTAACTTGAAAAATGAGGGTAAACAGTGTGTTACATAGGATGTATTAGTGAACACACCGCAAGCAGCCAACAAACACGGTCAGGAGCATGTTCCGTGTAGGGAAAAGACCTATGCCACAGCATGAAAACAGGGCTAGGCCAAAATCCTGTCCATGTTGGGAAATACAGGATAAGCATGCCACTGGAATATGATCACTTTTTTCAGAAAAGTATAACTCAAAATCGTCTCTCTGAAAACTTAACTACAGCAAAAAGAGGAATAGGCTGTAAAATGGAAGAAAACTACATGCAATCTCAGTTGCTTCAACTAACGGTGTGATCTCAGACAAGAGTAAAGCAATCTGTATTTACGCACCGTGCACCAGACACTATACTACAAAATGAGAGAACAGCGGTGAACAAGACAGACCCAATTGCAGCCTTCACAGGGTGTATATTCTAGAGGGCACCGAGCCTAACATTTGAGAGCCTTGGTTTACTGATCTATAATATAAAATGGGCTGATCACTATTCCAAGCTAGTAGAACAATAGAGTAATTAAATGAGCAAGATGATAAATGCAAATGGCACAAAGGGAACTTTTCTCCTTTATGTCACTATCTAAATGTGTTCCTTTTGTAGAAAAGTAAGTGACACTAACATTTTTGATCTTTTTTATTATCTTCCTGGGAAAAAGCTAAAGAGGAAGAGAGATAAAGAGACCTCCAAAATTCTAAATCATTTGAGTAGGTATATAAAGATACGACTATTCTGACCTCCAAGAGTTCTTACAGATTCTGATTCTTTAGTCATTACCTTGGACAGTCATAATTATTTTTTTTTTTTAAGATTTATTTATTTGAGAGAGAGAGAGAGAGCATAAGCGGGAGGGGTAGAGGGAGAGAGAGAAAGAATCCCAAGCAGACTCTGCACTGAGCATGGAGCCAGAAGCAGGGCTTGATCTCACAACCATGAGATTATGACCTGAGCCGAAATCAAGAGTTGGATGCTTAACCAACTGTGCCACCTTGGTGTCCTGTGTACAGTCATAATTATTCTTAAAAGAGAAATGAACATAGGAGAGCTATGGATCTCAATTCTAGAGTGTGTGGACAAGCAGATTATGACGAGAGCACATGCATTCAAGTGAATTACTTCTGACTATACTCATAAGGACCATTTCAATAGGGAGAGACCCAACAACTCAACATACCTCACATGCTCTCAAACAATCAAAGACGGGCTAATAATCATTCACTCACTCACTCACTCACTCACTCACTCATTCATTCATTCATTCTACGAAGTCATTCAATAAAAATTTAGAGGACATATTCTGAGGCACTAGAAATACAGCAGTGATCCAAACAGTCCAATACATACTGGAAATAGCCAAAGATACCCAAGTTTAGCTATAAGATTGCAATCCTCCTAATTGAGAGTGAAATAGGTAGCTTTAACATGCTGACTTTTCACCCAAAGTCAACAGACACACACACTCTAATCTAGATTAATTAATCTAGGATATAAAAATCTGAAATAAACTTCAGAGATGCTTACTCTGAAATGTACATATTTTAGTCCCTGGATTCCATACAATTTAATCTCCTTCATTTCAACTTCAACAGTCTGCAATGTGCCTAGCATACCCTGCCCCTGGCAAGATGTAATATAGGTTAAAAAAAATTATTTGTTGAAACGAATTAAATATAATTTCCTGAAGTGTCAATACATCTAGTAATATAAATCAGAGTGTTTTAAGCCTTTCATGTATCAAATAATACTGAGAAGACATCTTCAGACACCCTTAGTCTCCAACGTACACAGGACTCAAGTCATTCTCCGGAGAAACAGAAATACCCTCCAAACAATAAAAGCAAGCACTTCTCAAAAGAACAAAATGAAACAATCTGTCTTGACAACCAAGTTATTTTCTAGTACAAATAGATGTATGTTGGAATATTCCTGCATTTCTTGACTTAATGTGATTCACAAAGATTACAGCAAAATTCAAGTCTGTGAACACCCAAGTCATGTAAGTAAATAATTTCTGGCAGTTTTCCTTTTTTTTTTTTTTCGTACCTACCATCGCCATTTGTAAATGTTGTTCTATCAAGTGGATATTTTTATGAGACAATTTATAAAATAGGATTTTGCTTGTAGAAAACAATAAAAATTTATGTGACTTTAGAACTGAAATTTAGTGTACTGAAAAAACAAAGACTAATTCTGCTCTGTATGGTGCAGGACAAATTTTCAATCTAGAGTAAGTCTGTAAAATATATTGCAATTGTATACATGGGGAAACAAACTGTAATTTGGTCAAATATTTAATTATAAAAACAAAAAATGTAAAGTGATTCAACAGTCCTACTTAGATTTCCAGTATCAATGAGGGAAACTGCTTGAGACTATCCCTTCTCCCCCACAAAAATTCACTGAAATACAGAATTCTGTTCTGGGTAAGCTCTTCTTATAGTACTAAGAGTGCAATATTCCTGGAATATCTTGAAAAATACAAACATTCAAGTGTAAGGTATGAAAATAATTTATGCTACTAACTGAAAACTATAATAAAATACTTGATGTGATGGGACAGAAAGTATTTTCTCCCAAATAACAACCTAATATTCATCCATATTCATCTATATTCCAAGAACTGAAAGTAACGGCAGTAATTCATTATTTTTTTTGTCTTAAAGCACTACGCCAACCCACCCCCAACAAGATGATGCTCACCTGTAGCTATTTTTTTTTCAAGTTGAAAACACACACACACAAAATAGCAAAACCCCAAGTACAGTGTACTATAGTGAAATTTTCCACTTCTACAAGTCATATTCATAAGTCCTTTTTTCTTAATTTCGTACCAAAAAAATTCCACTTTCGGCCCATTTCCACACATTTGAAGCGATAGTCTTTTTCTCATTAAATTCAGCAAGATTTCCTTTTAGGTTGCTGTTAAATTTTCAAATTATTAGTTTTCCCTTTAAAATCAATAACTTCCTGCCTCTGGCACCAAATAATAACCAAGACGATCAAAATGCCACATCTTTCAGTACTTCCTTGCACATATGCACAAATATACATACACACACTGACACATATCATGCACACACAAAAAGTATTACTTCCTAGTATCTAGATGTTGTGAATTCCTCTAAAGTATAAGTTCTCAATTCAACATAAAAAATGACAATTTACATAAACCGGGCTTAGGAGGCCCTGGGTGGCTCAGTAGGTTAAGCGTCCGACACTTGACTTCAGCTCAGGTAATGATCTCAGGGTTGTGGAGCCTGCTTGGGATAGTCTCTCTTCTGCCCCTCCCCCCAAAAAAATACATTAAAAATTTTTTTAAAAATAAAGTGGGCTTAGAATAAATGTTGGCAAACCACAGACTTACTGCTTGTAGTTGCCTGTAAATTCAGTAAAAGATATCAAGCAACTGATAAACAATTACATACATTTTTAACTTTGTTACACGAGTTACTTACATGGCAAGAAAAGAAATCTCATGGTGCACATCTAAGTGATCTAGTTTAAGTTATAAGATATATAAGGAGTTTTCCAATAGCACAGATACAATTTTCATGTAACTCAATGCCGACTCCCCTTCGAAGAAATAGAAAATATAACTGCATCTGTATAACTGGTGAAATTTTTAAAAGTAGTAAAACACTCAGAGATGTGCCAATTAAAACCATGATGAGATATCATTACAGAACTACTTACTAGACTGGCACAATGTATATATATGTTTGCCGGCTTCTTTTTTAAGTTAACTCTATGCCTAGTGTGGAGCTTGAAGTCATGACCCTGAGATCAAAAGTGGCATGCTCCACTGACTGAGCCAGCCAGATACCCCTGCCAAATGTTTAAAGTCTGACATTATATAAGGCTGGTAAGGTTGGGGAAGCAAGCACTGAAGCATTTTGGGGGAAAGTTTGCCATTGTTTAGTGAAGGTGTAATTCCATTCCATGGTAAATATTCTGGAGAAACTCCTACAGACCTGGAGACACAAATGAGAATGTATGTGGCTTCACTGTTCGTAATATCCAAAAACCAAGAACAACCCAAATGTTCGTCAAGAGAGGAACATGAAAATAAGGAACTCAAACCCTATAACCAAAGCATGAATGAAGACCTACACGTTATTTTTTAAGTTCATAAACTAATATTTAGCAAAAGAAGTCAGGAAAGAATGCATATAGTATGGTTTCATTTATGTAAAGATTAAAAACAAGCAAACTAAACTACACTTCTCAGTGTGTATGTGCGTGTGTGTGTGTGTGTACGTGTACGCACACATAGGTGTCTACGAGAGCTTGTGTGCATACAGTAAAGCAACAAAGAAAAACAAGAAAAATGATTATCCCCAAAGGTAAGTGATTGGGGGAAAGGGGCATGGGGGAACAGATTTGATAAGGAAGGGCACAGAAGATTTATTTGTTAGTGATTATTCATGTTTACAGTATTCATATACTTTCTCAATTGCCTTTCTTATTTACTGTTACCTAGAACTGCAGATTTCTATTTTATGATCTAGATGGGTTATACGGGTATTTATAACACGTATTTTATGTATATGCTTTACATATAAACACATATTTTATATGTTTTTTATGCATTCTCATGTATGTCTGATAGCTCCAGATTACATTAAAAAGATCAGATTTGAGCTTCTAAAAAGGAATTACTTTTTGTGGTACCATTGTGGTTTTGTCAATGCTCTGAGTTGGGGTCAAGGTCAGAAATAAGGAACCATGCTGGTTCGGGTACAGAGCTTCCTTAGAGCTCAAACCCATGCCAAAGGTAAACCACATTCTACTTCCTTTAGTATGTAAATACCCAGCCCCCAAAGGAAGAAATACTAACAAGGCAAAGGGGGGCGGCGGGGGGGGGGGGGGAGTAAAAGTGCACTAAAGAAAAAAAAAACAAAAAAACCTGATAACAACAAGTGCTGATGATGATGTGGAGAAGCTGGGAAAGCTCATACTGCCAGTGAAAATGTGAACTGCTGCAGCCGCTTTGGAAAACAGTCTGGCAGGTCTTCAAAAAGTTAAATACTGAGTTTCCATATCACCCAGCTAATCCCACTCCTAGGTACATACTTAAGAGGAATAAAAACATCTATGCACACAAAAACTTGTACACAGATGCCGCTAGGACCATTATTACTAATAATGGCAAAGTGGAAACAACTCAAATGTCCATCCGTTGATGAATGGATTAATAAAGTACAGTATACCTACACAGTAGAATATTAACCTGGCAATTAAAAAAAAAAAAAGAAGTACTGATACATGCTACAAAATAGATGAACCTTAAAAACTATGCTAAGTGAAAAAAGCCAATGGCAAAAGACCACATATGCTACAATTCCGTTAATATGAAATGTCCAGAAAAAGCAACTCTCTAGAGATAGAAAGTAGATTCACAGTTGCCTAGGGCTGGGGATGTGGGGAAATTGGAGGCAACTGCTAGTGGGTGGAGGGTTTTTTGCAAGTGATGAAAATGTTCCAAAATTAACTGCGGTGATAGTTACACAACTGTGAATACACTGAACGACTGAATTGTACACTTAAATAGGCAAATTGTAAGGTATGTGAATTATACCTCAATAAAACTGTTATTAAAAAATGCATTACAGGTGATCCCTGCCATTAATAACACAACAGTGCTTAGAACTTGTCAGGCTTTGGTAAACACATGCATGTGTCAAATGAACTTCTATGTTCTCCCCAAGTCTGGAGAAATCTGACTCGTCATAAACCTAAATGCTGCACAAAATGGCTTTGTTTCCAATTCTTGGTACGGTAATCAATAGGTTTTGATTTTATCCATCAGAGGTTGGGCAAGAATCCACGGCTGCCTGCAGAACGTGCTAAGTCTTACATGCACGCAAAGCAGTTTCTTCTATAAGCGACCCATAACCTCTCTTCTGAAGTGATTTTCCAGGACTCTCCGCGAGAGGAAAATCTGAAACTCACTAAATTCGTTAACCAGAAGGCTTCCTTGTGCTTTCTTGACTTCATATGTAGAGATTTTTTTCCAAACCACACTGGAAAATAACAGGATTGGAAAAGCGATCAGTTAGTTTGCATTCCAGCCCACCAATGTCCAACAGCCTGCCCGAATGCAGACGTGAAAGTAAAACCGTTCCAATGTCGTGTCGTACTATTTCTAATGAAAGTTCTAACAGTTAAAAATGAACACAGCTGAAAAAGTATAGAAATACTGTCCCAAGAATAATCACTGACAGAAACAAGAAGGAGATTTTTGAGAACTTCCTAAAAATGAAAGTCAAAATCACTCCTGGCCTCCTCTTTGGTGGCCTTTGGAGGCCTTATTTTCTTGACATCCCCTGTTTTCCACCTCTTTTAAATTTATTTTATCTCAACATACAATATGCATAATTGTAGGCTGCCCACAATCCACTCAACAGTAGGTTGGGGTGAAAACACAAAATCCGAAGCTGAACAAAAGGGATTCCTTCCATCGTTCTGCATTTGTAACAGTGACGGCCAAGATAAAGGTTCAGTAATAGTTTACCAGGCAGCTTCTTTATTTTAAGCACCCAATAAAAAAACCAAAAGCCAACGTCATAAGAGTGTAACCCTCATCTTTACAGACAATGAGTACACTTTAAAAAATACAATCATATACATTTTTCTATTAATCTTACTCCACTATTGGATCTCGCCTCCCTAGCTCATCGAACCGACGTTTCTGATTTACAGTTGGCCTTTTCATTTCTCTGTTCTACGACAATCCTGAAAGGAGACGACCAATTTTATTTAGAAGGCAGTTTTAAGGTCTTTAACTTTTTAGCATTTTTTCCGGTAAGATTTAACAGGACTTCTTAGAGTCGGGGTGTAAACCCTAGATGTTAACAATAAACCACAGCAAGGACCAGACTCAAACTGGTGACCATAAAAAAGAACAAAAAAACCGAGAAGAACCTGAGGAAATGTCAAGTCGACACCTGCAGGGCACAAGGGGCAGCTCCTCCCGGCAGGTGGAAAGTCAAATCCACGCCAGGTATGGTCCAAGGAGCACAGCAAACTTCCACCGAATTCCAGGCACAGGTCTAGGAACAGACGTTCCGCTCAGGGGGAAAGGCTGGGGGCTGAGTCCCGTGTGGTGTGTGGAACTGCAGAGCAGTGGTGCCCATTTCTGCGCCTGGCTTCAGGACCACGTCAGAGGCCACAGAACCGCTTACCGTGAGGCAGAAGGCTGACACCCTCCTCGCAAGGCGGACCCCGGTCATCAGCTGCCGCCTCCCCAATCCCTCCTCCCAGCCCCCCCCTGCCAGAGATCCTGTCCGCAGAGGAGCCCAGGGCAGGAGAAGACCCAGGTACGCAGACTAGACCCCCACGTGCATCTCATACACCTGCAACACGGGTCCAAGAAGACCCCCACCTCCAGGCAAAAGCTGCGTTTGAAAGTGTGCTTCCGGCCTGTGGCCCTCGGTTTAGAGTCACAGAAAACTACTTCGAATCTCCAAGTTCATGAGGCTGCAGCTCCTGAACCAGGTTCCCACAACGACAGTCAGGTTACAGCTCAAGAGAGAGGAGATGGCCCTGGGTCACGGCAGGGACGGGTGGGCTACCCACGAATTTTCCTGAGTGTCAGGTAAAGCTAGGGTGTGAGCAACGGGTTATAAGAGACGCAGACACACACATGCCGGCCACAGAACCAGCTAAGATCCCACTCTTCCGTCTGCGGCACATGCTTGCCAGAAAATGTTTCCGCTGGGCCCAGATGAGGGGCTTCCCTACGAAACGGCTGGTAAAGTGAATATTTGAGTGTTCACAGCACACACCCAACTGCCCCAGACCAAAGTGCTCTCTCCACACGGACAGGCTGTCCGCCCCGCATGAGGTATGGGCCCATTTACAGAAGGACCCTGTTTCCTACCTGTAAAATGTGAAGGCAAAACTCACTGACCTCTACCTATCCTCCCAGCCTGAAACGTTACAGCTCTCAGAAGATGCCAGAACACAGACAAGGCTTGAGTGCAGGTGACGTACCTTAAAATGCACAAATAAGAGACGAGCTTTTGAAAATGGACTTGAACCTTAACTTTTTTTTTTAACTTTCTACTCACGTAGTTCCTCTTTTTGATTATCAAGAGCTGGCATTTAAAGCCAAACAGACCCAAAGACCTGGTCTTTAGGGTCACTCTAGATATAAAGTCGCTCGGGGACCTCAGTGACAGCCATACAGAACTTCAGACCCACAAACCAATTATTATTTAACCTGTCTTCATGTTTTTTGCACACTTCCTTTGTGGTTTTCCTACTGATTTTCTCAGAGTAAGTCAGAGTTGAACCAAAACTCCTAAAAGAAAAGTCATATTTACAAGTATTTGTTTAAGAAGAACTGACATGCTTCTTTTGGTCCTTTACTCTAAATATCTAAACCATTTTTTAAAAATCATTTAAAAATAAACATCATTTTAAAAAATACCAGGAGCCAATGTTAATGCTTACTATACATAGCAATAGTAATCAAGACACTATGTATTAAAGAAGAGATAGATATATAGATCAATGGAACAGAAACAGAGGACCCAGAAACAGACATACATAAACACACACAAATGATTTTTTTTTTTAAACATTTATTTTGAGAGAGAAAGAGAAAGTGAGTGAGAGAGAGCAAGCACAAGGGGGTGGGGAGAGAAGCAGAGGGAGAGGGACAAGTAGACTTCCCCCTCTGAGCAGGAAGCCTAATTCAGGGCTCGATCCCAGGACCCTGGAATCATGACCTGAGCCAAAGGCAGATGCTTAACCGACTGAGCCACCTAGGTGCCCCCACCCAAATGCAAAGCATTTGGTGCAAAAGCAATGCAATGGAAAAAATCTTTTCACCAAATGGTGCTGGAATAAGTGAACACTGATTGGGGGACGGGTATGATAAGACCAAATGCTGGCAAAGATGAGGAGAATCTGGGCCACTCATAAACTGCCAGTAAAAGTAAAATGGTAAAGCCAGTCTGGAAATACCTGGAAGTTTCTTATAAAACAAAGTCTGTAATTATAATACCACATAGCACTGTACATCCCAGAGAAATGAAAAGCATGTTCACAAAAACCTGTACACCTCTGTTCACAGCAGTTTTATTTATAATTGCCAAACCTAAAACCAAATGTCCTTCCACAGGTGAACTATCAAACTGCGATCCATCCATACCACAGAACAACTACTCGGCAATAAAAAGAACTGTCAGTACACACACCTTGGGGGGATCTCAAAAGAAGCTCAGAGAAAAAAAGCCAATCTTAAAAAATTATATACTGTAAGATTCGATGTATAGGATATTTTTTACGTAAAAAGATCAGGGAGATGGAAACAGGTCAGAGGTGGTAAGAGAATAAGGGAGAGGCTATAATATAACACAAGGCAGCTTTTCTGTGAAAGAACATCCTGGACTGTGGGGCACCTGGCTGGCACAGCGGTTAAACGTCTGCCTTCGGCTCAGGGAGTGATCCCGGAGTTCTGGGATCGAGCCCCACATCAGGCTCTTCCGCTGGGAGCCTGCTTCTTCCTCTCCCACTTCCCCTGATTGTGTTCTCTCTCTCGCTGGCTGTCTCTCTCTCTGTCAAATAAATAAATAAAATCTTTAAAAATAAAAAAAAATTAAAAAAAGAACACCCTGGACCGTGGTGAGGACTACACAAAGCTAAGCACACACTTGTACACATGCACGCGCGTGCGCGCACACACACACGCGAGTCCATGTAAAGCTGGTACAATGTGAATAAACTCTGGATTGTACCAGTGTTATTTCTGCTTCTGAGACTGTACTACAGCCATGCAAGATGTTACCATTACGCAAAACTGGATCAAGAATACATGGAATTGACCTGCCTCCCCCCCACACTCCTGTGAAATTTATAATTATTTCAAATTTAAAAAAAAAAATTTTAAATATCAGGAGCTTTAGAATCATCTTGCGTTCAAATTCCAGTTCTGCTACTTACTACTGTGGATAAGTTATCTGGCCATTCTGAACTTCAGTGTCTTCATATTTTAAATAAGCTTAATAACATTAGCTGGCAGCTTAATGAGAATGTGAAAGGGGGGGAAGCATTTCATCTACGATAAATGGGACCAGACGGCAAAATATTTTTCAAAAAATGGTTCCATATATGGTACTGCCTATAAGATTAAGTCACACTGTATCTACAACTTTTTACAATCCATTTGTAAATGTGACTTTCCTTATTTGTAAACAAAATTCATTTTACACTTAAGAGCATTATGACAGCAATAGCCATGCCACCACGTAGATTAGAATACTGAGGACAAATAAACTTCCAATAGTCCATGAGCTGATGAAATAAACCTCGAAAGGTTAAGCAAACATTCTACAAAGGGAAGCGATTTGACCTGGAACTTGATATGGTTCATTTCCACATGAAGATCAAACAGACTAATTAGCTTCTTTTTAACCAAATAAATTCCAGTTGCTTTGGAGAATGGGCACGGAAATAAAATTCCAAAAATCAGCAACGGCCACTTTTCACTGTAGATCCCCCTTCCACAGCAAGGCTTTCCAGGTTTGATCAGCAAACAATGCAAAGACCTGTTCCAGATGTGGGCCAGCAGGGTGACTGTCCGGCCTACCCGCTCCCTCCGGCAGCGTAACCGACGTCCCTGCGGCCGTCCCTGCGGCCGTCCCTCCCGGCAGCCCCTGCGAGGGCCCAGCCATGCTCCCGCACCCACCCCTCAACACTTCCTCTCGCCTTCCTCCACCACCGCGATCAACTGCCACTCGGCTGGGTGGCGAATGGTGGGGGCACCAGCGACTCTTACCCAGACTTAGTCAAACTGAATTTGGGGAAGAGACGGAAAAAAAACAAAACACCAAACAAACGAAGGCCTAAGTTCTTTTTTCCAAAATAATTGCATTAGTTGATGCAACTGATGACAGCAAAACATATGAAATTAATAAAGACTTTTTTTTCAGTAAAGTGAAGAGACTTGCTAATGTGGCTTTGCAAAGACTCTGAAGTTTCATCTCAACAAAGAATGTCCTGAAAATTTGTAATGCACAAATTATCTCATTACCATCACACAAAAGAATGATCACTCCCACTGCCCTGGCTTCCTACTCACAGTTGTATTTGAAGAATAGATTTACCAACAACATTTGGAAATAAGAGTCTCTTTTTTTTTCTCCCCACAGTATGAGTTGCGAGGGGGAAAAAAAAAGCATATTAATTCCATATACAGCACCTCTGCCACTGAAATAGGATTAACGGATAAAGCTGTTTCTCCCCATCTAGTCCTTCACAGAGTGTAAGCCCAGCCTACAGCAACAGCAACAAAACACCATGAACGATTTAGGGTAACTTTCTAATTCCACCAATGCATGGTCTATGGAAAATAAACCAAAGCCTCTTTAGAGGAAACCAGAGGACTTTCCTGAAAATGTAAGTACACCCGTAACTATACATTTAATAGAGTTATTATACATCCTCCCCATGCCACGCTTATCCGGCTTGCTTTTCCTACGAATTCATTGGCTATGGGCAGAGGCTTCTGTTTACTGAGCTGAGGGTGGTAATTTGGGGAGCAACAGAAGAAAGGCTTACAGGGAAGAAGAAATGCTGGAAAACATGGCCAATGTAAAGGATTTCCAAAAGGTGCAGTAAGCACAAATCCACATACAGCCGACACTGGAGCCGGAATGAGACCGTAGGCTCAGTAAGCACAAATCCACATACAGCCGACACTGGAGCCGGAATGAGACCGTAGGCTAGACCTGCACCTGCCTCGGTTTTATTCCATAAGCAAGGATCAGCAACCCACCAAACAATTCACACACTCCAGTGAATTATGTACGGTAATGGTACCCTGGGAACTCAGGGTTCCACCACAAGCCAAAAGCCACCCAGCAGCAATTGCTCAGGGGTGCTCCAACGAGAAAGCAAAGCAGGGGTCAAATTGCTCGGCCATCGCCAGAGTCCTCAGTGAGAGGAACTCGTAGGAGCTTAAAAGATCAAGAGAACTTTTTGGAAACTGAGAAAGTTTTCCCAATCTCTGCGACAGATGGGCCCCACATTCTCCCTATCGCTTTGGCTGAGTATTTGAGGGTCATCTCTGACTTTGTCTTTGTTATTTTCCAGTTTCTGTAATTTAAACCATACTTAAAAAATTTAAACCGTGCTCAAAAGGTGCTGATGGGTCTTCCTTTCAAAGATTTCCTTTCATCTGCAATCCTACTGCACCCCACATTCACCCCACACCTAGAGCAGTGACACCATCTGGGTCCTACTCCATGATTTCTAGCTCTCCAGCCCACAAATATGCACCGCTTGTCCGGAAGCTGCGCTGGAGGCAGGGAGGCCAGGAAAGGCTTTTACGATAGCTGAGAGATGATGAAGGCTCCAAGGCAGGAGACAGAGAACAGAACTTTACTCTAAAACACCTTGAAAGTCTCTATAATATTACCCCACAGACTGGACACCCGAAAGGCGAAATTTTCTTATCTATAAAATGAGACAGGCAGGTTAGCTCAGTGGTTTGTCAATGTATGGACGGAAGGAGCACAGGGTGGTCAGGGGAAAAGTTTTAAGGGCCACTGCCCCACTGCCAGAAGAAAGATGAGCAGGCGTGCCCCAGGCCTCTCCAGCCCCAGCCCGCACCGCCCCNNNNTTCCGGGGAGTGCAGTTCCACTTAAGACTGACTAAACCATTGGGACGCCTGGGTGGCTCAGTCGTTAAGCGTCTCCCTTCGGCTCTGGTCCTGATCCACAGCCCTGGGATACAGCCTTGCATCGGGGCTCCTTGCTCGCGGGGAGCCCGCTTCTCCCTCTGCTTGCTACTCCCCTGCTTGTGTTCTCTTTCTCTCTGACAAATAAATATTTAAAAAAAAAAAAAAAGACTAACTGAAGAAAAGGTTCTACAACAACTTTTAGAAATAGAGGAAGCCACTAAAGGTCCAGATCCAAACAGAAGTCCCACCTCAATCAGAAATTCCATGCTAACGTGACTTTTTCGGCCCTATTAGAAGGCAACAAGGAGCTGTCCTTGGACCTTCTCGAAGCAGCAAACAAGCACCAGGCAGGGGATGGAACAGGCGGACACTGAGCGGCAGGTGGGATGCCGGCAGCACGGACGTGAGCACCGCGAGGCAGGATTTGCTCCTCTCTGGTCTCTCGCAGCCCCTTCCCCGGTGCCTACCGAGCCGCAAGAGTGGTTTCCACCAAGCAACACACCACAGTGCTCCTGGGTCTTTCTGCAAGTCTGTCTGCAGCGTATGACCGGGAGCCCATACCCCCCCAGGCTGTGCGAGCGCGCCGCCGCCCCGGCCTTCCGAAGCACCCCTCCGATGTCTCCAGCACACCGGCTCTCACCCCAGAAGTCAACTCCTGCTGATAAGAAACCCTTCCTATGGCCAAGCAAATCACCACTCCTGTTTTCCTTCCTCCTCCTCCCTTCCTATAAAAAAGGTGTCTTTTAAGTATATCTAGAAGGAAACCTGAACAGCTAGGCGCTTTCCCCTCTTAATTTGTTCCTTATCCCGCTGGTGATTCATGCCCTCGGCCGCTCCTTCCTCAGCACACTGAGGCGGCTCTGTTCTGCAGGAAACAGCGCTGGCTGCCAGGTCACATTCGAGACCGTCTGGAGCAAGTCCGCGCGCAGCACCCGCAGGACAGAGCCGGCTCTATGGTCTCTCCCAGGGGCAGGGAGCGCTCAGCCGGGGAAGAAAGGCTGGCCTCCGAGGGCCACAGCAACACAGGCTTAGGGGAGACTCCAAGCACTACGGGGTGCTTGCCCCATTTCTAAATGTTCCCCAAATATTTCCAATTATAGTTATTGGTTTCCCTTCTCCTTCTTTTCTTAGAGGACTTACTGTACTGCCTCCAAATACATATTTGGAAAAGGCCGCCACAAGCCAAATCAAACTTCGTCGTGGCTTTCTGGCTCCTGAGTCCGACAGAGGAAATTCTGCACACCCGACCAATCTCAGCGGCCCCGACGTGCACTGAATCAGGACGGAAAACCTGACCTAAGGGGCTGACACACAAAGGGGTCACTGCGGGTCTTTTTCCTTCCAAACACACACAGTAAAAACAGTAAACAAATAAGGTGTGCCCGCTGTCATCGTGATAGCTCCCAGGAGAGATTTATGACAACCAGCACATGAATCACCCTGGACAAAGAGACACGACGAACGAGTGACAACACAGTGCTTCCCCTTATCCGAAGCTTTGCTCAGCAGCCTTCCTTACCCACAAAGTAGGTGATCCCCCTTCTGACCTGCCACCAGAAGATCAACAGTGGCCTCACGCGACGTCACGGTGCCTGCGTCACTCACTGCATCGCATCCTAGAGGCATTTTATCATCTCACATCATCACAAGGAGGAGGAGCCCAGAACCAGACATTCTAAGAGATCATCCTCACACAACTTTCATACAGGATACGGTTATAACTGTTCTATTTTATTATTGGTCATTGTTGTTAATCTCTTACTGTGCCCAATTTATAAATTCGACTTTATCACAGGTATGTATGCATAGGAAAACACGTAGTATGTACCGAGTTTGGTACTATCTGCAGGTTCAAACATCCACGGGGGATCCTGGAACGTATCCCACTGGATAAGGGGTGGGGGACTACTGAGCCATAGTTCATGGAGCCCGTCCAGCAAGTGCCAAAATCAATCCCGCTCACGTAAACCAACAGGATTAAGGTTAACATGCTAAAACAGCAGGGGTCCTATGCACCCACGATACCTAAATGTTTCTTGATTTGTTGCAAATGAGAACAGGGATCCTGTAAAAAGAAGAAATGTGATTTTTTTTTTTCTTCCTCAGAAACCTCCTAAGTTGAGGGCTTTCCCCTCCACTCTTGGAAGGTCTTCTTAAGTGGACAGCCCAAAAAGTCAATCTTGCTCCTCAGAAACACCATGTGTGCTCAAGAAAGATCCTTCCCGATGGAGAGTATTCACAGAGGAAAATAGGAGAGAAAGGAAGTGAAGACAAGGAGGCGGGTGTGCTAATGAGGGAAAAGGCACAGAACAGAGGACAGAGTGGCAGCACGTCACATCGACACTGCAAAGACACAGCGAAGGAAGGCAGTCCGATCCCGCCAGTTCTGGAAGGCACTGAGCTACACTGCAGAGAGAAGGTATTAAGTCCCCCGAGCGCACAGGTGCACACACAAACCCAAACGCAAAAGGGACACTGGAGCTGCCAAGGGGAGTCCATGGGAATAGAAGCATTAGGAACAAACAAGAGAAGGAAGAAAACCGCAGAGAGCACGGAGGCTCCATGTGGCCGCAGGACTCACTTTTCCATGAAGAACTAGAGACTAGCAGACCACACACTACAGGTACTTAGAGATCAGTGATACAGAAGGTACGCTCTTCATCTTCAGTTACTCAGAAAACGAACACCCACAGCACGGCTCATCTGAGCGGCCCCTCAAACCGGGTCCTCGGACAGGAACTGCGGAGCTTAAGCAGATCTCATCAGCACCTCCTTACGGCGGAGAAAGAAAATGTAAGATTCAGCTACCTCAGTAACTGACTGAAAACCGAACAAGTATTCTAAGTTTAACTGGCTACCACAGGCTTTACATAAATCTAACATTTTCACCGAAGAAAAATACTCGATGCCCTGATAAACGACAAGGAAGCTTTAAAAGCATCTCAAAAACAAAAACTACCAAACCTCATATATTGCTTGTACACCTGGACTAAGTTTAAATTAGTTCTTAGGCAGTGAAGGTATTTAGAGGTAGATGGTCTAGATCCAAAGATAATATACTTCTTGGTTAACACTGAAAGTCCAAAAAAAAAAAAAAGGTGGGGGCAGGGGTAAGTCACAAGAACTAAATGTTTTCCATACAAATGTTAGAAGCACATGACAAGGTTGCTGAACGGGGTTATATTGTTTTTAATAGGATGAACCACAGAGGAGCCCTGAAAATTGTAAAAAGAAACCCAAAGTGAAAATCTTACCAAAAGTTTCAGACAGAACACACACAAGTGATAACACTGGCAAAAGAATACACACACACACACACACACACACGCACAGACACACACGCACACACACGTGCGTACACACACGCACATTTTTTGAAAAGTCTTTTGGCCTAATGAGAGCTACATTTGGTAAGAAGCTGAAACGAACAATAAGCATCACAAGATTATGATTTGTATATAAATCCTCCAGGACATATTTAGAAGGGATAATGTTTAAACAAATGAGTCACATTTCTACAACTGAAAAGTAGACAGAATAGTAAGCTATTCCGATTCTTACACACACACACACACACACACACACACAGAATTGGGAAAAACCCACATCAATCTGTTATTTAAAAAACCTAATTAAATCTGGAAGAGAAATTAAAAACTAAATTAGTGTATTTCATTGATTCCAAGTAACTTTTCCCCTCATTTTAACATCTCCTGAAATAGGAATGCGTTTTACATTAACGGCAAGGCGTTATTTGAGGATGGGGTCTCCTCTTTTGTAGAGTACGTAAAATAATGGCATACCTGAACATCAGTGGCATTCTAGATTCAGTAACACGATAGCAAATACCTCTGCGACACCGATGCAAAGTGAACAAGCGTGTGTGCTGTCTCGCAGATGAGAGACAACCAGCAAGGCAACGCCATCCAGCTCACGGAGGAGAGGTGAGCACAAGGTGGGCGCCCCGACACAAACACGGACCCTTTAGCTGAGGCAGGACACCCAGGATGAGAAAGCATCGCTTTTTGTGCTTCTAGGAATTTCTCCATTCACAAATAATACCTTAAACAGTAGATGACAACAATAAAATCCACCAAATGTTTTTACCAAGTGCAATGTAAACTAATGACACTAAGGACAACTCTATCTTTAAAAATATACGGGGTACCAATTATACCTAAATCTCTGGAGGCAGGGACCCAAGCATCACTTGTTTGAAATCCCAGGTGATTCAGCTGGACAGCCAGGGATGACCAGTGGTGTAAGTGTCCGGCATACAGCAGGTGCACAAATACATTTTATTTTATTTTATTTTTTTTAAGATTTTGTTATTTGACAGAGGGAGAGCGCGAGTGCTGAGAGAGAGCGCTCCCAGTGCCCACAAGCAGGGGGAGCTCCAGGCAGAGGGAAAGGGAGAAGCAGGCCCCCTGCTGAGCAGAGAGCCCAATGGAGGGCTCGATCCCAGGACCTTGGGATCATAACCCGAGCTGAAGGCAGCCGCTTAACTGACTGAGCCACCCAGGCACCCCCACAAATACATTTTAAAATGCGGCAATTACTGATTGAGAAACCAATTTAAAAAATGGTGCCAGGTATCACAATAGTAACAGAACTTTGCTGTTTTCTGGGGTTTTGTTTTTTTACCTTTTTCTTTTTTTATTAACGGAATATGCTGGATGTCTCTATAATTGTGTTCAGATGACTGCAGAGCCTGAAAGCTTTTGCTGCTATTCATACATAACATACTGCTACTGGTCTTTTTATATAAATAAATACAAACATACATACACATACATAAATACATATACATATATATATATATATATATATACACACACACATATATACACTCACATTTTATATAAAATTTGAATTTTTGGAAACTTTAGCTGTGCTGTCAACTTTAGGAAAAGTATCCCAGTTATACCGTGGTGGGTTGGCATTGTACAGAAATTAACAGTCATATTGGTCTAAAAATGTTAAACATAATTTTTTCATTTGTACAGGGGTAACTCACTGTATTAAATATGTAAGGTCTTACCTACATGGGTTTGATTACAGAACCTAATATAAGTATTCTCTAAATTTAAAAAAAAAAGTGGCAATTATTGAAACAAGAGAAAAATTATTCTGGGTAATTTTCTTTCCCTTTTTTGTTCCTAGTCAAGATTAACTTACTGCTAATAAATTTTAGAGAAATTCATATAGTGCCCTAAAGAGTCTCAAATGATAATTTACCATCTCACTTGCAAATAGAAAATCCCAGATAATTAAGCTCTTGAAATCTGCCCACACTTGAACCTATTTAAGAAGAGCTTAGTCTTTTCATGAAAATTAGGAACATATAAATGGCAGAGAACTCCAGAGGAATTAAAGTGAGAGAGGAACAAGAAATTGAAAGGTAAGAACTTTAGAACATGATCTGATCCAATTTTTTTTTTTTTTTTAAGATTTTTTTTATCTACTTGACAGAGAGAGAGAGCACAAGTAGGCTGAGCGGCAGGGAGAGGGAGAGGGAAAAGCAGGCTCTCCGGAAACAGGGAACCCGATGTGGGGCTCGAGCCCAGGACCCCGGGATCACAACCCAAGCCGAAGGCAGACACTCAATGGACTGAGCCCCCCAGGTGCCTCTGGTCCAATCTTCTTATTCTCAGGTGAGGAAAGTGAGGCTCTGATCAATGGAACTAGACTGAATGAGAAGAGAGTTAAACCGGTATCAGGGGTATCAGGGGACTCTTGCTCTAATCACAGCCACAAGGGTTTGTCAGGTTTCTTCAGTTTTTAACAATATAATCAGCTGATTTTTACTCTGTGAGTTCAAGTCCAGTGACCTTGGATGTGAACCTAAGTCAACAACAAAAAGCTGCACAAAACAGAGGGTCTGCGGAAGGTGCAGAGTTAAGATTTGTATTGACAAAGGGAAACAGGCTTGACATAAATTTAAAGAGGCCAGGTTAGCAAAGCTATTTCACTCTTCCTGTTGAGCCATTCCCTAGGTCTCCTAAATATATTACCCAGTGCCACTTTTCAGCACTCTGGCTCAAATTCGAAAGGCTCTCATTTTCTCCAAAGTCTGCTCTGCGGTTAATTACTTGCCTTCTGACTACCCCGGGTACAGCCAAGAAACAGGTAGAATGCACCTGTTGTTCTTGAGTTCCATCTGAGATGGAGGCTGGCATTCTATTCGCCTCTGAGGAATGTTAATTGCTGATACCAGCATGACAGGTGCAATGAGGAGTAGAAAAATGATCAATGAATTCAAGTCACAGAACAGCAGCAGAACTAGAGACCATGAGAAAGCTCCCAAGAGCTGTAACTTTAATTACTAATAATCGGTCTGGAATTCAATTTGACCCTTGAAACAGATTTTTTCAACAGGGCACAAAGTTCTAAATTTCTACAATGGTGCCCTGTCCACAGGAGGAAAAAAAAGAAACAACATGTATAATCCTGTTTTCCACGTTACTATGGAGTCATTCACTAACCCCAACAGCCTCCCATGGCTCGCTTCTCCTCTCTTCTGCAAGAGCCCTTCCTCCATTCCAGATCCTTACTGGTGTGGAGTCCTATCTATTTTGAATTCTGAGTCACTTCCCTTCCCCCTAGTTTTATGCTCTAAAACCTTCCTGTTTCTTTAGAATACACTCTGAAGCCAATTTCCGCATGGGTCTACCCAGTTTTTATCCTCCTCTTTTGGCTTTTTCTTTTACTAAGACAGCTAACTGGGGAAAGGAATGCACTTGCTGATTACCTGCATACAGTGTGGTTCTGTTCACCTGTTTGCAATATATTCCGTATTTATGTAAGTTTCCTAACTCCATGATCCCCAAATACACATAATGTTATTCATTAAATTTTAAAATATTCCTAGGGGGGCGCCTGGGTGGCACAGCGGTTAAGCGTCTGCCTTCGGCTCAGGGTGTGATCCCAGCGTTATGGGATCAAGCCCCACATCAGGCTCCTCTGCTGTGAGCCTGCTTCTTCCTCTCCCACTCCCCCTGCTTGTGTTCCCTCTCTCGCTGGCTGTCTCTATCTCTGTCAAATAAATAAATAAAATCTTAAAAAAAATTATTTAAAATATTCCTAGGATATCTTTGCCAATCATATTTATTCTCATTATGTGGGAACGGAAGCACCAAGAAAGAGGAATTCCTGATAAAATGGCAATTGAATCAAAAGATGTAAACTTGAAAGACTGTTTACAAACAAATCCTTTGAAAATAGAGTCCCCGATTCAAACATCAGTTCGTTAAAATTCTAGAAAAGGAAGGGGGAAAATTTTCAGACCAAGAAAAACTTCTATCTTTGAGCTAATGACTGAAGAGTTTGAGTCAATTCTTTCTTATTTTTCTGCATTCACAGGGACTTTTTCCCCTTTTGTCCAATTTGTGACCAGACTGAATCCCAGGAGTTCTCTCTTTTGTTTAAGGGCACTAATTCTGTAAGTCCCGTTTCCCTACAGGGGCTCCTCACCCCAACAATCTCCTACTTCACTTCAGTTGTTATCAAGGCCTGGTCCCACAACCAAGAACATCAGTATCGCCTGGGGAACTTCCTGGCAATGCAAATTATTAGCACACCCCACCCCAAAACTGAATCAGAAACCCTGGGGGTGGGTATTTAACAAGGCTTCCATGCTAAAGCTATTGGTAATTATCAGCATCTGACACCAGATATAATACCGTGGATTCAGGTATGCTCAGGGACCACCTGAGTCAAATGCCAAGATGTTTCCTGGGTACTTACCCCCCTTTTCAAGGTACCAGGCAGAACCTAGAATGAAGGAAACAAAGAGGGAAGCAACAGCGCCAGCCCAATTTCTTTAAGTCGTAGAAAGAGGCTAAATGCAGCTTCTGTGAACACCAAGTTGTAAGATGGCTATTTTCCATCTCACTTTTTCACCTCCATCCACCCTGCACAATCTTACCTGTTGTAATCAACTCTGAATTGTATTAGTTTACAACAGAACAGGTGAACAAATGTTGTGTTTATATCTAAACAAAGGTAAAACAAATCTGTACCCTGCTGAGAGGGGTAAACTCAAATTTCTCTTTGAAGACCCTTGTTAATGACTTACAGAAGTTTATAACAAAAACTGAACAGCTATTTCAATTAGTAAGTTCAATAAAGACAACCACCATGGAGAGGTTCCTTAATAAGCATATGAAGGCGAGATGAAAGGCCCTTAAGCACTTGGAGAAACGGCAACGCCTCCTAAAGAACAGGAGCCTGAATGAGACGGACAGACAGACGCAGGGACGCAGCAGGTGCAGTGCGACGCACTGGGAAAGGTCTTGAAGCTAGCCTGAGGATTAAGGGAACCAGAGATTCTCAATCTCCACTGCGTATTAGATCAGCTGTGAAACGTTTTGAAACTCCTAAAGCCCCGGCCTTACCCCCTATAAACTGACAATTTCCTAAAATTACCCTAAGGATCAACTGCGTGTTTTTTTTTTTTTTACAAGTTCCCCAAGTAATTTGATGTGTAAAATTTACAAACCACTATGTTAATACAACCAGCTTTAAAATTCTGAAATAAATATATAAATAAAAAATATTAATAAAATTCTGAGATGTCAGAGAGGTTATCTTAAGCATATGATGCAGGACCTAGGTCACTCAAAATGTGAATGCTTGACCCGCAGAATAAAAACTGTCATTATCATCAAGAATTAACCAACCAGGGGTGACTGGGTGGCTCAGTCAGTTAAGCGTCCACATTCGGCTCAGGTCTTGATCTTGGGGTCCTGGGATGGAGCTGGGGAGCTGGCTTCAGGCTTCCTGCTCAATGGGGAGTCTGCTTCTCCCCCCCCCCAAAATAAATAAATTTAAAAAGAATAAATTAACCAAATCAATCAGATCTTGATTTCTAATTTATGGGATAACATGCCATGCTTGGGCTATATTTTACTAATATTTGTTTTTATTTCATGCTTATACTCAAAGACAATTTAAGTACTGGGGCGCCTGAGAGGCTCAGTCGGTTAAGTGTCCAACTCTTAGTTTTGGCTCAGGTCAGATGAGATGGAGCCCCGCATCAGGCCCCAGGCTGGGCGTGGAGCCTGCTTAAGAATCTCTCTCCCTCTCCCTCTGCCCCTCCTGCTCATGCTCTCTCTAAAATAAATACACTTAAAAAAAAAAAGAAAGAAATTACAATTTGCTAATAATTGGAAGCTTTTTAAATTAAGTAAAAATGTGGACATTCCTACAGCCAGAAAGTGACCACAAAACTGGTGTTAATCCTGGCTCTATAAAGCACCACAGAAAGTGTCCATAGAGGTGTCACATTTAAACATGTGATGCTTCCACTTACACAGAAAGACTTGAAGAGTTGAAAAATTCACTCCCCTTTTACCCACCTGTCTTCACACCCTCAAAAACAGTGTGCAAAATACCTTCCAAGTCACTGAAAACTGCCTCAGAGAAGCAATACCCAAGTTCACAAGCAGAAAAAAGTGTTTACTTTTTTTTTTTTTGAAGTTTGCCCTTTCTTTAAACCCTTTTGTGTTCATCGCATGGTTTGTCCAATTAGGATGGAGTACAAAATGTTCACTATTGAAGGACACAAATTTTTCTAAAAGACCAGATTCCACCTATCTTAGGAAAACTTGGAGAAATGTACAATTTAGTTAGTGCCCATCGCTCACGCCCTCTCTTCTGTGTATGTCCCTTTGGCCAGCAAGTCATGACCACCTCCTAGGCACCTCTGATTTCTGCTCCCACTTCTACACGCCACCCTCGACACTGCCGGCCCCTCCCGGTCACCCATCTCACTCCCTCCCTCACCCCCCTTGGATCACACTGGTGGTAGAGAATAACTACTTCATTTAGTTCAGTAACCAGGCTCATTTACAATTTAAAGTGTACTCTCTCCATTCCTGGGTCTGAGAGAGTTTGAGAGTTTACCACTATAGAAAACTGCGATAATTTCTAACTGCACAAAAACACTTATAAAACATTAATGAGTAATCTACACAGAAACAACTGCTAATAACACAAGATAAAGTTGGTCTATCTTTTACTATTAAATAGCCTTAAGATATTTTCCAAGATGTTCTCAGCCTACTCCTCACAAAAGGAAAAAAGTTATCAGGAGAATGAATAGAGTAATTATTCCCTCATGCTTTTCATAGGTAAGTGGACCTAACCCATATAATGGGCTTCTTCAGAATTGCTGTGTGTTTTTAAAAAGCACTCTCACCTGCATTCATTACCCTAATTTGAAAAACAGAGTAAATATAATTAAGTACAATAACAAACAAAAAGAAAAAAGAACCTCTGTGAGGTAACTCAGAATTTCCCCATCACTTTGACATGAATTTGTAGCAGTTTATTAGTGACTTTCCTTTATTCTGGATGCCTACGAGGTGCTGGAGAGGCACTGGGACACAAAGATCAGCTGACAGATTTGACCCCTACCCTTGAAGAAACCTACCCTCTGAAGAACCCTTTACTGTCTTCCTTAAAGACACTTCCCACATGACGCTTTCCATTCCAAGTTCTAGGAGTAAAAAATACAGAAACAAGCAAGCAAGACCTCAAAGACTACAAGCTATGAAACGTGGCAGACAAGTGAGGTAATGGGACACCGTTTGCTCTTCTGAATTATCCGGCACGCAAAGATCTGCGACATTTAAGGAACTCCAAGCAGTGCTACCTTCAGAAATGACATTTTAACCATTGTTCAACAAGTCCGCAAGGCAAAAGGGCACACAAGCTAAATTCCCATCGCCTGATTTTTTAATGTATTAATCTAAAGCATTACGACAAGAATGTGAAGACGTCTAAGAGAAAATCCTAGCCAATCACGCAAATTCACATCGGTTCTCCTGGAATACTTGAGAAATGACAGGCAACAAAAATGAAGAGTCGTTCAAGGTCTGGCCATAACGGGGACTGGGAGCCTAACAATGGCTCCTATTTCCTGGAGCTTACAAGGACTCCCAAACTCTCTACACAATATGTCATTTAATCCTAGGGTAACACTTCAAGACCGATATGGTCATTCCAATTCTGCAGATAAGGAAACAGAGGTGTAAAGAAGTAACTGATCCTGTGATATACAAGTAAGATGCAAGTAATTTCTAAACTAGGTAATTCACTCCAAACCCCACCCAGATCTTACCCATATGCCTTACCAGCCCTCAATAATGCCTAAGAGCGGGACGCGCTAAATGAAGGTTGAAAGTAGTACGAAATTTGGGTCCCCTGGCTGGCTTGGTGGCAGAGCATGTGACTCTTGATCTTAGGGTCATGAGTTCAAGCTTCACACTGGGCATGGAGCTAACTTAAAAAATAAGCAAGCAAACAAACATACATATATACATAAAAAAAAAAAGTACTGTGGAATTTAATCGAAATCTAAAAGGCAAGGCATACCCAGAGGAACTCCTTGGTAAGCCTGTCTGAATATAGCTGCTCAGGCCTGCTGTGAGAGTTAACTACTTATTACCCCCAAAGGAAAGCAGCCACTGAAGCCTGAACTACAACAGAGCTTACTTTAAGAGCGTGGAACAGTGGGCCCATGGTTTTATCCACAACCTGCATCTGAACGATACATACATTCCCAGGGCTGATCTGTTGCCGTCACCATCAACCCCATGAAAGCAAGCCTAGTGCTCGCAGGCAGTAAAATGGAGGCTAGACCCTCTTCCACTGACTTCCATGAGTCGGATAATCATGTCATGGCCCACAATTTATCATGACATCTCCTTAGAACAAAAATAATCAGCAAGGCTGCGTCCATTACTGGATAATGGTGATGATGATGGCTCTTCCAATAGATAGGTATTAGCATTACACCCACCTTATGAGAGAAAACGGAGGCTAAGAGGTTAGGCAGTAGCTGGAAAACAACCAGGGATCCTACCACATAGCACTGACTCTTAAAACATCATCTTGATAACTTCTAACAACTCAAATCACTAAAACTTTACTTGGAGAAAAAGGCCAACGTCTGACAAATATAATATTGGCTGAGGTTTTTGTCTAAATGCAAGGACAGCTATAAACCACCAAGATAACAGGCAAGGGCAGAAGGAGAAGGACAGAAAGCACCAGACACACTGGGTACCTCCCTTGAGAGGGACTTTACACCTCCTGGGAAGCAACACAGTTTGGCACTGATGTAACCCAGTCTCCTGACATTACTCAATCCCAGCATGATGGCAGCTGCAAGTACCACCACCTGCCTCCCATCCCTTCCAGAAACTGGACTTTCTGCTCCAGGCCCATCACACTTACTAGCCCTCATGGAGACCATGCTACTGGTCAACGTCTAGTTGCTCAGCAACAAGCTATGGTCTGAAAGAGGCCTCTCAGTTCCATCTACAGAATGCCTGTTTGCAACAAACATGTCTCTGTATGACAGAAAAGCCAAATCATCACATTCAAAATAAAGCTCTCAAACATTTCAGGGATCAGATATACTCCAAAACACTAAAAGTGACTTGTGACCCAATATCACACACACACCAGGCAAAAGACAGCTTTGTCCTGAAGCTACCCTTTAAGACCTATACAATGAGCTGGGAAATCGATGGGCTAATTCAAAGTTTTCCTAGAAACTCAGACTCTCCCAGCTTAGAACCCCACTGGAGGACTGTGAACTATCTCTCACCAAATACAGTTTTGGATCGGTCAGAAAGATGACAGGACACTGGACCTAGCCTGGGCAATTCTAGAAGATTTTCAAGAGAGGCCTAAGTCTTCACAATGACATTTCAGGTTTTAGCAATCACTGACAAACCACCCTTCTCCCCACTGCAAAAGAAGGGAGTTTTCAGGGCAGTTTCTTGCATAGCAAAAGAACCTCTCAAAATCCTAGTCCTGTAATAAGAAAAAAATATTTCCACTTATAAGACATTCTACAAATATTAGTCAAATAACAATGTAATGAAAGTTTGCCAAGATTCAGAAGAAGGTAAGGCCCTCACATACAAAGCACCCAAATATTATGGATGAAAACTTGTTTGCAGATGTAAGCCAACGTAAGGGTTCAATCAACCTTGGAAGACAGACTTCATTCACTACAGGTCTCTCCCTTGGTTTTAAGCCAGTAAAACAAGAATTTATTTATATGCGAAGTCTGCTTTAAAGGAGTAGACCACATGAAGCTTTGCTTGCGAAATTATAGTCTACCTCAGCTTGTAAACCCTCGCTCTGACACCATTCATGTCATTTCTTGATACACAAAGCAAGAGACGAGAGTTCCCCAGGACCTGTCATAAAATTCTTAGCAAGAATGACAGGTCAGTGTTTTAATGTGCCAAACAAGTCTAATAAATGCACTTAAAGTACCAAATGAGGGAATTAAAAAAAAAAAAGTAACATTAAAGTCCCTGTGGCAGCCTGAGTGCTGAATCATACAAAGAGGGGAGGGGGTTGGGAGACAAACGAGGAGATTCAGAAATGTGCAACTGCTCTCAATGGCGTCATTCACAGAGTCCCTGAGCAGAGCGTGGTGTTCATCAATGATACAGTTCCCACACTCAGCGGGGCAGGAGGAGAATCGGACACAGAGCCGAAGGAGGCTTGCGGAGAATAAGGAGGGGAGGGAAAAGTTCCACTCTCTAATGGCAGCCAAGCTACCCCCGTGTCAGAGCAGGGGTCTCCTCGAGTTCCCCTCCTACCGCACATTCTGCCGTCATTTCAAGGTCTCGAGCCACTCAATACAAGCGAGCAGAGTAAACCACATCTCTAAAAGGTGTCTACTTACTGTGGGCAAAAAACATCAGCAATTACATATCTTTAAATGGTATTCTTTATTAAAATAATGGTGTTGCCCAAGCATTTTACTTTAATATGTTTTCTTCTTCTATCACCATGACATCCACCTATTTTCTTCAGGCTCACGGTCTGTATGTAAGTCTTAAAACACGAATTAAAAAAAAAAAAAACTAAAACAAAAACACCACAAACCACAGAAATAAAAATTGCAGTTTTAGGGGCACCTGAATGGCTCAGCCGGTTAAGGGTCTTGCCTTTGGCTCAGGTCATGATCCCAGAGTCCTGGGATCCAGCCCCATGTTGGGCTCCCTACTCAGCTGGGGGGTGGGGGGCTGCTTCTTCCTCTCCCGCTGCCCCTCCCCCACTCCATTTCTCTCTCTCTCAAATAAAATAAATAAAATCTTTTTTAAAAAACTGCAGCTGGGGCACCCAGGTGGCTCGGTCAGTTGGTCAGCTGTCTTAGGCTCAGGTCATGACCCGGTCTGGGGACAGAGCCCCACATCAGGCTCCCTGCTCAGCAGGGAGTCCGCCCCTCCACCTGCTCATGCTCACGCTCTCTCAAATAAATAAATAAAATCTTTTTTTTTTAATCACAGTTTTAATATTGGGTCAATATGAAAGTACTTTAGCTTCTAAACATGTTTCTCTAACGGAAACTGATTAGCTTCAATTTCCAACGTTTTTGAAATGTAAAGTTCTTCTATGGAGACTTGAGAGACCACGAAAAAGTATCGAACTAAACATCTTTAAGCTCCCAGCACAATAATAAAATTTAAAAGAAAGACCATCACACCTGATGGGATGCCGGGGCCAGTCAAGGATCTGGTTAGCAATTATTAAGAGGCTGCGGGGCTGGTGGGTAGGGTGAGGATACTGTGTCACAACTGCGTTCGCAGCCGAATTCAAGAGCTCAAGAGAGGTCCACACAGATAACCAGACTGTGGTATACAATGCCACCTCCACCTGCTCCTCCAGGAATGGAATGGAGTGGGCTGGGAGGGCTCCTGGAGGAGACAGACCTGGAGCCCCAAAGGAAGTGTGCTATTTGTTTTGGCTGAAGGATTTTACAGGGAACAGAGAAATGGCCCAGATAAAAAGATGGCATGTGTGGACAGGAAGGAAGGCTGCGTTGCCAGCACCTCAGCCCAGACAAGGATATGAAAATAATGGGACAGACCCGCAGCTGCCCTCTATTAATTCCTGAATTTAAGCAAAGGCAAGAATTCATATTGATTGCTAAGATTCCTCCCCCCCCCCAACAATTGGCTCTTTATACTTTCATCTGGCCAAGGAAAGAAAAATCTTTTGTCTAGGATGCCATAGGTACAGTGCTGCCTCCAAGTGAGAATAAACTATGACCTTTTGTGGCCCCTTCAAGACCTATGATTCATGTTTCATGGAAAATATTGAGAAATATTCCATCAGAAATGAATCTGCTTTCACAGCATATTGTAGGTTTCCTGTGTTTTTCTTCCTTCATTATCACCAAGGACATTCTCATGAAAACAAAATCTTGTTTTTCCCCCCTGAGTAACCATATGCTTTATATTGATTTGCTTTGAATTTCCAAACTGCCTCTTCATGACATCATAGTGAGCTTCTGCCGTCTTTCTAGTGACGTCATAAATGTCTTAGAGAGAACATTGGCAGGCAAATCTGACTACAAGTAAAGAGGGTTGACCTCAAATGGCATAATTCCAAAGTTTCCAGGAAGGCCAGGCAACCAGCTCGGCTCCCTACCCCAACCCCACCCCCCACGACCCCCAGCAGCAATCCCTAACCTGCTGAAATAGCTGCGTTGAAATAGCCAAGTTATTAAACCAACAGTTTCAACTGTGGGATAAGCAATGGTTATGACTTCAGAATTTCCAGAACGGCCACTTCTAACCACCACTCCTCCCACCCACACTCCCCAAAACTACCACCTCCCCACCTGCCGGCTGGGGCTGAAAGAGCACAACTAGGGCCTCATTCTCTTTACTTTAATCTCCAGTGGAACGCAAATGGTTCTTTCACAAGTTCTCATTACAATATGATTCAATTTCAGATCTTTTCTCAATAGGTTTTTAAAAGGTAAGCAAGAAGACTGCCTCCCACATTACCAGCCCTCTCCCCCTGGACCCTTCCTCTTACAGCAGCTGGAACTGGAAACCCCACCTAGAAGCACAGCCCACCGCAGCTCTGGGCCCAGTCCTAACTTGGGGCAGAAATAATTTAAGGAATTCTAAATCAGTACTCCTGTGTCATGCTGTGTTCTGTTAGTTCTGTTAACAGGACATCTGTCTTACCCCAAAGACCCCGTCTCTGCAGACCATCTCTACTTGGTCTTGACCATCTGAGTATTCATGCTGGTATCCTGCCCGGAATCCTGTTATTCCAGGAAGAGGAACCCACCTTGCTCTTGTCATATGCCCACAGAGAATGGAGTCCTACCACTGGAGTTCCCTGACGTAAAAGCCACAGAGCGAGACAATGCAGAGCTCATGCTCTCGAGTCAAGACATACCAGGGAAGAAACCTCAACTCTGCCTCTTCTAACTATGTGAATTTAGGTGTGTAAATTAACCTCCATGGGCCTCAGCCTCATGATTATCTATCATACCCATTAGCTGAGAGAATACAAAGCACAGCCTAAGAGCTAAATAGGTATTAGGGATGTTAATCACAGTCAAAGGATAATAACAATTTGTGTTGGAATGTATAAAAATATTGCCTATTCCCACATCCTATGTTGATATGCTTTACCCGCCTGGAGTGAAGCATTCACTAACTTACACCGGAACTCAAAAGAAGGCTTATGGGGGTGGGGAGGGGGGGCATTCAGTGACTGCCTATTATGCAATGGTGACAGTCAATGGGTCTGGACTCCAGCTTCCTTCTAGCTCCTGCAGTTCATCCTGTCGGCCCAGGGCTTCCCAAGCCCTAGAAAACCAATTAGTTCCCTGTCTGGGTCTTTTGCATCCTATCCTGTGTCATTTCAATTAACTGGGCCAGGTACCACCATGCCCCAAATGGAGATAACCACAGTATCTGGGTGTTCAGAAGAGAACAAAGGATAGGAAGGCTGGGGAAGCCAAAGAAAAATGGCTTCACAATTCTGCTTTAGTCAAAGGCATTTCTGAAATCACTGGAAGGGGTGTTAATGTCACTTATCTCAAAGTATCATCGTGAATAAATACAAAGTTCCCATTGTGAACAGAGTGATATACTTGCAACATTCCCTGCAGAATACATCAGTTACTGACATGAACTCCAAAAAAAAAAAAAGTGGGGGAGAGGCTAACCTGATGAACACACATGCACGCATACACGCAGAACAGAAAAAGCAGGTGGCACAGAAGAGTAGATTTCCTATCTTAGATCTATTCAGCAATTTGCTTTTACAGATTCTATTACACACACTCAACTGTAGAGGAACACAGTCTACCTGCCAATTAATTCACGGGGCTCCAATATTACCATGATCATAAGCTCAAATGCTTTCTTACTGAACCGAAAACACTGGTTCATTCCATGTAGGTGAAATAACTTTTTATCTGATTTTTCCAGCATGATTCTTTTTAAAAGTGGATTTTGAGGTTTTATTTGTTGACAATATCTATTTATTATAGAACGACAAGGAGGTAGAAGATTCTATATCCTATACTATTTTAAAATATTTATTTCTTCTCTTCTTTTACCTAAAATTTCTTTGTATGATTCATCACCAAAGATTAGATTCAGTTTTTAAATGGCTTAGAACACCAAAGATCAATTTCAGGAACATAACGGTCAGAGAAATGCAATCAGTAAAAATCATTAATAAAATAGTTAAGTCATTTCAGATTGTCTAACTGCAATTAAAAAGCATTAGGCTTGAATCTTTGAAAACACACTCATTTCTCCAAAAGTTTTTTTCCTTGTTTTTGTACCTGCAGGAACAAAATTAAGTAGCAAACCTACAAAGTGGCACACTCTGCTATTAAGCAAAGCTGCTTCTTCCATGCAGCTCATTATGAGAAACTAAAACTAAAGGGCATTTCCCTTCATTCATTTATGCAGTGAGCAAGTCCAGAAATTAAAGATGAGGCCTCTGATCAGATTCTCGGCCAATCAATAACCCAGTATTGAACCCCATTACATGCCAATTTGCCATTTGCCCTATAATCCCAATCACTGCCAAAAATAGCTACAACAGTGTCTTCCACCACAGCAGTGTTTCCAGGCTAACTACAGATCTGGACTGAGCTTCCTATAGTTCAGAGTACCTAAGTCATTTCTTTCCAAAGTGAACTACAGGGAGGAGGTGCTGGATTATACAACCAGAAAGTTAACTGACATGCCCTAGGAGCCATACTTAAAGAACTACACCCAAGGAATGTCACCTACCTGGAATTTACTTAGATGACAAGATTCTGGACTCTGAGCGGATGCCGTAATGGAATAAGTCATTTAGAGAACTTGCGAGGGAGTATTCTGCATATGGAGGGACGTGAATTATTAGGGACAGAGGGTGGACCATGACGGGCAGCTTTCCAAGATGGCCCCCAGGGATTCCCACCTGCTGGTGTTCCCACATTGTGCAAATTCCCTTTCTCGAGTGGGCCGGATCCAGTACTGCCCCCTTGCCCTCTAGTCGCTGCTCTGATGAAGCCAGCTGTCTCACAGAGAAGCCACTTAGCAACTTAGGAACTGAGGGAAGCCTCCTGCCAATAGCCCACCAAAACCTAAATCCTACCAACAACCTCTCAAGCAAGCCTGGAAAAAGACTGATCCTCAGACATGCCTTACAGGGATGGCAGTTCTAGCCCACACCTGGATTTCGGTATCTTGAGAGGCCCAGGGCCATGGGACACAGCTGAGCTCTGCTTAAATTCCTGACCCACAAAAACTGTGAGATAATTTATGTTGTTGTTTTAAGCCTCTAAATTTTGGAGTAATCTGTTAACCAGTAACAACAGATACTTCATAAGATTTTACCTCAAAAAACATCATCTGGTTAGCACCACAATATGTATTTGAAACTTTTGAACTAATTTGAAAAAGTTCTTATTGTTCTCAATTGAAAATTTAAAGTACTTCAAAATCTCAACATTTCCAAATTCCCTAATATATTAAAAGATACTGCAAGCCTTCCCAAGTTAAATTAACTCACTTAAAAGTCAACAGAATACCAGAGGTGGTGCTTAACTTTGTCCTTTTTATATTTATCGCAGGCCTGTATTAGCACTGAGACCCTATTTTACAGAAAGATTAAAAAGGTTTTAAAAGTCCAAGATAAATTTTACTTCTGCAAAGTAATATGGAGACACAAAGAAAAACTTTACGTCCTTAAAACAATAAATAAAAGAGAAACTCCTCTGATTAGAAAGCTTACAAGAATTTCCTTACCTTGAATGCACTGAAGTGTTCCATCCTCCGCTCTTATTGTAAAGGTCTCACCCGGATTAACCTGAACGAGAATGACCTGCAAAATAACACATTAATTTCAATTTAATACTAGAGCATCTGGGGTTTCTCTTCCACAGTTTTATTATCTGAATTTATGTCCTAGACAGGAAGTACGTGGCACAGAATCCTGTTAAACCCAAAACTTAGGTCTTAGACGGGGTTCAGATTTGAAGGGGTAAGTAAGTACATGTATTTGAATTTAGCTCAGTGAATTTTCCTGTGTTGGTTATGATGTTATGGACCTAAAAAGCTCAATTTTTTTTTCCTTTCACACAATTCCTTTTTTTCTTTCACTAATTTAGAAACAACAAATCAAGAAGAAAGTAGACCAGAAACCATGCTTATAAAGGAAAATGGCACAGAGAAACGTGGCTCTGGCCAAGCGCTGTGGCACACACTCTTCCCAAGTGTCCATTACTGACTTGGGTTCCAGGAGCCTACTGTGGAACAAAAGAAAGCAAGTGATAAGAAAAATGTTTGGAACATAAAGTATCTGTATAAGTTCTGGAAATAATAAACACTATAAAATAAATGAGTAACAACATTATAAATAGGCCTTAAACACATTTTTAAATCTATTATCTAAATGTCAGTGAACATTAATATTTATTTATTTTTAAAAATTTATTTACCTATTGAGAGAGAGAGAGAGCGAGCGAGCGCGCACCCACACGCAGGAGTACCCAGGAGTGGGGAGGGGCAGGCGGAGAGACTCTCTAAGCAGACTCCCCGCTGAAGCAAGGAGCCCCACAAGTGCGCAATCCCACAACCCCTGAGATCACGACCCGAGCCGAAACCAAGAGTTGGACACTCAACCAACTGAGCCACCCAGGCGCCCCTAATATTTAAGACAACTTCCAAGACTAGACCATGCACAGCAATGGCAAGGTATGTTCTTTGGAGAGCCTCAGTTTCAGATCTAACCTAGTTCCTTTAGGCAACAAAAGGAAAAATCACTAATTTACATCTAAATACAAATCAAAGGACGTAATCTAAAAACTGTAGTTAAAAATCACCATGTGCAAGGTTAACACCATTAAAATAATGACTGTACAATTCTGGAAACTGGAAGAATGTCAGTCTCCCATTCATCTTAGGGTTCTTGGAGCAAGCCACGTCCCTCCCTGCATGGAAACCATCAAGCAAACCGTTCCCTCCATCTGTAATGGTTTCCCTGTCCTTCCTCATCTCTGCCTGCCACCCACCTCATTCCTTCCCTGATGAGTGACTAATGCCTATTGATTCTTGTCAGCTTAAGAAGTGGTGTCTGCTTCTCAGGACAGGTCGGGTCTCCCACCATGCGTTGTACCACAGGCGCATGTGCCCTCACACCTATACTTCTTCCTGGAACTTACAACTCCAATTAATTAAGCAATTATTCTAGGGTCTGTCTTTGTTTTAATATCGACTCTGGCAAGACACCGTCTGGCATGAAGTAAGTGCTCACAACCGTACCCGACCTACAGTAAGTGCTTGATAACCATTTCCACTGAATGAATGAAAGTTGTAAAACACAAGGAAAGCCATTGCAAACAATATTTTAACTTAGAAATTAACTTTCATAATATTTATTTAAAAAGTCAACTTTTTTTTAAAAAAGTCATAATTTCTGTTCCGTAAAAATGTCTGAGACCAAAGCTGTTTCATCTTTAAAACCTAAACCTTTAATATCCATGTATTTTGCTTCTTCTAACAACTCACCACAGGAGACACTGTTGGGATATTAAAATTATTTAAATCAGGAAATGCATTAACTGGAGAAAACAAGATCATTCAGGAAAAAGCAGTCCAAGCTCTATCCCTGGTGCTTCTCATTATCTTGAATTATAACGGTGGTTTCAAGGCAATTTATTTTTCCTGTACAGTAACTGTGTCAATAATCTTTCAGTCTTAAGTATTCAAATTCTCACCAATGTAAACACACTGTGCCATTTTAAGAACTCAAAAGGAAATCCCTTCAGATCTTTACAGAGTGATTAAAACATTTCAACTGCTTTCTTGCAACTGAGCTTTTAAAGTCATTCCTAACATGAAAATAGTTTTAACTTTATCTTTACATAAACATAGAACATAACTCGACTACAACAGAATAAAAAAAAAACAATAAAGAAAATTATCCATGTCTTTTTAAAAGTCCTTAGACCAATTCCAACATTACTGTAATAGAACAGAAATAATTTGCTTGTGTTGAAACCTCTAGGGATAAGACCTATAATATAGACCTGTAGAATTAATTAGTTAGAGAGGAAAAAAAAAAAATCAAAGGACATCAAGACTATGCCCCAGATATTCTCTGGCAATCCCAAATTCATGTACTCTCTCTCTTCCACCTCTCTCGTAATTGTCAGACAACGTGTCCTGAACGCAGGTCCTGAAAGTACATTTCACCAGTATTATGGAAAGTCCCAGACAAGAAAAGGGATTTCTGAATTGGGGTGCACCCCAAATTCTGTCACATTACCTGCTCCTCACATTGCATGAAAAGTATCTATAACGGTTCCTTAGCGGTCACTGACACCAGGCCACCATTCAAAGCCTCCAAAAGCCATCGATGCCATCCCCTCTCTGCTTCTGGAGGCCAATTCCTGACCCCCACCCTGCTTGCTCAGGGGGAACGATGATAGGTAAAGAGCTTTTAAGCATCCTACTAAAATACCTCTCTTCAAATGTTTCGTTCCTGTAATTTTCCCTGCTGCTGGGTTGCTATGGCAACCAGATCATAATCTACTAAGTTACCTCAGAAACCAGGCAAATCTCCCGCGTCCCAATATCAATTTTTCTTAGTAAGAGCAAAAGTCATTATTTGAGCAACCTGTATTCATCTTGGCACGGAGTTATTTTAAAAGAAAGCATTTTATTATACTGAGGTCGACTGCCCACCTTGCTGCTTTCACTGTCAATAAAGGAGAGATTAAAAAAAAATAAATAAAGTTTTGACACACACCAGCCCAGTGATCTGTCCCTGACAACAGCCATGAATGAGATGGCAGAAGCCGCCTCGAATCACCCAGCCTTGAGGCACGTGAGTCACACCCTGGCAGGCTCCCTGGCGCTTAACCTTTCCTATCACAGCAGCCTGCCCCTCTCTCATTCCCCTCCGCTCTCTGCCCCCCTGCCTCTCCCTCCCTCCTTCCTCTCTCTAGCCACAAGGCAGACAGAAATGTTACAAGTTCTCATAAATGCAGAACGTAAGACATCCTATCACTGCCCAAACCTCATCATTTTTTTGTCCACTCACTAAGCATTTCCTGCTTTTCCAAAGTCAGCGTTAAAACAACTCACGCTGCATTCTGTGTCTCGTCAGAGGAAGAAAGATTTTAACCACTGACAGATTCTTCTTCTCCAGAGATGCTAAAATAGAACCATGTTAATCAAATCGTAACAGCATACTTCAGGCTACTTTTGCTTCATCAGATCAGTTTAAAATCCGTCAGGGCTACAGGAACCCAGCAGCCCAAAATAACCAGAGGCAAGTTTCTCAAAAATTAATGAAAAATAAGTGACCATCCTTCCAAAATCTGAAACAATAAAACAAGAGGTAGAATTGATATAATTAAGCAAAAGGCTAAAACAGCATCATGAGAAAGCTTTGCCCAACAAGACAATGAAACAGGTGTCAACAGATCTTTCCTTAAAGGTGTAAATCTAACTCGGTTTCTTACCCAGTAGAGGCGAAAAAAGCAAGCTACCACCGCCACGTCAACTGTGGGTGGCTGATGACCCAGACCAACAGTATCTAAGACCATTCTTGGAGGCAAATTCCTAATTTACGCCTCCAATAAAAAAATTCCCAGCCCCCTAACCAAACAGCCACAGTCATGGATGTGCCCATCACAGAAGCTTCTGCTGGGAGAAGTGCAGTGACTGACCAAAGATGGAACATTACATGCACGGTTTTCTTGAAAGGTAAATCCAACAGCCAGACACTCGAGATAGAAACCGTGCAGGAGAAGAGATCCTGTTCCATTCTGGGAGCTTCTTGCACTTGCCACACTGTGAGGCTTGCCTTACTCTTAACTGTGTTAGGTATAAATGAACTTCTCGCTTGCAGCCAGCACTTACCATTATCCTACAGACATCTTTAGGGGGGAAAAAAGGCTACGACCTAAGAGCTGCAGAAGAGTTCCACATAAGGAAGGATTCTATCCAAGAATATCTAATAACTTTTTTTTTTTTTTTAAGATTTAAGTTATGTATTTGAGGGAGAGAGAGCGCACACGCGTGGTGGGGCAGAGCAAAACAGAGAGAAGGAGGCTCCCTCACCTGGGGCTTAATCGCAAGATGTTTAACCGCCTGAGCTACCCGGGAGCCCCAAGAATATCTAAGAACTTTTAAAAAGTGACTTCGGATTACATGAGAGGAATAATATCACTTTTTTTCTGGATACACACACACGCACACTCCCAGATTCCCAAACTCCAGAGAAATCCTGGCAAGCTCCACCCGGGCCCTGGAAGGCCTGAACCATCCATCAGTGCACACCTTTGAGACCCTGGTGCCTGGGGTTAGAGACCAGAGCTGGTCTCCAGCAAACTGAAAGGTGGGCATCATATGTTTTCTGAGTCCCCTCCCTTTGCTCCAAATCAGGAAAAGGTAGAAGATGGGCGGCAAATAACCAATAATTATCTGTGTATAATAATATACACAAAGAAAATGTCCCAAGATTAAAATGTGACAGGTAAAATAGAAAGGTACTAGAAGACAATGGGAAAGTATTGACTGTCTCATCTGCTCACCTGTCCTACCTGAATCCTGACTCCAAAGCTGGCAGGAAAAAACACACACAAGACCTGGAAGCCTCCAGGAGTACTTACACCCTGGGTCAAGGCACAGGGACACGCATGGTACTGAAGCTGTTGCCTGCTCTCTAACACTGGTAGCACAAAATAGTCTTGCTTTGTTTCTTCCTGGGCTTTAGGACTTGTTCAGTTGTTTTGTTTTGTTTTGTTTT
>NW_024426552.1:89828458-89867730 GCF_017311325.1 Ursus maritimus
TTGTTTTGTTTTGTTTTGTTTTTTTAAAGATTTTAACACCCAATGTGAGGCTTGAACGCACAACCCAAAGATCAAGAGTCACGCCCTGCACCAACTGAGCCAGCCAGGCGCCCTCGGACCTGTCCAGTTTAAAGCAAGGAGCAAAGAATACTCCAATGCTCCAAAATCTTTAGTCCTCTGATTTCTTCAAAGAATGGAAGGTTCAGAAGTTGTCGCCCTCAACAGACCATTACATATCTCTAAAATGAACTCAGAATGAGGCAGGCTACTTTATCAACTCCTTTTAACAGCTTTTTTCCCTACAATGATTATATACACAGTAATATATATATATATATATTACTAAACCCCTGTGGTCGGCCAGGTAGGTATTACTAACCAAATTATACAGATGGGGAACGGAGGCTTAAAGAGGGTAAGTGACTTGTCTGAAGTCACTAAACTACAAAGTGACCGAGTTAGCACTGGAATCCAGCCCCATCAGACCAAAACGCAGGCTCTTCTCTTCTACTACACAGATTCCCCCTCTGATAGGCATGGGCTCCACAGTCAATTCTTCATGAAGATACTTGAATAAACAGCTATAAGCTGTAGCTATATAAACTATCAGGAGAGAACTCACTTCACTGGGTCAAGGGCGTGTCTCCAAGACAGGCTCTGAGGACAGGATCTGTTCTAGGAAATCCAAGCCCACTCCCTGAGCCAAAGCCCATAACTTCCGATACAACAGGTTGGGTGGTAAGGGAACCCTTAACTAACAACCAACAGTGGCTTTTATACTGAGCAAGGTTTACTCTCATAAAGTCCTTGCCAAGTCCTTAAATTCCCCTCAAATCCTAAAACAGACCAAGGAGCTAATCCCGGACCATCACAATCACTAGATGCCACTTCTCACGGCCCGACACTAGGCCTAAGAAAAATAAGAGGACTCCAAGACAATGGCATCTATAGCTTCTATCTTCCCAAAGTCACCCATGATTAACAAAAAAGACAGGAATGGATTAAAAGGTAACCAAGGGAGGAGAAACTAGACAAACCAAGGAGGACATTTTTATGCACTGAAATCACGCCAGGGATTGCTGAAAATCTATACATTCAAAAGAGTTTTAAAAAAAAGCCCATTTCATGAAACAAGTGTCCTCAGAAGAATAACTACTATATCTCTATTAATTTAGCAAATATCAGTGAGTGACCAGAATGGGTCAGGCATTCCTCCAGGCATTGGGAACAGAGCCTTAGACAATACAAAATTCTGTCCATCTCAGGCTGACAGACAGAACTTATGTGGGCTGAGGAGGGGTAGCGAAGGGGTAGAGTTTAAACAAAAACATTTATAGATAGTGGTAAGGGCTATAAAGAGAATACAATGGCAGCTTGTAAGAAGTCATACATTTCTACTCTAATTGTATACTGCCTCGAATAAAGAGATTCTATTACAAAAAGAGCTGCTGTTTGCTAAGAATAAAAATACAGGCTTAACTTAAATGGAAAAAATGCAAAATGTAATATAGATGGCCAAAACTAGGTTAAAAGCCTCTTTTAAGAGAGCCACAAATGCCAGAGTCTAAGATTTCAACTAGAGAACTTTCAAGATAAAAACCAAGAATACAGAAGACCAAAAGTCTATGTAGGTTTAAGTCTAGTTTTTCCCTGGCTAAAAGTAACAGCCGCCAAACACCCTTGTGCATTTGAAGCACCATGAGATTTACTTACATAATTTCCATTTTATTAAATACATTTTTCACATAGCTCTCAGTACCGAAACTGTAACTCTTCTTTAGTTGAAAATTATGCTGAGGACAAAATCTGGTTCTTGTCAACACCACTTCAGGGTTAATCCTTGTCAAAAACGTCCATCAGGTGAGGTACAACCCCTTTCTGCCCCTCCATTCCATCAACGCGCCCCGTGTCCACAGGCTGCGCTCCACGGGGAACGAGCAATTCAGGCTAAGTTCAGGCTACGTTTCACCTAACAGCCCTACCCTGAGTGTGCTGGCACACTGTCTAAAATGTCTCCCACCATTTAGATCCAGCCACCTCATGTCTAGTTTTGACCGGCTGGGAAAGAGCAACACGACCCATGTCGACGCCATACTTCCCGTCACACAGCTCTGCTAAGCTATGCACTGAACCTAAGCAAACAACTCTACTCTCAGAATCTCAAAGCAGTTCAGTGAAGAGATATTTAACTGCCTAAATTCCCAATATTCTAATATTTTTTTAAAGATTTTATTTATTTATTTGACAGAGATAGAGACAGCCAGCGAGAGAGGGAACACAAGCAGGGGGAGTGGGAGAGGAAGAAGCAGGCTCATAGCGGAGGAGCCTGATGTGGGGCTCGATCCCATAACGCCGGGATCACGCCCTGAGCTGAAGGCAGACGCTTAACGACTGAGCCACCCAGGTGCCCCCCAATATTCTAATATTTTTTAAACCTATTTCGATGTGGGCCATGTCATTCATTTAACACGGTTCTTCCCCATAAGGCATAATCAAGAAATAATGTACCCATGAAGAATGTTCTCATCCTTATAACTGACAGGAAAGCAGTTCCCACTATTTTGCTCAATATTCTTGAGCTGACTTTTCTATATTACTATACTTTTTTAATCATATAAAATGAACACTATGATTGCCTGGCAGCTTATGCCACTAACATCAAATCAGAGGTGAACACAAACAGGTCATATGCTAGGGTTTGGGAAGGATTTTACAGAACAGAGAGTACTCCCCCTCCCCACCACTATACCGTATATTCTCACTTATTCAGGCCTTGACTTTCCATGAATGAAACTTATTTAAATCACTGCCTAATGTAATTATCAAAGCCTTGATTTTTCAAAAGCATTTGCTGAGTGGTTACTCTGTGCCTGACACTTCATAAAGCACTGGTGATACTAAGAAAGAGGACATCCTACTTATCTGTGTGTTGGTACAAGGGTAGAAAATACAATTAACTGTAATAAAATATGACTGCTACTAAGAGCTATGGAAACTGAAGGAAGCCGTGAGAAATCATGGCTACATTACTACTGAGAGTGACATTTGAGGCAGGAGCGAGAGACTGCAAGCGGATAAGCCAAAGAAGAATCGCCCTAGCAAACGCACAGAAGCCTGGACTGTAGGATGTGTTTAGAATTCCGATGTGGGGGCACCCGGGTGGCTCAGTCGGTGAAGCGTCTGCTTTTGGCTCAGGTCATGATCCTGGGGGCCTGGGATAGAGTCCCTCACCAGTCTCCCTGCTCAGCAGGGAGTCTGCTTTTCCCTCCGCCTCTCCCCTACCCCTCCCCTACCCCACCCCCCTTGTGCTGGCTCTCTCACAAAAATAAATAAATAAAATCTTAAAAAAAAAAGAATCCCAACCTGGCCCTAATGGCCTATGCCTGGTCCAGGGGGGTAAAGATGAGACTGCCAAGCAGGGCCACCTAGGAAAAGCCTCTGTTCGCCCCACTTAGAAGTCTGGACTTTATCCTGTGAGCGGTAGTATTTCCCAAGGAGGGGGAGCAACATTACCAGATGACTTGACAGCAGTGAGAAACTCAAACTGAGATGGGAGACACTGGGCACACGGAAAGCAGTAGAGAGGTTAATGAAAAATCCACCTGTGACATAATTCAGAGATTATGATGTTCAAAGTTTAAGTTTTCAAAAATAACTGACTATGGCGAGCCGGGGTCACGGGGTCTGCTGCAGACAAGCTCGCCCTACCTCTCAACCAACACCGAAGTTTCTAAGATGATGGAGGTGAAGTCTCCACACCTAGGGTTCTGCAAGCCAGAACTACTTCCTGTTTTCCTACTTCCTGTCACTCTGGTTCTGTTCTATGTGATTCTGCCACTTCCATTTCTACCCAGCCACCATCGATAGGCATCCACAGTCTGCCCCTGTCTTGTGCCTCTTCCACCTCCTCCTCCACTTTTTCTGGCCTTTGTTTCTTCTCTTTGGGTTCCTGGCCTTTACTCTAAAAAGCTAAGCCCAAGAGCCAACCTAGCATTCCTTTCCCTCCTTTCTAGTCAACTCCCCCAAGCGGTCACAGTGAATTAGGCTGTCCACCTACCACATTTTTGATCGGTTTGCGCACCACAAGCAAAGAAGGACTAGTGGGACTGTCAGGATACTGGAGAAGTAGATATAATTAGGAGTCAAAGGAGAACCACTACTCATTTTCAAGGGTCTAAAGTTAATCATATCCCCAAAACATCTACTTTCTGATTCCTAAATAATTCCATTTCAAACTAGTTAATTCATTTTTTAAATCTTGAAGCTGAAGTTTGCCTTTTATCATATTGTACATACACAGCCAAGGTCTGAAGAATAAGGACTCAGAATTTTAGATAAAATCATTCTACCTACAACGCCATCTTTAAATTTAGAAAACCAATCTTAAGCACTTTAAAGATTTTTAAAAAATGAATACTTAATAGCACATATTTCTTCTACACGTTTAAGTGTCTTTTCCTGCCATGCTCTATGCAGAGATAAAATTAAATGGAGCTCAGGCTAGAGCTGTCTTCTAAGTAACATGCTAGACTGTAAATATTGAGTGGTTAACTCACTCTCTGCTAATCCTATTTTAATTTCACTTTGTGACTTTTAGAGTTTAAAAAAATCAACCAAGATAACCACACTGTACAGTGAGGAGAGCAAATGGGACAGGTGGCAGGTGAGTCTGGCTCTGCTGCACAGGGTGCTTAACCTTCCCGTCCCCACAGCTCTTCATGGGGGGGGGAGGGTAATACCTCACATGGGCACTTAAGGAAAAGAGCAACCCTAATGCAGCCCTGGTACAAGGCCTTACACATAATATGTGCTCAATAAACAACTATTAATTCTTCTTTTTCTTCAAACTTCTACCAGTGACCAATCTCTAAGAAAAAAATGTGGCCTCTAAAGAGAGAGTATTAAAAAAAAAAAAAAAATTTTTTTTTTTTTACTGGAATCTGCGTTTTTATCTTCTCAAAACAATGACGACAACGACAAAAACAAAAAACCACACTGCCAATTCTCACCTCTGACCAGATTTTCTGTTTGAGAAACATTCTGGCTTTCCTTTAAGGTTCACCTCCCAACTCATTTGCATTCCGGTGTCTGTTCAGCTTCCGTGGATTCAGGCAACAATAGTGACTTTGGAATCCATTCACAGAAGTTCTGAAATCTAAGCCCTTTACATCTACGAAATGGTTTGAATTCCTTGGAAACACGTCTAATTAAGATTCTCATAATGAAAGTCAGCCGTGAAAGGTAATAAAGTAACACCACAGTGGTGGAAATTTCCTACTAACTGCTCAGAACTCCAGAAGACCCTTTCCTGACCCATAAGCTGCCTTCTCAAAGCACACAGGAAGAATTAAACTTGGCCAGATTCTCTACGGAGCATCAGGCATTTGCCTTTTTAAACACTTAAGCAAGGAGCTTGAGAGGTTATCCACCATACATTCCAGGAAAACAGAATTATACAGCTGGATACTTAAGACCATTAGAAAGTTTAAAGAAGCTGTCCAGATTTCAGGTTTCAAGACAAACAGACTGAAAACGCTCTTCAAAAATGTCATGCTTTAAGATTTTCCTTTCTAGATCTTAGTACCAAGCGCTTTGTAATAAGCAACCGCTGGAAAGCTCGGCGCGCATTTGTAGGCTCGGACTTGGAATGATGACATCCCTGGGTGCACACACAGACCGACTTGTACAAATGAACACATTATTCCAATTCTTCCCTCATTCTGCACCAAGTCCAAATTCAGGACTGACACTAGTCTCTGCAGACAACGAAGGAAAAATGTGACAAAGATTTTCCGGCCAGCCCCTCCCCTCGTCCTCCCCCGCCCTCAGCACACACAAGCACACAGCGGATTCTATGCACAGCTCTCATTCGGGGCCGGTTTATGCGCCATGACATCAGCGCAGGATCAGGAGCCAAGTTTAAACTCCATCTGGGACAAATAATGTCCAGGCACACTGTGACTTCTTTTGTTTATATACACTGACTAAATATGTCTTGGTGGTAAATGAACTAACTCTTAAGATTTATTTCCCAAGGCCTCCAAAACAATATTCTGCACCCCTGAAGCAACTCCCGGCCTCCAGGTCTCTTTCCAAGGCTATGCGTAAGTGATTTTTAACAGAACACATGATTTTGAAACATATAATTAACATCTTGAGGAGAGACAAAGTCCAAGCAGCCCTTCATCAATCTCAAACAAAGAACACGAGGAACTGGCGAGCGAATGGGTGCGGTATCGAGGCTCAGGGTACAAACCCTGCCGGACACTTACTTCTGTGCTCCCCCTGAGAACAGGCAGCAGCCGTGAGAGATTTAAGAACCGCTCCTGTAGCAAAGTGGCCATTTTCTTTCTCTTTGAAGGATAAACTTAGGGTGTTTTTTTTCTTGTAATTTTGGCATTACTTAAGAGACATAATTATAAATTCAGAATGAAAAACAAACAAGCTAATAGGTTCAAGTCTTACAATCAGTTTTTAGATTTCTTCAGACACAAAAACTGTGCCTCTGGGGTGATGTAATTTTTGAATGAAAATGCAAGGCGGGGTTTGGGAGGAAAGGAAGGCAGACCAAAAGGTCATCTCCTAGCTCCCAGGGTGGGCCTGGGGGGGGGGGCAACAAGGAACCCCAGCTACCCTTCAATCACCATGGCTCTCAGTCCAAAGCTGCTGACCCCAGAGGGAACCACTCCCCACCCCTGCTAGTCTCAGGGAAAGAAGCATTGCCCTAAGGAAAGAAAGCGAGGAGCTCTAGTAACCTGGGCCTCAGATGACTTCACTCCCAACTCCTCCTCCAAACTCAACCCGTGCCTCCAGGCCTCAGACACCACCACCACCATCACCAGCACCTGGTCGGCAATTTTCAGAAGCTCCAGATCCAGCGCTACCGTGGAGATCACAGAACAGGAAGAGTCTTCGCAATGAAATTTGTAATTTACTATCAGCCAAAACCCCCTCCCCAGATCTCTCCCAACTGTTCACCCGAACAAGACAATGAGATATGCCCAACCCAAGTGACTCTACCCTTCCGGGAAGGTAGGTTCTAAATGGACTCAAATCCCAGTTCTGCGATTTGCCAGCTGGAAGTACTTAACCTTTCTTGCCTCCGGTTCTGTCTGTAAAAATGATCACCGCCTTATGGGGTGTATGATTACTGGATGAAATGATGTATATAAGTGCTTAGCACCATTCCTAGCACCTCATAAGCCCTCAAACAGTTACTATTCACTCCCTCCACCGCAGAGGGAACAACGAAATCAAAATATCAAATAAAAGCCATTCTTGCCAACAACTCAACTTACTGCCCACAAATAACCACTCAACTAAAAGTGGACACCGAAAGCCTGCTGGTGACCAGCAAGCTTACAGAGTAACATGTAGGGTGGAGGTAAATGCCAAAAACTCAAGACACTTGGAATTCCTTCAATGTCAAACATCTGACCTTTAATGAATCTTCTACATTGTTAAGGCCCTGAAATCTCTGGAAGAGGCAACCTTACAGAATCTTTTATCCTTGATGTGGGAATAATTAGAAAATGAGCCCCCGCCTCCCGCCAAAGAAACAGCACACTCCTGGTGTGGTGCCCATCTTCCAGTCTCCTTGTGGGAGGCTCTTGGACGTTCCAAGGCCCCTTGAAGAAACAGGATGTGCAGGGGCAGTCGATAAAAAATGAGAAAACTCTTCTGTGCCAGACCCTGAGAAAAACCACTTTAAAAACGAGAAAACGGAGGCTCTTGTGAAGTAAAGTGGATGTGAACACCCATCTATGAAAGGATAATGTCCTCTACCACCCAACTCCAGCCTCCATGGACTCCCTGGGTCTTTAAAACAGGTATTATTCACAGACAAGGTATATAGAAGCCTAAGTTCTGATTTCCCATCACAACCCCTAAAAGAAAAATACGGATGCCATTCCTTCGTGATTCATATTATACTCATGTTTTATCTTACTTTATTTTTGGTCATGACTAAAGTCACCACATAAATCATAAATAAACAGACATTTTTTAAGGATGCTTTTTATATGGACTTTTTGCAAGGTAATGAGAAGATGGGTCTCAAATAGACCCATTCTGACAATTTAAAACAAAAATTAAAGTGATGAAATTGGAAAAGGCATCTGGGGTGCACAGCTCTGGCCAAGTCAGCTACCGAAGCACATGCTTCACTGGGTCAAGGCTTCTTTCTCCCATGAACTAGAGCAATCCAATACAAAGACCCACGAAACTTCTATCTGAAGCAGTAATGCGTTTCAGTCAGTGCGGCATCTTTCCAACTACTCAGAAGACACAAGAACATTTTAACAACACCTCTTAAAAATTAAGTCATGTAACATAACCAGGTAACAAGACTTGTGCTTTCTCTCTAAATCTACGGTTTGGCTCACACGATTTAATGTCCATTTCTTGAAAATAATAGGAATGGAACCCCGATGACAGCTTTACTGATATATATACTTTCCAGTCCACCTGCCCCCAAAGCTAGACCGGTCTGCTCCCGCTCCGTGCTGTCTCTGTTTAACTGCCCAGTTATTTGCAAAGCAGAAACTCTTAGCGAAGTAATTTTCTAAGCGCAGGCTGTCCATTTTATCCAAATGTACACCTACTCTGCCGCAAGGAGTAAGGAATGGGCAATAAAGAGTGGCACTAGGAGAGGCAGGGGCAAATTATTCTAATTAAGGATCATGCTAAACACACCTGCTGCCCATAAAATACAGTCCTCTCAGCAATGATCTGATCTGCTGGCCTCCTATTAAGGAAAAAGGCCCAAGGCTGTGAAGCAACCCCCGTCCCCGGAATGAACACTAACGGGGCACGTGAATTCTGGTTTTTTTTTTTGGAGACCCACTACAGCCCAGCTTCAATTCATTCTAAAGGTAGAGCTGGCTGGAAAATCACTAAGAGGCACCTCGTTCTGGCCAATCCCGATTTAACCCGGGAAAGAAATGCAGTCTGAAGGCAGCTAAACCCAGAATTACCTCCATACAATCCTGTGTGGTTTCAGCAGCGACTCCTCCGCAGGCCGTTTATTTTTTGCACAGGCCTTTGGAACTTAAAGATTCATGTTACTAATTTTATGCCGCTTGCTCACTATTGTCTTGTTGGGAGTATAACATATATCATTTCTATAGGATCCTATTTTTAAAAATCAATCATTTGGGAGAAAAAAAAAGTCTGCCAACATGAAAACGGTTATATGGAAACATATGTCTTAACACATGTAGATGGAGAACTATCCCATCTTTTCTTCTCTGTGTGTCTCTATTATTTTTACCGTGCTAGGAGATACAGCCACGGCTGTCACATCACATCTAATGTGACAAATACATATTATCAAAAGACAATAGACATTAGAGGTTGGAAAGCCATCATATTTAATCTTATCCAAAGAGAAAGGCAATATAGAAATGGTATTAAATGCCACATCGAGGTAATACCAGAAAAAGTCTGCTTTTAAAAAATTCTATTATAATAAGCATTTAAGGAAGTCTCAATTCTTGGAGCCTCTAAAACAAGATTATAAAAACACAAGGATTTGCATCTCTGCCCTTGGAACGCTGATAGCTTGCATCTGTGTTTAACATCCCTAACCAGTCTGTAAACAGTCAAATCAAGGCACCTTCTTGTTCCTTCTGCCCTCCTATGCTTTAGTGACTGCTCAGTGTGACACGGACTGGGGGCTCAAATTCTGTTCACTGAGTAGCAGAGGCCAAAAAAAACCAATACATGGGTCCTAACTTGTAAGATATATAACTGAAACCCTCCCACTAAGCCAGATGAACCAGAGCCCACACCAGTTCATTTCACAAGTCATGAGGGAAAAACTAAGAGGCTTAAAATCACTTGGTAAGTATGTTACACAAACGAGCGTGCCTGAAAAATCGAGCAGTTTTGCTCTGAAACAGAAGATGCGTGAGCACAAAATTTCAAAGGTAAAAACATTAATTTCCAGGTTCCAACCTTGGAGAGCCCGAGAAGGCAGGCAAGTACACAAACAGAGTGAAGGGGACAGAGTGGGGACTGAGGAGGACAGTCCCCAGCTGGAGCAGGCAGCTGCCACTTTTTGCCAATCCACTGTTGCCAAGTGGGAAGACCAGCCCAGGGTTATCAGATCTTCTGGGTTTTCCAGATAAACAGAAAGATCCAGAATTTTATGTAAATCTTCCAATTTTTAAGTACTGGCACCTAATTATTATTTTTTTTAAATAATGCTATCAATTATAAAGAGGCAGGGAGGAGGAGAAGGCCTGTATGACAAATGGTGACAAATGGTCAGCTTTCAAGCCCTGGTTCAGATGAATTCAATCTGTTCATTTCATTCATGCTTCAACCATTCTGAAGGACTGACGCCAGGCATCATCCCTGTCCTGGAGTTCACGGCGCAGCCGCACAGCCCAATGTTGCAGTAAGTTGAAAACAATCATAATGTCGAAAGCACTGCAGAGTTGAAAATTGCCGTTATTTTGCAGCGTAACTTTGCCACGCCAGTGTTTTTCCTTAATCCTCTCCTTTTTGAAGGCAGCTCAATTTCTACCATTTGAAGGATACGGACTACAGTTTGTCTCTTATTATTACTGCCTTTGGCTAATTAAATTCTGAAGTGTCTCTCAACCCAGACAGCTCAGAGCTGTCATAATTACATGTCGTATGGTGTAATTATTGTGGGTGCCACATAAACAACACCCTCTGATAATATGGCATCAACATTTTCCTTTACGAGACAGAGATTATGCAGAGGCTATGACTTTCCAGAAGCCTTTGTAGTGAGCGGAATTGGCAGACCTAAGGCAGGGAGGACTGTAAAATCAGACCACAGACCTGGATAAACTCACACCTTTTTATTTCCAGTGAACAGCAGGCCCTCAGAAGCAGGGGTAGCTGCCTGTGCTGCTGGCAAGCAGCCCCGCGGGGGGCGGGGGGGGGCGCTGCTCGCAGTCAGCGTCGCTACGGGATCACTAATTCTGGGGAACAGTCATCAAGGGGCGGACAGCCACACCGGATGCATCAGAGGACAAAAAAAAATTTCACTCACAAGAACACGGACTAGCCAAAGTTCCAGGGAAGAGCTGGTGGAATGTGCCGAGACGGTGTGTCTGGGATGCCACGAACATGAGCTCTCCACGGAACACACTAGCCCTACAGAGCAGCCTCACTTCACGAAGCGGAAACCGATGACATGGTGTACGAGCTGAGTAACAGTTCCAGACTGGACTGCGAGTGAGAGGTCTGTGCAGGCTCGGCCTCCCCACGGACACTTCTCCCTGCCGGTCTGTCTTCCTGTCCGCCTCGTCCACGCCCTGACCCAGCCCTCCGCGGGGCTCCCAGGGTACGGGCACCTTCTGCAATCCGAGCGCTTCTCCGGGGGCTCTACATGTGTGTAAATACAGCCTTTTTATTTTGGTGAACCACGCTTTGCTCCCCAACTCGACTGCTCATTCCTACGGGGCAAGAACAGGGTCAGATCCATCTTCGGGGTGCCAGCACCTGCCCGCACCTGATAAGAGTGCGAGCACAGGAGACATCTGACAAATACTTACTAAAATGAACAAATCGATTACTCAGTGCCTCCTTACGTTCAGTCTTAAGTCCTGCCCTCTCGCTCCTCCTTTCTATCCCAAATCTCGAAGCCAAGACAACGACAGTATCCAGACACCTGAGGCCTTTTCAGTGTGAGTGGTAGACAGAACGTGGATGGCAGTCTGCAGTGGCCGTTTTCTTTACCATCTGCACAAGCTGTACACGTCTCATACATCTTGATCCTTAAGAGTCTGCCCAAAGACCAAGCTTCCCCATGCCGAGTTTCCCCAAACCCAACCACGTGACCAACCTAACTCTTTCCATTTTCAACCCAAACCCCAGCCTCTAAACAGGATTCTGTCATAAAGAGAGTTGTCATATAATATTGTTCAACGATAATAGCTACAGCCTCTATTTTAACTGCCAGTCCCGTTCGCATTTGAATATCTTTCTTCTTCCCCAGCAAACGTCCCAAGAACTGTTGATTCATTTGTCTATGCTATACTGATTGCAGAACGCTTTCTGGGGCTCCCTGACATGGTGGCTATCAGGATATTTCAAGAGTAAACCTGCATGGTGAGAGGATTTGAACTACTGAATGCAAGGAGGGAGCCATCAAGGAAAAGTTATTAAGAAGATATCAACCAGAACAGAAAAGGTCACTGGATTCGGAGGAGAAGCACATTTGATGTAAAAGACACGCCGATGACGAGCACCATCTGAACGTGGAAAGTTTTAATATGTTTAATGTGCTGTCTGGAAATGTGTACTCAAAAGAATGCTCCAGGAAATCTCTGGCTGTGTACTCCGTCTAGGGGAAACAAAGGCTTTCGCAAGAAGAAACCAAAGGAGGGAAGAAACTCACTCTTGATAAAATGACATGCTGAATGCTGATCAAAAGGCAGAGACAAAGTCAAGAGAACTGTGGACACGGATGAGGTACTTTAACCTTCTGTCTTTCAGGGCAAGCCTGTTCACATGTTATCCTGAGCCACTGGGAGAAACAAGTTTTCTGTTTACATTTAAGGAGATCTACTTCCTGAAGAAGAGGCAGTAAGAACACTCATTAGCAATTAATATCCTGCTAGCTTAAAAGGAAAAAAAAGACCTAAGAAATACGACAAAACATTTGCTAGTTGCCCTCTAAGAACAGGAGGACAAAGAGGCATCTAAATCTATCCCCACCCCCAGGGACCCCCTAATGAACATATACATGAGAAGAGTCACCACCAGTACAGGAATATAAAGAGGCACACACACCACCTCCTGTAGGTTGTAAGTATCACAGATGAAATTAGCAAATCAGTGAGGCTGTGGTAACACTTCTGTTCTTAACCTAATGTTTCCGTATTTAAACACTGGTGACTGCTGTAATTCTTCTTCAGAGATTATTAAAATTCTAAACCAATAGAGGGGCGCCCAAGTGGCGCAGTCGGCCAAGTGTCCAACTCGTGACTTCAGCTCGGGTCATGATCTCTGGATTGTGGGTCGAGCCCCGCATCCGGCTCCCTGCTCAGTGGGAGGTCTGTTGGAGTTTCTCTCCCTCTGCCCCTCCCCCCCCATTTGTGCTCTCTCTTGCTCTTTCTCTCTCTCTCAAATAACTAATCTTTTAAGAAAAAAATAAAATACTAAAACCAATAGAAAAAGCTGGAAATTGGGCTGCCCTTACACTTTCATGCTTCAAACTAGCGGCTACATGTCTAAACCTCTAAGACCAAAGACAAACGTATATACCATAGGTTCTGAAAATGTAGACACCAATATTCTGATCACTGATGGGTATTTGCCATAATTTATATAACCATACACAAAAACTCAGGTCAGGAAACCTGACAAGAATAGTATGTTGTCAGGCATATTTAGGGCAGCAAACTTTATTTAGCTATGCTGATCTATTCAGAGGTAAAAGAAATTATAGCAAGAGGAACAGAGATACTTTATTTAGAAAACAACAGCTCAAAATAAAACTGTTCCATTTCACTCCTAGATATCCAAGAGAAATGAAAACATACATCCACACAAAGATTTGCACATAAATGTTCACAACACCATTATTCATAATAGCCAAAGAATGAAAAGGACCCAAATGTCCATCAACTGATGAATGAATAAACAAAATGTAGTATTTCCACGTGGTGAAGCATCACCTGCCAGGAAAAAAGGTATAACGTACTGATACATGCTATTACACAGATAAACCCTAAAAACATTATGCTGGGTGAAAGAAGCCAGAGGCAAAGACCACATATTGCATGATTTCATTTATATGAAATGTCCAGAATGGGCCAATTACCTACAGAGACAGAAAGTAGATCAGTGGTTGCCTAGGAATACGGGGAAGAAAGGACTGGGAAGTGACTGGACCAGGGTTTCTTTTTATCATGATTAGAAGGTTCAAAAATCAAGGTCACGGTTGCACAATTCTGTGAATACAGCAAATTCCACTGTATACCTTAAAATAAGTGAATTACAGGGAATGTGGATGATATCTCAATAAAGCTGTTAAATAAGCAAAGCTGTTAAGTTGCTTCTATCCACACTGTGTTTTACTGCTGTTCGTGTTCATTTAGCTGATAATGTATTTTTTTAAATCGTCATTCATCATGAGGATGGCTTTTCATTTTAAGAAAAGAATCATCCTTTTCCTGCTACCACTATAAAATGACCAACTGAGGTTTCAAACTTAACATGACTCTGAATAATGAAAATTAACAGTGTCTCTTATTTAGAAAGCCAAAACAGAGTGGACATCTTGGCAAGAACTCATAGTAACTAAATCCAGAAACCATCAGGACAAAACTCCGGAGGAAGAGGCCTGTGGGGACTGGGGAGCTCTCTCATAACTGCACTGGTTCTTTTGCATATACGGAAATGTTTAGAATGTCCTCTACACAGCTGCGAAGTATTAAGAATGCTGTGAACACACACAAGGTAAGCTGTGCCGTCTACACCCCTAACACAGAGGTAGCCGCACAGCCCCGCGGCCGGAGGGCAGCTCTACACAACAGCACACAAATGTTGTCCGCCCCTCCCTGAAAAGGTCACCCGCAAGGGTCTGCAGACAGTGTCCACCATGCCCACCACTGAAGTCAAACCTGTGTCTCCAAAAAGTCCTGGTTGAGATGAAAAGGTAATGTCTCCGAGGGACAGCACAGGGAAGCCTCAGAAAACATGAGTAGGGCTTTCCGTGCCGACTGTGCTCTCGCGAACACGGTGAACGTTCCTAAAACCCACCCGGGCTTTCTGCAACGAGTGTGGCAAGCACCAACCCCACAAAGGGACATGGGACCAGAAAGGCAGATCCTCTTTCTGCGCAGGGGAAATAGCATTAGGAGAGGAAGCACGGTGCCTATGGTGGGCAGACGAAGCCGATTTTCTGCAGAAAGGCTCAACGACAGAGCAGACTCTGCTAGGCGTGAACGTGTTGGGCCCAACTGCAGATCCAAGAGAATGCTGGCTATTAAGAGATGCAAGCGGGGCGCCTGGCGGGTTCAGTCAGTAGAGCAGGCTACTCTTGATCTTGGGGTTGTAAGCTCGAGCCCCACGTTGGGTGAGAGATTAGTTAAAAAATGAGATGCAAGCCTTGTGAACTGGGAGGAGATGCAAGAGAAAGGGCCAAGAGATCCAGTTCTACACTTTGTATTTTGTTATGCTATGAAGACAATAAAATCTTAAGGTTATGCTCAGAAAAATAATTTAAAAAAAAAAACAAACCAGAAAACATGAATGGAGATCCTATTCTCCAGTGTGTCCTCTGTGTCCCGATCCTTGAACACAGTTCTCCTGAGCACCACACCCACAGGCTCTTAGGAGCAAGCAGCAAATACCAACAGGTGTCTCAGGCGAGCACTCAAAACTCACGCAGTCCCTGACTTTGGGTCCTGACCTTTGGTCCTTGTTCTCTTTGTGGCCCTCCTCTCTCCTCACCTCCTCTCTGGTATTTTCCCACTGTTTCTGGTTGGGTCTGTCTTCACCTTGTGCCTTAGCCCAGGTTCCACGCACAGGCCCTGAGGATTCTACTATCCTTAACTAGGCCAAAGCTAAATGTTAGGGCCCAAAGGAAAGGGCAGAGGCTTGAGGATATGAGGGAGACACCGATGGAGACCCTGGGGGCAGCAAGAGGAAGAAAAATGTCAGGCCCGGAGGCCTGTGCCTAGGCTGAGCCACAGTGACACAGAGGCAACGTCAAGGCATGATAAATCTTGGGCTGATCCTGCCAACAGGGGTATTTCAAACACACTCTGCCCACTTAACAAGTGTGCTCCATCAAGAGAAATTTAAGGTTCATGCCAATCAATAGTTTGGCACACAAAACCTATAAATGTTAATGCTGTTAGCACAATCATATCTGCTAATTAGAAAGACTAAAACATTTCCTTCCAATAAGAATTTTTAGAGTAAGTACAGCCCCAGTTTGAGAAAGCTTGATATTTGATGGTGCATACAACAAACGAATTAGCAGATTTTCCTATTCCTGGTTTTACAGAAAGCTTCCAAGATAAAATAAAAATGTGATTTTTATTAACCAAAATTATTAAGTAGCTTCTACTTATAGAGGAGGTAGGCATACAGAGCAGTGAAGTGCCGCATGGCCGGAGGATAGCCATTGTTTTTTTTAGGCTTTGGTCATTTCTAGGTGCAAAAAAGTTTACGTCTGAAGAGAGAATTAGAAAATTCTGGAACTAAGGACTCGGTGTGCTAGAGATCAGAAACTGCAAAAGGGTGTTCTGTGCAAACTGAATCACAGTACTGAGGAAGAAATCATCAAAACACAAAAACAGTGCACAGTAACATGGAGAGGTGGTCTCGGGTCTCCAAGTACGTATGTGCAGGAATTAGGTGACTGAGCGGAGGCCCAAGATGCCTCCCAAGTTGAGTCACATTTGAATACCTTGTTTTTTTTATCCTTTTAATCAGTGAAAAGGGAGACCAGACACTGCACCTTAAGTGGTCCTTGGCACTCTGGAGATCTTCCCGTGACCAGAGCACAGGGAGAACCATGAAGAGGGCAAGGGCTACACCCAGAGGGCTGACGGCCTCAGCCCGACATGGGGATGTTACTCCAAGTGTCATAGGGCAGCTCTGAGCAGGGCACTGACATGATGTGGGTGTTTTTCAAGATTTTGTTTACATATTTATTTGAGAGAGAGAGAGAGAGAGAGAGAGAGAAAGAGGACGCGCTCACATGTGCAAGCAGGGGGAGGGGCATAGGGAGAGGGAGAGAAAACCTCAAGCAGACTTCACACGAGCACAGAGCCTCACACAGGGCTCGATCTCACGACCCTGAGATCATAACCTGAGGAAAAACCAAGAGTCAGAAGCTTAACCGACTGAGCCACCCAAGCTCCCCTGACGTGGGTGTTTTTTGGAAACTCTCAAACGACTGCTGTGTGGCCAATACTTTCTGCTGGGGCAAAAGTAAAAAACGAGAGAGACCAGTGAGAAGGACTGTCGTACCCTGGAGAGAGATGCTGGCTTGGAGTCCAGTGGTGGTAGCGGAAATGAAGCAGACGTGGCAAATTATGGTTTCAGCACATGTTCCTGAGATGAAGCCAACAGGCCTTGCTGACAGGCCTGGGAGAGGAGGATGAGAAGACGCAAGTGAAGACTGGGCTTAAGAGCAGTGGGGTGAAGGAAGCAGAGGCTCTACTTAGAGAAGACCTACTGTAAGGGCAGCGGAGACAGGAAGTGGTAACTACACAGGGATGTGGAGTCCAGGGAGAGGATCTTGTTTGGCTGGGTAATTGTTTGTGGGTTTGAGGTAAAAGATACTACAGGATGTCTAGTGGAAATGATCCAGCACAGAGAGAGAAAGACTGAGAGTCAGGAAGGGAGGTGCCTGTATCAGTGGTGAGAAGGGGTGAAATGCATTCAAACAATGAACGTTTACTGAACACCCATTAGATATTCTTTGTTCTTGAAAGGCTCACGGTCTAAAGCACAAGAAAGTAGAAATAAATTAGGCAGCAAAGTAAGATCCAACAGAGGCAGAGTATGAACGGACTGTGATGGATAAAGGGCGTTCACGTACTATGACAGACTGGGGGGAGGGGAAGCAGGCACCGACGGACAGCAAATGAATGGCTGATAACTGATTTGAATTACTGACAGAGTTTGGGCAAATATTTTTTATGCAACTGTTCCCAATTCTACTTTTCATAGGACAAAAACTTTTACCTTTATGCTCCTAAATATCCTTTTGGCCTTGCGTAGCTCTTTATTTAGAAGACTGAGCAAACCCGGTTTTTGCAGTCAATAAAAAAAATCTGTTATCAAAACAGTTCATCTAAAAAATTTTTAAAGCTTTACTTACCATTAAAATTTCTTCCCAAGTGCTACATGAATGAGCTCAGAAATATCTTTTCTATTTTGTGATATTCGGTAATACTGACAGAGACGTTCTACAGAGAATAGATACCGTCACTTTCCGAGCAGCGGGCTGTAGGTTTGGAAGGACCTGTACGTCTTGCCGAGGTTAGTCACCCCCAGTGTGAGATCAAAACCTGACCCACCCTCTGAGTGTCCTGCTCTGGCCAACCAGGCCAACCAGTCAAGCACAATACAGGACATGAATAAACAGACATTTTATTCCGAAGACTTGTACATATTTTCAAAATGATTCATTTAAAAAATCAGACATTTTTCTGATGCTTCGGTAGTAATACCAACTGCATGAGGTAAGATTTGCTGTTATCAAAAGCCATCACTGGTATTTTTAAAACTCATATAGTAATTCTACAGCAAAAACGCTTACCTCTAGAACTATTAACGTTCACAATCACAGATCTTTGAATCTCAAACTAGAACAATGACTGGGTTAACGGCTTCCGCTCAGACAGATTGACTTAAATTTCCCTCTCACTACACCAACCTGCTGGGCTGCATCTCCGTTCACCAAGTGAGGCATCATGGCTACCTCTCCGTTCAGCAATGGTGGCAGTTCCAGAGGGATTTGGTCGGTCATCATCATTGTGACGTACATTCATGGAGAATTTCCCTCAACTGGCTTCCTGCAAAAGAACCACCATTTTTAAAAAAGGATCCAGGACCCCAAAAAGTCACCTATAACATCAGCAATTTAAGCGCAGCACCATGAAGTCAGCTGAAAATCAAATTATTCTGATCCCTGTAGGACCGCACTACTGTGCCAGGCCCCAAGGACAGGTAAAGCCAAAGCAAGGAAATGGCCTGAACTAGGAGACCCCCGACTTGAGTCTCCCAGCAGCCGTGTGAACATCACCTCCCAGACCCAGACTTTGTCGTTTAGTTATAGATTTTTTAAATATATCAGTAGTAGTAACTACCCTACCCCCGGGATCTTTCAGGGGCTAAAAGGAGACAACACTGCGAGAAGGTCAGGTGTCAAACAAAAACTGGTGGTATCATTATCTTTAATTACAGAAAATAAGGCCAAAGAGGATGACCTGTAAAAGCAGGTGTTCCCTTCCATTAGGATCAAAAATACTTTTCATAAGCAGTTAATCCAAGCAAGTTAACAAAGCTTATACTGCAATTGTTGCGACTGCTGACCTTGCCACTAATTTGGTAATTAATCATGTTCTAATTATCTCTTGCTCTCGTCATTTCCTTGAATTGAATTTAACCCGCTGTGCATTTACGTCTTTATCACTGTGCAGATCTTGAACTTCCCTGTATCTCAGACAGAACCCATAGCACTTTGCACGGAGAAGGGCTGAAAGGCAGACCACCTTACTTCTGCAGAATAAATGATTTTCATGCAAGTATTCAAAACAGCACAAAGCCCATTGTCATTCCAAAATGGTACTTGCTCCAAAACCTAGCCTGCCAATTCAACAGTGGGAAAACAGCAACAAATTCTGGTTCAAAATTTTAACTTGTTCTTTAAGAAGTATTCACGTATCCTTCACTTATGCCTAAAAATTTATGGCATAAGAAGCTTAATATCATGTGCAAAGAAGACAAAACAAAGACACACATTTTAAATGCACTCAAACAAATGGACACGTACAATCATCACTCATAATGAAGTCCCCTCCAAATATCAAATCAAGGCTATCTGATCAATGAAACCTTTAATCCAAATCCCAATTGGAAACCCCAATATCCAAATCAGGTAAAACAGTGGGACAAATCCTTTGATGATTGTCTCAAATGTGTCTCAGGTATGACAAATAAAATATTTCTCATTCTTAAACCCCTCCGTTCTGAACATTAAATACACTTCCCTCTCCCGCAATCCCACCCAAAAGAAACTCCTTCCCTGGAAGTATCAAATGATGCATAAAAGCCACCCAAGAGACTGTAAACTTTTTTATTTTAAAAAGGTAAAATTTTACACTATTCATTATAACCCCATTTGGAGAAACTAATTATTTTAAGCACCAAACAATGAAGTCTTGTCCCAACTAGGGAAGCACATTCTATAATAACAGGTCTTATAATTCAGCGTTAATAGTACCATCATGCTGTTTTATGGGGCAATTACTTAGTTCCTAAGCAAATAAAAGTACAAAACCCAAAGCCCAATAGTTTATCCTGATGAAGGAAACAGATTCTTACACAATAAAATTAACTAAGATAATTCCATTGACACTATCATGACATCACTGTTTGATTGAGTAGGTCAAAGGAGGGAGAACTGGTGTCCATTGCAATTTTATTTCTAATATACTTAATCCTACTAGTGCATGAGGAAAGGACAGCTACTTTCCCCAGACTGCTGACATTACCCAGGCTTGTTTCTTAAGTGGAATGTTTTATTTCATGTTTCTTCCAAATTGCAGGTTGGATAAACAGGGCAGTAATTTACATCAGGGGTCTGAGTATAAAGCCCCTGGGGTGAGGCAGCCCTCTCCTCCACCTCTCCCTCACCACGCCCCGGAGAGTTCCAAGGCACTTGCTGGTGACGCTGTGGTGCAGATAAGGGCTCCGTCTTCTCTCCCTTCCCTGCTGAAGCAGTGAGGGGCCAAGGCCCTCTGGCACACGAGCAGTCCCAGGCGTCATCGCACAGACAAGCACAAGGACGGAACCTCTCCTCTTTTCTCACCCAAAGAGGCAGCAGGAGCAAACTGACTTCAGGGCTTACCCCTAGGTCCGTTCAGCCTCTACTCGAGGTCCTTCCACTACGCCAGAGAATAGTAAATAATGAATGGGGGAGGGGCACACGCACAGGACCGAGGTCCCTGGTCAGGACCTGCTCTGGGCTGTAGCTCCTTATGTTCCACGTGGGCCAACACAGCTGCCCGATTTTTCAGTACTGGGGTTTGAGACTCAAATCCAATTAACCGGTGCTATTTTATTCCTATTTCTGTCCCTTGGGGATCACTGCAGGTACTGGGTAGCAGGAGACAGTTGTAATCTGAAACCGGATTCCGGTATTTCTGGTCCCCTGTCCCTAATACCAAGGAAGAGCTCAATGCCAACACTGTATCTAACAGTGACAATTCCAATTTAAGAAAACTTCTGGTTGGTGCCAAGTTAAACAATGGCGCTCGCTATTAACAGGAACACTCTTAAGCACAAGAGGTCAGGTCCAAATTATGGAGTTAAGCTCCAGGCTCTGCCAACTGTGGGATAAGGGGATAGACCTGAGGCCTACAAAGGTCCCATGTAGGATGGGAGAGTAGGGGACCCACACAGAGCTACAAAAAAACCCAAAGAAACGAAGTCCACTGGAGAAAGGAGATGATTATAATTTTATTTGCTTTTGAAAACGGTACAGGCAACTTTGTAATGCAACTATTCTATAAAGAAAAAAGATGCCTGAATCCTTTTTTTTTTTTTTCCTACTACAATGGATTACCTCCCTCACAGATGTGTAGTGGTTGCTGCACATTACTGGGAGGGGGGGCCAGGAAGGGAAGAGGGGGAACCGTACATATAAGAAAGTCAACTACACGACAATCACTCAGACAGCAATCGGTGTGAATTTATAAACATCACACTCTCCTAATGTCTCAACTCAACCAACACTGTTGCTCATGGAGTAAACTGAAGGATGAATAAAGTGAATAAAAGCCACTGTGAAGCCTGGCACGGAGCCTCACTTCTCCATAACCGAAGCTGTTGATCCTCTTGTCCCTAGGCCACGGGCTTGCTAAAATCCAAAGCCTGTTTTCTAATCCCTAAGAGTTTTATCAGGGGTAAACCAGACTTTATCCTGAGTGGAGTATCAGGTACAAGATTCATCTAGGTGGGGTGGTACATGCAGCCAGCAATACTTAAATTCCCATTTCTAGGCTCTATGCCCATACATAGAATAGTTTCATTTGCCTGGAATGCAAGAGATATAATGAAAAAAGTCAGTAACTTCTCTCTAAGCAAGATAATGCCCAGCTATTTAGCAAGGCGACGGCCTGCCAAGTTGTCCCTTAAAATGATCATGAATTACAAACAGTTTAGCGTCACAGATGAAGCAATAAATGTGGAAGGCGTATTATCCAAACAGTTAACTTTAAGGACCAAAACTTACCTTATTTGTAATGACTGTGGATAGAAAGGGCACATCTCGCTCTTTATAGAGCAGGCTGGCCATAACTCAATTTTTTCTTAGGGATGTGGGTCACTGTTCCCAACAATACTGTGCTCAGTCACAAGGTGACGTGTTAAGGAGTTACTGAGGCATTCTGACCTTACATATCCGGGGAAATTCACCCCTACTTTGAGATCTTATGTGTGATTGTTGGTTTTTTCCTCTTTCTCATTGGCCAATACTGCGAACCACACCCCCCGTGCATTTGGGGACCGTATCCTAAATTTGCTGTCTTCCATCTTCCTTGGGCTAAGAAGCCAGATTGCTAGTCCTGTACGCACATGTACGCACATCCCTGCGGGATCACTGAAGCTCCCCTATGTGCCTTCAACCAAACTCCTTGATCATTTGCTGATTATCAGCTCTAAGGGAAGCTGAATGGCCAGACGGGTAACCTCCGGAAAATAGAGCTATGACTGTTTTTTGTTATAGTCAGAAAGTCTCAGGAGAAACCACCCTGACAAAACACTTATTTTCCTGGTCTGGGTTCCTTCTCCCCTAGACAGATGTGCATCCGAGCTGGCCAAATGGATCCCAGAACTCAGGTATTTTATTCAAGGCCGTACCACATTCACATTGCCCCCTCATACACAACCAAGTTCTTGCAAGGACCCCATTCATTAGACCACCTACCCTTCACACATGAAGAATAAAAATGTGCTGCAAAACTAACACGGATTAAAAAATGGAAATAGATGACCCCTACTACAATGCTTCTAATCCTCTGAACTTTTTTTTCCTCTCACAGAGCTCCAAGGTTTCACTCCTTTTCTTCATTGTGTTCTTACCCATACTTCCATTTCAAAGAATTTGGTAACAACCACAGGCCTTCACGACCTCTCCCCCTAACCACACATCCTAACACTAAAACCACAAGTGCTTCAGGCCCAGCCAGTTGTAGTCTTTTGACTGCCAGGGGAGGGATGCCACGTGAGCACTTGTGCTTACCTTCCGCCTCTCCTAGGAGAGCAGGTCGTTTGCCACCTTCTGTACCTGCCAGCCCGGCGGGCGTGAAGGGAAGAAGGCCCTCCTGCAATAGTGGCAGGGGTGGGGGCTGGGCGCTCCAAGAAACAAAATGAACAGATCCTCACTGTTAGTAAGACATTTAACTCCGTCCAAATATGCCCCCAAAGCTTTTAAAGAACACCTTATTTTAAAAGAATATTACAAAAGGTCTTCAGTTTTTACATTACTCTAGGCAACTGGCTGATCACCTTTTCCTCTTATGTTGCTTCCCCCACTCCAAGTCTAAAAAGGTCTTCCACGGTATTTTGGCCCCAGCCTATACCAAGAAACAGACTGGCCAAATTCATGAAAAACCTAATTCTCAGGAGAGAACCGCAGATCCATTTCCAAAGGCCAGAGAAAGCAATTATATGCTAGGAAGCTTTTCTGACTTGAAAAAACCAAAGCCCTAATCACTGCTGGGAGAGTTTTAAGTCCGTGGACCTGGCCTTCAAATTAGTAACAAAATGTCCTGGTCCCTCACTCCGTGGGCCAATGACCCAAATTTCCTTACATTAATTCAAGATGTGAATTAGCGGTACAGTACCCAAATTAGTTTCAGATGACAAGAGAAAAAGAAACATAACAGCAGCAAAAGGAACAAAGTATAACCATCAGAACGGAAGGAACCATCCCGGTTGCATGCGAAGGAGGTGACTCTCCGTGTTAAATCAAGTCAGCGCGGAGGCATCGGCTCCCAGGCTCACACTTTACCTACGCTCTGATGTGGTTTCTGACTGCCTTCTAGACTGTCCCAGGGAAGTGTCTAAAAAAGCAGATGCAGTAGGGGAATCAGTAAGAAGATTGCACATGATCCGTGCTAACTTTTTGCTTCCATTCTGCAATTTAAAATGCACTTTCAGAAACCAAATGGTTCCTTGATGAAAGGGAAACTGATGGAAACACATCAATTACAGGATCCTATTATAAAACAATTGGGCAAATAAATAACCTAATAAATACTAATAAATAATCTTCAAAATTCACACCACTAAAGATAACTGTGATTCTATAAAGTTTGTATCTTTTTCCAATAAAATACAGATTAACCAATCACATTCACATAATCGAAACAGCATGTAAACATTTTGTTTGCAACATGCCGGTCCTACAGCCTGAGAAAAATATCATCATGGGCACATTAGTAAAATCAAAGCTTGATTCATACTTCAAGAAAATGTCCTTCTCTGCTAAAAATACCCATTAACTTCTAATATTGTGGGCCCAGTTTCAGAAAATTGTCACAAACACATCAGAGAAATGTTCTAGCGATTTATGTAATAGTAATAAGAAAAAAACAAAACAAAAACCAACAACTTTTTCCTGTTGTGAAGGCAAAAAAAAACAAAAAACAAAAACAGCAGTAGTCAAAAAGACAACAGGACCAACTTTTCAGCACAGAAGCCAGGGGTTTTGCTTTGCTGGGTTGTGTTTGGGGCAAAGGGGTTTGAGAGGTTACTAAAAAATTACTGTATTCTCTTTTAAATGAATGTAACTATCAGCAAGCTAACGCTTTATGAGCGATTACAAGTTTCTGAACGGCTTCCAATATAAAACCTAAGTCTAATAAAAATTTATCATGACAAACATTTGTGCAGCTGACTTACACTTGTTTGTGCCATGGCTGTAGTAACAAATAAAAACGCAGAAAAGTCACATTTTGACAGAGAACCAAAGAGCATAGGGAAAAAAAGAAACAACTGTGTTCACGAACCTCTTCTCATACCCGTGGCTTTATCCATGTATGCCGTCAGTCACAAAGACTGACAATTCCTCATGTGTGGTCTTCCTTTGTAAGCTTTATTAGCAAGATTCAGAAAGACAAAGAGGGAGGAGGGAGAGCTGGAGAGATGAGGAGAGAGAAGGAAAGAAAGTTAGCTGCACGCATTCCTACAGCTAATGTGATGTCACAGGACCCTTTGCTGTTTTCTTTTCCTCATCAGGAAAAACGCTTTCCTTACTGCTCCACTCGGGTTTGAAGAGGTAAACCCCCAGACTGGTATTGCAAGACCTAGAAACTCTGAAAAGGGTTGTCATTTCTAGCCTTCTGAGCAAAACTAGAAACAGCTTTCTAATAATAACTATGGAAGCACCAAGGGGGGGGGGATGATTCAAACAAAACAAATACTGTACAACCATCTTTCCCTCCGAAATTGAGAAAAAGCCACTCATCAATCAACACACATCTGTTTCTGCCACCTCCCTGTGACGAGGACAGCAGAGTTCAGTTTTCCCTTGCCAGCGACACGAAACCAATGCCCCGCGCCTGGCTCTGCCCATGCAGATGACCATGTGGCCATTTATGACCCTGGACACGAGAAAGCTGGGGTGGCTTCAGGGCTTTTTCTTGCACTCACCTCTCCCACACTCTGTGGGCTGGAAAGGTACTTGGGTACAGGCAAACATGCCCCTTTGCTTTTTAATAAATCAAATTAGATTGTGGGGGGGGGGGGAAAGGATATGGAGAAGGACTAAGGATTTTTATCAGAAATTTTCACAGCTCCTCGGCAATTAAGAGTTCAAAGGACCAGTGTGTTATGATAAACAGCATTACAGCAGAGCGACCCCAGGACTGGCTATTGCAAAATCTGAGTTCTAATCCAGGCTTTGCCCATTGACTCTGAATCTGACTTAATTTCTTCTTTTATAAAACAACGAGATTATAGATTAGCCTTTAAAATTCCTTCCTGCTCTTAACAGATCATGTTTCAAACACTACTGCCAACTTCATACGGATTAAACGCAAGCTAGGAGAGGTGTACTCGAAACTCGGAAAACCTATAGTTACTCTTACTCGTAAAAGAGAACCTGAGCCTCATACATAAAAGAGAAGAAGAATCTAAGTAAAATGTTGGAAAAAGAACGTATTGAGCAAATAGCGATGGTAATCACTGTTTTTATGCCAACGAAATCTAATTTTACAGCTGAGTTCCACACAGCTGTGGAAGAAAGACTCTTGCCATGGCTTGCCACTTGAATGAAAGAAGGAGTGGTGATAACTGTTCATGCAGAAAAACCTCTTGAGACATGAGCAGTACCTGGAGGTATGCACCCAGCTGGTTGGTTGAGGCACAAATTGTCTGGAATTTGTCTTCTTGTCTGATATGGGTTCATTAGTGAAGTTAAATCACAGCCGTCTAAAAAAGTTCTCAACCTTAAAAACACACTTGCCTTTTGCCTCCAATTATAAACACAGGATATTTAGATGCAGTGTTTAAATCCACAAAGAAATCCTGTGAAATCGAGTTTAGATGAAGAACACCACCACCGCCGCCGCCGCCCTGCATTAAAATAAATAATGGTTTACGCAACAAGTAAAAGGAATTGTCCACGGTGACCTGGAAACGAGGAGGGGTGTCAAGTAATCTAATGTATAGGCCCTGTCTTCGAGAAGACCTAGATGCTTTTTGTGGTGTGCTTTTCATTTGCCTTGGCTTTAGAACAAGGCACAGCCATGTCCGAACTCAAAATTACTATACAGAAGGCACAGGCTTCGGTGGGGGGAGGAGTCTCTATAGCTAAGGATTATGTGTAAACATTATAGTAATCTGAGGCTTCTTTTGTAATTCTCCAGAAATATTGCTTCCATAGCACCCCCCCCCCCAGGATGTCCCAAACCTCTAAGGAAACCTAAAACCTGAAGGGAAAAAAAATTATGTCACGAGATATTTGCAATCTCTGGACCTGAGATCCAAATCCATGCATAAGTTACAACTCGGTTCTGCAAATATCAACTAAAAGGAAAGGGGGCCTATCTACCAAAAAAGTTTACCAAACATTTGTTTGTTTTGTTCATTGTTTTTAAATGATGTTTAAAGAAGTTTACAGGTGTAATTAGACGTTTTTATTAGAACACCTCGACTCCAGCTACACTCAGCACAATAAATCTGACATCCCAAGGATGACAGTCTAGCACCTACAAGGAAGCATTCCAAAGCTATGAGCACTTATCCGTACATATATCCAGGCTACCTGTCCTACAGATTTTATCCATGCATGAGAAGAACTGAAAATATGTATTTTCAATGACATTCGGACTTGTGCGGCTGTTTATTATCTTTTTCTGTAGGACATTGGAGAAAGGCTAGAAAACTCTAGTCCAAGAATGAAAAGGTCATTTCTCAAGCCCCCTCCAGTTCAAGGCCTTCCCACCCCTGCACCCCTCTACCTCCCAGCTGCATGAGAAGGTAGGAAGAGATGATAGGGGAAGTCAGAAGACATGCTCTCCTTCCCAGGACCAGAATCTCACTCCTCACCCAGCCCTCGGGCAGAACCATCTGCCTGAGATCCCCAGAGCGCTGCATGTGGTCTGTGGGTCCGGATGTCCCGCACAGGCTCTCCATGTCTCAGCATGTGCATCTGTAATATGGGGTCCTTAACACAACTTCTAGATTCCCCTTTAAAAAAAAACCCAATATGTACTATTATTGTTTCTTTTTTTTTTTTTTAAAGATTTTATTTATTTATTTGACAGAGATAGAAACAGCCAGCGAGAGAGGGAACACAAGCAGGGGGAGTGGGAGAGGAAGAAGCAGGCTCCTAGCGGAGGAGCCTGATGTGGGGCTCGATCCCGTAACGCCGGAATCACGCCCTGAGCCGAAGGCAGACGCTTAACCGCTGTGCCACCCAGGCGCCCCACTATTATTGTTTCTAGGTGCACTCAAGCCACTTTTCTGCAACCGCTGAATACCTAACAGCCATGCGTTAACACCATTTATTTGGGGAGAAATGTGTGCTATGAGCACCAAATGACTGGCTGCTTCCGGAAAAGTTAGAAGAGCTCCGCGGCTCCTCCTTCAGCCCGGTGGGGCGAAGGCACTGTGCGAAGCACCGGCACACTAGTGCTCATCCAGCCTCACCAGTGTCACGTGAAGTCGGCGGGCTTCCCCTTTACCAGACGGAGCGACCATCGACTAATCGGCCCAAGGAGACTCAAACAGGAAGCGACGGTCAGGAGTCATTGCTCTCTTGGCCAGCTGATTATAACGTTCAAGGATCCCGCAACCAACAGAGAAGTGGAAAAGCTGACGAAGAATTCACAGGTCAGTGGTTTTAAAAATTCGATAAAACATTATCATGGTGAGTGTTTCCCAGTGTATCTCATTGTTGAGTCACTGCTGTGCACCTGCAACTAACAGGCTACTGTGTGTCAACTCTATTTCTTCCCCCCTCTTTTTTTTTTTTAATTGAACAAGCACATGATACAAAATTCAAAAAGTAACTTTCAAAGAAACCTGATAAAAGTGTATTTCTCTCCTATCCAGCCAGCTGCTCCCTTACATCCTTACCCAGGTGCAGATATAACAATTTTTAGAACCTTTTTAAAGTAGCTTAAGGAAGGCTAAGCTAATTCATTGTATCATCGTGTAGTCTAGATGGTTAGAAATTAACCAGGGAGGAAAACAAACCCTGCATAAGCCAGATTTTAAACTCCCAAAGGGATATCCTCCACGGGGATTTTTAAGGAGCTGTGCCCTGACTAAATACAAAAGCAAAATTACTTCACAAAGGCAGGCAGCTTAGCCAGTATTGAGGAGGCTGCAAGAACAGGCCTTTGCTACCAAGGGTTTCAAGATTCTATTATTTTTGATTATCTAAAAAGGACTTAGTCGAAAAGACACCTTCTAAAATAGCATCAAACCAAAGGACCTGAACAAAAATCACCATCCGTTGTCGGAACAAATATTTACTGAGTGCCCACTATATGCCAGGCATGGAACTAGAATCCTAGGATTCTAGAAATACAGGCATGGGGTTAAACAGCATTACAGTGAAACGTTATACTCAGTAACGAAAACGAAATCCACACTGGACACTTCTGATGAAACAACACAAAGTCAGCAGACCTCCATGCTCTATGCAACCTTTCATCTGAGATAAGCTCCAGGGTCTAAATTTGGTTTCCCAGCTGTGGCCTCTTTTCTAGTCTTAAGTGTTCCAGAAGATGAATTTGTCTTCAAAACATGCCCCCAACACCTCAATCTTCATTTCTGATCAGCCAGGAGGATACTAAAATTATTTCTTTAATCAGCTCATATAGGATCCAACCATGTTTATTTTACAAACTCAGTTTTGTTTACTTATATAGGTGTCATATAACATCCGTTATAAGGAAAACAGTCTGCATCATTAAGATCATTGATGTTTTGTCTGATTTATACTTAAATATGTATTTTAAAGATTTCTGACATTTCATTACTAACCGTAGATGTTGGTTCAAATATACACACACACACAAACACACACACACACACACACGTTTTAAATATGATTCTTTTCTCCACCTCTATGGGGAAGGGAATGGGTGTCAATGAGAGAACAGTATATGAAACACTGAAAATCAGTTTAAAAGCATGGTGTTATTTCTTGAAGAATCACTACAACTGATGACAATCTCATAAGTAGCTTTGTATTTCACTTAATGTAATTGAACACAAAGCAAACACCAGGTGTTTCTTAGAGCTTATAACGTACTGAAACAGAAAATTCACATGAAATGACAAAACTTGCAAAGAAACAAATTAGCAGGTGCATAGACTCCTGTAAGGGAACATCTATTTATGATTTCAGATTAGCCCATTACTATAAAATTTTAATGAGATAATGTATGCAAACCACATTAAATCAGACTGACATTTTTTAAACTACAAAAATGTGGAATTCTTTAGAAAAAAAACCCATCACATACCACAGATCATTAAGGAGGCTGGTTTAACAGATGAAAATAATGACTGGTATACACACACAATTTATGTGCAAATGTATGAATCTAAATGTTTGAATGTACGGTGCTTGCCTATATTCTAAATACTCCCTGTGAATAATGAGGACATCCTTAATTATACTAATATAATTTGTTAAGAAAATGTAAGGGGGCTGCATTCATTTATTTAATGAATACATATCTAGGTTCTACTTTTATACTGAAATCATGCAAGTTCTAAATCTGAGGAGTCTGTTGTTGGCAGATTTCAAAATTTTTCCAACAAAATAATTTTAAATTTCAAATCTGATACAAAACCCGTGTTCTCCAATTTTCAGATTTCCCCGTATGAGAAGGCATGAAAAACACACGAGAAAGAGTTTCCATTAACGTGACTGAAGAACTCAAGCACAGAGAATGAGAAAGACAAATAACATTTTAGGGTTATTAATAGTTATGACTTCACGGACCTCACAAAAGGGTCTCAGGAATGCCCGAGGGTCCCCCATACCACACTTTGAGAACCAAGGCACCAAACTAACTTGCTTAGATGTAAAAAGACGAAAATGTTAAATTCACTCTCTAGTAGACAAAGATTGTGGTCCCTATTTTATGTTCTGTACACCCACAACTCACCTGACAAGAGTCTGAACAAAAAACACATTAATGAAAATGAAAAGCTCTCCAAATTCTAGCATGGATTTCTCTCCCCAGGACTTTATGATACATTCTTTAAAGCACTTTGGTGAACCAAATTCATTTGGTAAAATCTTGAAGGAAGTAAGAGCAGTAGGCTGGAGAGATAAGAAATGGATGTTGAGGGCCAGGTCCTCCCCTGTGGGGACAGTCAGCAAAACTAGAGTTCAGGAACAGGGTGGGACCTGACTCCAATAAATCCCAGGCCCACTAGCTGGGACTCCCGCTCAGCATCTATGGTCAGACTCATGCCCTGCATTTAAAGCAAGCGATCAACTGGAACCACAATCATGGTAGACGTGATGGGGTTGCCCAGGTCACGCATCCAGCATGCTAGCTTAGTTCACTGACAGGCTGGTGTGCTCGTTAGGGAGGCTGGAAAGATATATCCTACTGGAAAAATGTTTATTCTTTCAGATGGAGAAGGAAAATCTGGGACCACTGAGTTGATGGAGCCCCTTGAAGAAATTTCTGGAATTATGGAAGTAGCTGGAAGAATAATGGCCAAGGCAACCATTATGTGTGCGTCTTAAGTCCAGTTTACAGAAGAGAACCATCCTTTTGATCTTGGACTTTACAAAGAAGCTGTGAAAAATCACCCATGGGTTCCCCCAGTTTTCCTTTGGGGATTGTGCAATAATGACTGATCTCGATGCATTTTTTATGACTGCAAATGAGCTACACTGAAGACTGTTAAAGGAGGCCCCTGATATTTGAGGGAGAGATTTCTGTGATTTTTAATATTTAATTTGTTCTCTTTTTAATTTCACTTACCTAACTTTATTAGAGATTGCAAGAACACACTTTTGATGGAACCTGTATATTCACAGTTCTCACCTAAGTCCTCACTGAAAATCACTTCTCTGGTATATGGTCAAGTAAGATGCAAGAACAAAAGCAGGTGTGTTAAGTTTAGTTTTATTTTATTAATAAAAGTTTAAATGGTTAAAAAAAAAAAAAAGAAAATCAAGCCCAAGGAATAAAGACAAAAAAAAAATGTTATGTTGCCATTCCCAAGTAAGAATCGTACCTACTCTGATCTCTAGACTACTGCTCAATGAGCCCACTCTAAACCCAGAGACAACTTGATCTAGTATTTTCTAGGGTCACTAACTTATTTTCTTTTGCCACAGCCTATTAAGTCTTTCATCAAAGAATCCAAAAAAAAGTTCTCTGTGGCCTAAGTAGAACTCTTAAAACAAGAAACTCAAGTTTCAAATATAGACAAGTCAGCAAGACTGCAATTCACCTCCCAGAGCAACAAATTAGCAAAATTAAAATATGGCACAGCTAACTGATTTGCATTCAAGAAACAATACCAGATAAGAGACTTCCCTTTTATTTTTAAAAATAGATTTAACAGGCATATTAATTTTCCACTGGCCACTATAAATAAATGGAACTCCAAAATATCTTCCTCTGCAAGGGCGTTCTGGCCAGTCCATGTTAGCCTGACCCCGAGTGGCATGCGTATTTACATTGCCGAGAGGCCGCATTGTGCGCTGGTGGGAAACCACTTCTCGCAAACCTCCCATTCAACGCGGGCTCCACAATAGGTACTCACACAGGAAGCAGGCCTTGCTAAGAGCACCTCTGGTTGTTCCAGAGAGAACTTTTCCAAGGCAGCGGGCCGGTGAACCACTGTAAATGCCATGTTCACAGGCCCTGACTGCCTCCACTTCACGGTCCACAAAGCCGGTGTTGTCCACAACCACTGCCCCGAGTTCTTCAAGGTGAAATTCAAATTGTCACAAATTCCATTCCATTTTTCTAGCTAATCTCTCAGGACATCACTTTAATATATATACTATATGTGTACAATATATATATTATATGTGTATGATATATATGTGTACGATATATATGTTATATGTGTACGATATATATTATATGTGTGTAATATATATTATGTGTATAATATATATATATATCACAAAGCTGTAACTTTTTTCTCAAATACACTGTAAAATACTCCAAGAATCTACTGCTTTTCAAAGTCCTATGAGAAGTGTTCACACTGAATATATAATTTAAAATAGCAAAGCTTCAAAAATTACTTCATTATCTCCGCTGAAAATTATGCTTCCTTAAATACTAACCTTTTTTTTTTTTTAACTGCAAGGGAAAAAATAATTATTTAACGCCTCACAGAAAAGCAGGCGTGGTCAACATCACATCAGTAATGGCTTCTGTACACATATGTGAGGGAGTAACGGTGACCACTTACATGCCATCAAATGCACCAACAGGAGGCTGAAAAATACAGTTAGTAAATAGGTTCTGTCAACTCAATATTGAACTACTGAACTACTGCAAACTCTTTCTTCCCTACTTCAAGACGTAAAAAACACAACCTGGTTCTTTCAAAATGTTCATTAAATTCTCAATGCCCCGGTTTCTCAACCTGCAAAAGAGAGGTAACAGCTGTTTCCTACAGTAATATTTTTAGACCATTAAATAATTTAATGATATTGGGCAAAGGGCAACTCTTCTGGATTGTTTTTCTCATTTCTCTAATTAAAGGACTGAACTCTACGATCAAGGTCCCTGCCAGCTCTAATAGTCTATCAGTTTGGGCCCAGCAACAAAGACGATCACAATTAACACATACCTGAATTTATTAGAAGTATAAGACTTAAGGCAGCCACCGAAGAATAGAAGCTATCTGCACCCACGCCAACCATAAATAATACCACTTACTAGCCACAGGAAGTCACTTTTATAAAACACAAGTAAACCAGAAATACCACGAGGAAATGCTCACGACACAATGTTTGGTGAAATGTACCTAGTCAGAACATACAGGTACATCTAATTGTTTAAAAAGACTGAAATGAAATAGAATCAAACTGCTAACACTGGTTAACCTGCAGATAATGAAATGATGAGTTCTGTATTTTTTCCTTTGTACTTACTATAGTTTTTAAAGTATCCTACAATGAGCAACTGTAATTTTTATCATGATAATGATAAAAGTCAACTTTCAGAAACGTGGTATAATTCCATTTACTTTGCTCCGTGATATGGTTTACATTTTTGTAATGAACACACTTTCAAATCACTGCCCAACATAAAGTGGAGACCCAACATAAAGAGAAGGATAAGTGTTTTATCCAAGTCTCACAGAACTGGTTTCCACCACTCAACCTTCACTGTGGGAGAGAACAATGGAAGAACATCTCCGGTTAAGTAACAGATTTGGTAACATTTACAAAACCAGCCCTCAGGTCATGCTTGCTGCGTAATCCCCAGATTAGGCATGCTCACCAGGACCAACCCAAACAGTTTTTGTTTTTTCTTGGTTTTTTTGGTTTTTTTTTTTAAAGGGAGTAGGCAAAAGGCAGGTTCCCCAGCCTTACTTTTTTTAGATAACAAGCACTCCAAAAAATCCTCTTCCAACTGCCAAAATAAATCAAACTTTCTGGGTGGAGAACTCTCTGTCAATCAAATGAGACTGAGCAAAGATAAACTAATAATAGAAATCTGTTACATACTTACTTAGCTGTGCTAACTATGCTAGTCCTTAACTAGCACAAAGGATTTCCAAAACCCTGGCTCTGAAAAGTACAGGGTGGAGTTGGAGAGCTCCCTCAGGGTTGGCAGGCCTCCTCCTCAGTGGAAAAGTAACTACCCACTCCTATCTTTGTGGGTTCTTGCCACCGCACCCTCCCTCATGTGAAGCCTTCTAAAAATATTTGTCCCATATTTTCATTCCCTCATCCCCATATATTATAACATATAACACATGTTCACTCTAGGAATCTGGAAATACAGAAAAGCAGAAGTTTCGTTTCTTCATAGTCCTATCACCAAGAAACCTCCACGGGTAAAATGGTGATGTGTTTCAGTTCAGTTTTTTCTATCCACATGAAATGTATACTGTCAGAGGGCTGTAATCTACACAGTACAGATCAATCTGCTTACTGTTTTATTCGCTACTTCATGATCATAACAGTGACAGTGACAACTTAAAAAAAATAAGAACTGGTTCCTAAAAACCACTTTCAGAGATGGTAGCAAAAATCCTCTTCTAGGGTCCTTGACCTTGGCAGAAAGATAGGGGAGGGGAAACATATTTAACCCATATGCCCAACACACACTTAACCCAGTGCACAGACAGAGGCATAACTTCTTTCTAGACGGGATCAGATCAATGACATGATACTCTTAGAATGTGTACAATTATTTAACTAGAATTAGGAAGTAAATGTCCCCCACAAATTACTGTAAATTCAGTTCACTTCCAAGTTTAATACATATGTTTCTAAAAAGTAAAGTTTTATTCTCTATCTCCTACGAGCTGTAGGATGTTTTAAGTTAACTGTTCATAACACTCCCTTCACAACTATAAACCTACCCTAGCCTCTCAGCAGAACGTATATATCAGGAATCAAGGTCAACAGCACTACGCCCCAAAACACTTATCCCTGAGCAGCTAGGTGCAGTGATGCCAGGAAGATTATTAACAGACTCAAACTGGCAAAGACTCTGATGTGACAGAAGTATCTTAACATTAAGTCTGAACACATGTATCACGGCATAGAATAATGAAAAATTGGAAACTACCTCATCCATACAACAGAAGACTGATTTTAAATGCTAGAGAAATGGATGTATTAACAAAGGAAGATGTTCACAACCCACCGTTTATAGGGAAATAACAACATAAGGGAATCACATGTTAAATAAAAGGTCTTTGCCATGGTCTTATTTTTTTAAGATTTTATTTATTTGACAGAGAGAGACAGCAAGAGGGGGAACACAAGCAGGGGGAGTGGGAGAGGGAGAAGCAGGCTTCCCACTGAGCAGGGAGCCCGATGTGGGGCTCGATCCCAAGACGCGTAATGACTGAGCCACCCAGGGGCCCCATGCCCTGGTCTTATTTGTGCAAAACTAGGAATATGTTTATTTTTCACAAAGAAAAAAAAATAGAATATACTCTAAAGTGTTCACAGTGATTATGGTGAGAAGGCAGGATGAGGTTTTATCAACGTGTTCTGATTTTTTTTTTAATGATGCTTTTGTTGGGGGTGGGGGTGCAGTCTATATAGAACACAAAGCCTCTTAGGGGTACTCATTATTATTTGTCAAAGAATCTAACGGAAAAATGAGAAATGGATAATGGGTATCTGGTCAATGACAAGCCTACTCTACAAGACACACCTCTCTGACTCCCTGATCAAGGCCGCTGGTTGTGACAGCGCCAAGTCTAAAGCTCTGCAATAGCTCGCAGGTGTGGTGTCCCCGTCACTCTAGGCACAGCTGGGCAGACCAGCTTGATGCCCAGGACTGTGAACCTCCTAGAAGCTATTCTCAGTTTCAAGATAGATCAGAGAATCCTAAGTCGAAAACGGAACCTTGAAAAGTTCAGTTCTGAGTCAGACTTGTACGATATCTAAACATCTCTAACAGACCAGAGGCTTGAAAATATTACAACCCAATTTTTTTTATTACTCTATATCCTCCGGTTAGTGATCCCAGGATTTCCTCTCCCAAACAGTCAGTAAAAATACAGTTCTTCGGAATAACAGGATGATAGGAATAGATACGGTCAGAATTAGACAGAACTGTGTCTGAGTCAGTGAAAAACATAAGTTGTTGATTATTTTTAAATCACCACTATGAAAAGGATTCTTCCTTTGATGGAAGTAGGTTATCCCTGACCCCTCCTTTCCATTACCACCTCATTCAGGAATTAAATCAAATCACTTCTAGATTTCTGGAAACCTCTGAAACCAACTTATCCTGCCTACCATCTCTCTATGACCCCCTTCCATCCATTCTACCTGGCACATGCAGACCATGTAATTCATTTCTGGAACATCATGTGCACTAAGTCACTACTCGCTCGAAACCAGCGATCCTTCCAGCAGAGGCTGGAGAAGCACTCGTGGGAGATGCAGAATGAGGGACTTCATACTGTGGGAGGAGCTGACCCACAGCACTAACCGTTCAGCTTCGAGTTTCTCCAGCTAAGATGCAGGAACTCTGCGACCAATTCAAGTGGGGCGCTCGCTAAGGAATGTAGCTTCCTCACAAAGGTCCTCAGCAGCATTATTCATAAGTGCCAACCAAGCAGAAACCACCCAAATATCTGTCAACTTTAGAGTAAATGAAATGGAGTACAACCATACACTGGAATATTCTTTGGTGATAAAAAGAAATGAAGTACTGATACCGGCTACAACATAAACCTTAAAAAGAGTATGGTAAGGGGCTTGCCTATGGTTTTGCCATAGTCTGCTTGACCAGATTGCAACTCTCTGCTATTCGCCCCCAAAAAAACCATTTTTGTGGGTTAAAAAAAAAAAAAAAAGTATGCTAAGTGAAAAAGGCCAGTCACAAAAGGCCACATATTGTATGATTTCCTTTCTACGAATGTCCAGAATAGGTGAACTTCTACAGACAGAAAGTAGATTGGTAGCTGCCTGGGGCTGGCTAGGTGCGGGGATGGAGTCGGGAGTGAGAGCTAACTGTTAGGACAGGGTTTCTTTTCGAAGGTACAAAAATGTTCTAGAATTTGACAGTGGTGATGGTTGTATAATCCTGTGAATAGGATTTAAAAATATTGAATTTTATATCTTAAATGAGTAAACAGTATGGTATGTGAATTATACCTCAATAAAACCGTTTAAAAATACCGATCCCCCCCAATTCCACCACAGAGCAGAATCTCTGGAGGGAGGCCTGGAAATCTCCTCTCTGAACAAGGGCAGAGGATGCGCATTTTCACTAACTACCCCAGAAAAGTCATAAAAGGCGCTAAAGTTAACCCTGCCTGAGCTTTTTCCCAACACTATACACACAGACTTCGTAGATTCTGTACCTCAAAAATGTGTCTCCGGCCCAATACATCCACTCTCGTCACCCACCCCATATAAATGTATTTCCTACCCTAACCTGCACAACCGTCCCTTCTAACCTGTGACTTTCCAGGGAGCACACAACCACTGGACCTTTGCTCCTGTTACTCTCCGCCTCCTGGGACATCCAACCACTCTTGTCTGGGCCTGACCTGCTACTTAAAGTTACCTCAAGCTTACTCCAGTTCACAACGACCTCTCCTGAGAACCCTCTGGGCATTCATAGCCTCAAGTGTGAAAGGCGTGTGCTGACCACTGGACTTTCCTCCACATCTGAGAGCTTGAGCGTCTCCAAAGAGAGACTCAAAATTCTAGACAAGCAGACTTTTCCATTCAATTTACTTGTTTCATCCAAATAAACTGTCTTGTGCAACTTTTTCCCCTACTTAATTTAATGCAATGGGAAGTTAAATAACTTGTTTTTTTAAAGGCTAGAGAAAGTGTGCATGTTAAAGGGTCCTCAGGGTACTGGTATAGGATGTGGCAAGTGGAAAGGGCTCAGCTATTTGACGAGTTCCTGCGTCCCAAAGAAGTCATTCCCGCAGCTGCAGTCTATTCACGGACTTCTGGGTTCGCTGAGGTATCCGTACAGATCTTTTGCGTGGGGAGACCTCTATTTTCCGTACTGCTTCTGTGTAACATACGATCTTTGCTGTTCCTCTTTTCCAACACTACCAACCCCTATCCAAAACACCGGGAACACGTGTTGGTTTTTCTGCCAGTAATGATGGCTGGAGGACAGTGTTTGAGAGAAAGTGGTTAAGGTTAGAGGTACATTCCACAGCACGAAATGAACAAGGATAACTGGCCCATCTTCTGAGCAATGTGCAATCTTATTCTTTCAGACCGGCTACAGCCATTCATTACAGCCCTCCACCCCACCCCCCCATACAGCGCAAGGTCAGCGAAATGCCACAGCGCTCGGGTAATATTACTGGAAGCAACACAATTTTGAAAATTGCTCTTCAGTGACTACTCTTGTCAAGATGAATAAACACAAATTTCACATGAAAATGTGTGTCAAAAGGCATTGCCTACTAAGAAAAGCCAACTTTTTGAAGAAGCTAGTAACTTTTGAATCACACTTTATGGGTACAGCTATGCATGCTTATATTTCCAGCAACTACAGTGACGACGTTAACTTTGTAAAGCTGAACTCCGAGATGCCCTAGAGCACGTACACGGGGACACACATACACACACATGCATTCTGCACGTACACGGGGACACACATACACACACACGCGTTCTGCACGTACACGGGGACACACATACACACACACACGTTCTGCACGTACACGGGGACACACATACACACACACGCGTTCTGCACGTACACGGGGACACACATACACACACACATGCATTCTGCACATACACAGGGACACACATACCCACACACATGCATTCTGCACGTACACGGGGACACACATACCCACACACATGCATTCTGCACGTACACGGGGACACACATACCCACACACATGCATTCTGCACGTACACGGGGACACACATACCCACACACACGCGTTCTGCACGTACACGGGGACACACATACACACACGCGTTCTGCACGTACACGGGGACACACATACACACGCGTTCTGCACGTACACGGGGACACACATACACACACACATGCATTCTGCACATACACAGGGACACACATACACACACATGCGTTCTCGCTCTCGCTCTCATACTGGGAAATTACCGAGTGCTGGATATCACAATGCCCACTTCTAAATCTACAGAATAGCTGCCTTCAGTAATTTCTAATATTTTTTCAGATGTTTGCAAATTAAGAGGAAATATCTACTTCTTCAGGTTGGACTGTCTTCTCACATTTTAATATTATACAGATAAAATAAACCTTGGTAATTCAAATTAATTGAGGAAAGGCCATCTAAATATATGAAAAGTAGCATCTGCAACAGAAAATTCAAATGCAGCTAAACCTTTCAACAGCATTGCCAAA
>NW_024426552.1:89867751-89896622 GCF_017311325.1 Ursus maritimus
CCCCGGCTCAACTTAACAGATAAGATACACTTGTACCTCTAACAACTGCTGCTTAAGAAAGATTTTCCCAAGTACTTCAGAAGTTTTATTATATTCTACTCCCGCTCCCCAGTTCCCCAATCCCGGCCTAATTTTGCTAAATTATTTTTCAAACTCTTCATAGACAATGAAGGGATGACTGGCATGAAAAAATTAAATTTGCCACCTTATCTTCGGTACCCAGATCAAACAAGATAAAGAATGATTTAGTTCTGGTTTTGTGAGCTGGACCCTAAGTGAGGGTATCAATCTGTATTCCTAACCCTATCCTGCTCCACACGAGAGCAAAGCGAGGACACATGCTACCCCGGAGAATCAGGACACCTGAGTATCGGGATTCCACCGAGAGTTCTTTCTCGGCTCCCAGGCAGAGCTTCCAGGCACAGCCCCTTCTCCGGCCCCCTTCCGTGCGCTGTCTGGTGAAAGCCCTAGGGGTTTTCTCAGGGGCCCATTCCAATTAATTCGGAGCCTGCCTAGAGAAAAGTGTTGAGAAAGAGTCACTGCACCAGCTTAGTGATGATGAGAGAAAGCTGCCACGGCCCTGAGATTAAGGTGGGCTGGGGGGGCATGTCACATATTTGCCACCCACCAGTTAGAAAAAGCACCACAGACCCTCCCCACTTAGGCGTTCTCAGTACATCAAGAACTGCGGGGGCAGAAAAGAAGAGGTACTTTTGGTGTGGGGCGAGAAGCAGCGACAAAATCTCCCGTCTCCGCCTCTAATTCATTCAACATTTCAAACACCGTCTTTTTTTTTTTAATTTTTTTTAAAGATTTTATTTCTTTATTCGACAGAGAGAGAGCCAGCGAGAGAGGGAACACAAGCAGGGGGAGTGGGAGAGGAAGAAGCAGGCTCCCAGCGGAAGAGCCTGATGTGGGGCTCGATCCCATAACGCCGGGATCACGCCCTGAGCCGAAGGCAGACGCTTAACCGCTGTGCCACCCAGGCGCCCCTCAAAGACCGTATTTCTATCTGATCATTCAAAAGTGACTGATTTTTTAAATGTTAAGCAACATCTAATAATTAAGATTTCAGACTGGTGGGTGGGACGATGGGTGACACAGATCAGGGGATTAAGAGGTACAAACTTCCACTCACAAAATAAGTAAGTCGCAGAGATGAAAGCAGAGCACAGGATGTATACATAGTAAGACCGCAGGAACATTTGGTGACAGATGATGACCGTTCTCGCAGTGAGCACTGAGCAATGCACAGAACAGCTGAATCATTATGTCGTACACCTGAAACTAGTGTAACACTCTGTTAATTATACTTCGATAAAAAAGGTTTATAACTATAAAAAAAACACAGACTTAGGATGAAGCACACCCACTCAACTCGTTTAACGAATCACAAGCAGAGCGCTACCGCTCTGAACGACAAACGTGGAAATCCTACGTGTGACTGGAGTCCTTACAAGTTGAGTGGACAGATCTGGAAATTCATTCCCTTGGCTGTCCAAACGTTTCCCGGGTATCTTACACACCTGGCACTGCGCGTGCAGACGCTGGAAATCCGGCTTTGCACACTTGGCTAACTATGTGACTGAGCTGTAATCTCAGTAAGAATGAATGGTGAGTGAGATTTTCAAACCTCCATCTCCTTGATCTTTCCAAGACAGCCTGATTGGAATCTTTTCTTTTTAGTGTTCCCAGATCCTTCTGTGGAAGGTGTTAAGATATTGCTATGATTGAAATTATGACCTAAAATCATACTGCTTAAGGCTTAACAAAGCTGACATTCAACCTGTGTGTGGTGTATGCTGCCGGCTACCCCCGACCTTCCATCAACTGACGACTCCGTACTCACTGTCCCACGGAAATGCTCCAGACCTCCCCGACAGCCGTGCCACATCGTACTCGGTTTCCAACACTCGCTAAGGGAGTTTGCTCACCCCTAATAAATTCTTACTGTTTTTTCCCCAGGGTTTAAGAAAATCCTGTGCTAACCACCTTGCCCCAAATTCTTTATTATACTCCTATAACATACATTCTACAAGATGTTTTTGCATATTCTTGACTCATATACTTAATTCAGAAATAAGAATAAAAGAAATCATTTGTTCAGAGCTCATTTTTACTTTGCAAAGTCCTACAGAGATGAGTTACTCACTAAGAGTTTAAAAAACTCACAGTAGTGGGGGCTCCTGGCTGGCTCGGCCCATAGAACATGTGACTCTTGATCTCAGGGTTGTGAGTTTGAGCCCCATGGTGAGTGCAGAGATTACGTAAAAATAAAAATCTTTAAAAAATAATAATTTAGGGGCACCTGGTGGGTCAGTCGGTTAAGAGTCTGCCTTCAGCTCAGGTCATGGTCTCAGGGTCCTGGGACTGAGCCCTGCATCAGAGTCCCTGCTTAGCAGGGAGTCTGCTTCTCCCTCTCTCTCTGCTGCTCCCTCTGCTTGTGTGCTATCAAATAATTAAATCTTTTTAAAAAATAACTTTAAAAAAATAGTAATTAACTCACAGCACGCTGAAAATACTATTCATTCATATCTAATTCCATGAAATTCAACACTATGACAAATCACTTCTCTCCCAATGCCCACTCAGTCCATAAGAAAGCTTATTTCCCTATCACTTAAACTAGAACCCCGAATATTATTTGGCCATTGTCTAGGTATCTTAAAAGTCTAACTGCTGGATAAATGACTAAAAATACTACTTTTTTTATACCTTCCGTACAAGCTAATTGTTTTAAATACCACATATGTCCTAAGAGAATTGCTGTCAACACAAATAATAAGATCATACCCTCTACCATGACAGCTTTTTGTAAAATTTTTAAAAATCGTTTTTAATGATCGATTACATATCAGAATATACGAAGATGCAGATCTGGCTAACTTGCTGTATGTAGATTATCTTCCAATTTTTTAAAGAGTTCACAAGAAATTCTAGCACTGGGCACATTGCCTGAAATCCCCATGATATGAGGAAAGAGGATCTTGGGTGGCAATTGGAAGATCCGGATTTAATTCAAGTTCTATCACATATGCCAACGGTGTGACTTAGGTTTCTCAGGGCCTACGTCCGTCTGCAACACGATGTGATTGGACTAGACGATCCCCGATTCCCTTCTAATTCTCAATTCTGTTTAGACAGCAGTCGCACTAATTTCGGCTAAGTCATACGTAAATGTCTACTTAGAAGAAATTTTCCCTAGAAAGTACTTTGTTTAGCCACATATCTTTAAAGAAAAATTACAATAGCTGTACAACACTCATTCGGGTCACACCTTGAATGAGAAGCATTTATAGGCTGTCGGCTTTTCCAGGAACAAGATGAGGCAAGCACTTCTCTGGTGCTACGCTTCTCATTACTTAACTCTGACACTGAGTGGCCGGTTGATGAATGTTAAAACCGTCAAGATCTGAAGGCAGAAGCGGTATATACTAGACTATCATTTCTTGCTTTAGTGAACTGCGTCCTGAAGATCTCTGAATGTGGTCCGCTTACAACTCCAAATTCTCCTGCAGCCTTCACGTGGTATGAGAAGGTCACAAATACAGAGCCCTTTAAATCTTGTAGCCCCTGGCAAATACCAAAGATTCCAAATCATATTTTTACATCGGCATTCACTTTTCTACCATGAGGGTTTCATTTCCCTCCTAGCATGTTACAACCTACACGGATTTCAAAAATGCAACCTCAGCATTTAAAAATTTGCAATGAAAATTTTTTTTAAGTTTGTTTTTAAGTCAGCAGCACCTTCAAGAGTACCTAATTCATCCCTTATTTTTGAGAGGTCACACCACTGATGAATGGAGGGGTAACGTTTCTTGCACCTCTCCAATCACTTCAAATTTCTGAACGTATTTTCCGCTTAAGTTTATAAAGGAAACTCAACCAGGTCATGGGCTCTTTACCACACCACTCACGCACACACCAACTCTTGCTTATCAAATTCCAAACTGTTCATTATCCTCCTGCCTCCCCCTCCCATCTCCCACACCCCCATCAGCTTCTATCTGCAAAGTCCCGAACCAGGCAACTACTGCGGCTCTCAGAGAAAACAAATCTTACCTAAGTTAGTAATAGGAAAGAGCAACAACGCCAGGAGAAGAGGACCCCACCTAATAATGGTACTGTATGATACAGGTAAGTCATGTGCCTTAACTGGAAGCACGTTACCTAAAAAATAGGGAATCACAGATAGATTTGTTTTCTAAACAAACGAGATGACTCGAATTAGCCTCTACGTTCCATCCGGATTCTACACTAAGTTTTAACCATGTCACTGTAAAATATTCCTGGGAGTAGTGTGGGAGAGAAGTAACTGCAAACCCAAGTAAAAGTAAGAGAAACAGATAAAATCATATGGAAACAGGAGCCAACTACATGTTGTATCAGTTTTGGGGTTTTTTTTCCCCTAAATCCATTCAGGTGGGAATTTCCAAAGTATAGGACATGGAACAAATACTCTGCTTCGTATATATACATCTTACATGGAAAGAGAATTCTATCAACCAAGCTTGAACCCTCTAGATGGAACAGCTAGAGGTTCTTACTATCAGGCTTCCACGAACTTAATATGCACGGAGTATCTCAACAAGGTCAAACGTTTTTGAACAAACTCGTCTCAAGAGCTAGCAGGCACCAGATAATGCTCTTTGGGTACCACTGCTCTAGCTACCTAATTATTTTCAACTCTCTTAATGAAGTTATGTGAAATCTCTATTTTATAGAGTCATCTAATAAGAAACGTTATTAGCACTTCACTTACGTTGTTTCTTCACAGAAGAACTTAGCCCAGCTTTCAGGTAGAGTCAAGGAAAACCGGATCCACTGGTTAACTCCATAACCAAGTAAGCAATTCACAGGTCTAAAGGGCTGATTGTACAGTCTTCTTCACCCACATACTATCAGAATAAAAGTCGTATTTCCACATTAAACATGGTTTGAAATTGTCTAATTATTCAAATTTCCCCGAGGAATAGTATGCCATTTGTTCTATTAAAAGGGATCCAGGGGCGCCTGGGTGGCACAGCGGTTAAGCGTCTGCCTTCGGCTCAGGGTGTGATCCCAGCATTGTGGGATCGAGCCCCGCATCAGGCTCCTCCGCTATGAGCCTGCTTCTTCCTCTCCCACTCCCCCTGCTTGTGTTCCCTCTCTCGCTGGCTGTCTCTCTCTCTGTCGAATAAAGAAATAAAATCTTTAAAAAATAAAAAAGAAATAAAAGAGATCCAAGGCTCAACTTAAAAGTCTTCAAAGCAAAAACAAATCTACAATATTCGCTTTCCCTGAAGTATCACTTTCCCCAAACAATCAAATGTTTTCTCCATCTTTTGTGTTTCAGGCCACCACTACGAATAGAAAACTCGCCTCTCGTGCGGGCAGGAAATGTACAGAGGGAGAACACACCCCTCCAGGGCCCTTCGGAGGCCCTACCTGAGCACTCAACCATGCGGCCACGCACTTTCAACATCTGAACCAATTACGCATTAACAGTTCAACAAAGGAAGCCTTTTTTCCCAGACTCGCATTCCATGCTACCACTTCACTGAAGTCAAAGCACTGAAGTTCATTCCTGTAAGTCTGAGCAGCTCGCTCTTTCCCCTTACATACCATCCGCAATCACAGCTACAATCATAAAAAGGCTAGACCTAAAAGAGGAAGAGATCTTAGATAATTATTACATCAAGGGGCTGCGCTGTTCAAATGCCTACAAGAGCCAAGGAGGCAACGTCAATGACCAAAGTGGCCTACCTTTCCTTTTTTCTCTTTTGGAAAACATGGCTAGAGAGAAAGATCTCTTCACATCTAAAAATTGAGAAATTAAAGTACACACATGATGGGAAAAAACAAACAAACAAACCCTGACAGCCTCAGTCTCTAGAAGTCAACAGAGAGTGGCGGGGACCTCTACAAACTGGAGCTCAGGGGCGCCTGGGTGGCTCAGTCGGTTAAGCATGGTCTGCCTTCAGATCCCGGGCAAGCCTGCTTCTCCCTCACCCTCTGCCCCCTGCCCTCGTGCACTCTCTCCCCCTTCCTCCCTCTGTCTCAAATAAACAAAATCTTGAAAAAAAAATACACAAAAAACAAAACAAAACAAAAAAAACCAGAGAGCTCCACTCAGCCCTTCCTACCATGCAGGAATGCAGGCCCATACTGCCAGATTTTCGAGAAAAACCAGAAATCTCATTTCATGTGAAATCCCTTCATTTCTAAGTGTTGGTCCCAAACTAAAAACAAACACGGTCCAAAGCCAAAAAAACAAAATCTGCAGGCCCCATCCTCCAGCCCAGTTTACAAATTCAATCTCATCAAATCAGATGGAGCGACCAATGACACCCAGACATGTCCAATCAGAGCTGCCCAGCTCTGGGCTGGACACATCATCTAAGACTAAGTCTCATCCATTTATGGCACCATCTGCTATGCGTACACCACCTGCTGATTCCCTTAATCACCAATTTACTGAGCACCTACTGTGAGTTAGATGCTGTTGCAGACACTGGAAATTCACCAATGCACAGGAGAAAAAACAACTCTCTTCTGGAGTTTACATTCTAGTGAGAGGAAACAGGCAATGAACATAATAGGTAAGTTATGCAGTATGTAATAAAGTGATACCTGATGTTTAGAAACGGAGCAGAGTAAGTGGAATTAAGAGTACTACACATTTAGGGGCGCCTGGGTGGCTCAGTCGTTAAGCGTCTGCCTTCAGCTCAGGTTATGATCCCAGTGTCTGGGAATCGAGCCCCGTACAGGGCTGCCTGCTCAGCGGGAAGCCTGCTTCTCTCTCCGTCTCCCACTCCCCCTGCTTGCGTTCCCTCTCTCACTGCCTCTCTATCAAATAAATAAAAATCTTTAAAAAAAAAAAAAAAAAAAAGAGTACTACAAATTTAGTTTCATGTGGTACAAAGATTTTGTTGGGGCCAAAATGTTTTCTAAGCCGTTATGAAGGCTAACATGGCTGACCTCTAAGTGGGCGAATCATTTTTGCATGCTTCAGGTCCCTTATCCCTCAAATAAAGATACGGTTATCCGGCCTACTTAACACACCTTATTATAAGGCAATCTCCAGCTATTACTTGAGAAAAGTGAACATATTATATTTTAGTGATAGAATAATACTGCCTCTTAAGTCTAGGCATTCAGAAGGTCTCTTAAATGCCCCCAGAGTTTATTAGATTCCATGCTTCAGATGCCACAAGTAGCCGCTGCAACTATTAACATTTCCTCTCCCTTCTGATGTTGACTGATCCAAAGGCCACAGAACCTTGGTGACCTCTATGAACTCTGACTGGGGTAGGGAGAGTGTGGTGAGAAGGCAGCTTTTACTTTTTTATACCTCCCTGTTTAAATCTTTTTTTTTTTTTTTTAAAGATTTTATCTTAGAAAGAGAGCAATCTCAGACTCCATGCCCAGCTCGAACTCACCACCCTGAGATCATGACCTGAGCTAACCAACAGCCACCCAGGTGCCCCCCCCCGGTTTAAATTTTTTTTTTTTTAACAAAATACGAATAATAAAACTTAAGGCTACACTGCAGTGAAGAAACAGAGCTAAACCTATCCCTCGGTCCACATGGCTACCACTTTCATTTCACAAAGGATACGTGAACTTAACGGTATAGAAACAAGACTTATAATCCCTCCTGTTTTGGTTGTAATCATTTTTAACATGATCTAACCACATCCTGAAGTACCGTAATAAGATGTCAACTCTCAGAAGAAATAAAATGAAGTTGTTCATATTTTCCTCCCATTTTCATTCTCCTGATTATCCAGCATTGACCATTTTCTCTTATTACGAATTTGCTTCCTAACACCTACATCGTGTCTTTTACTCTGTGAAGTTGCTAATAACGCCTTATATTTGATCATCTCTTTCTTGCCACAAAGAAATGGACAGAAATTACAGGGCATTATTGTTGTGAGACACATTCCATCAGTCTCTTTTGCTCCTACACGTCCTGCCAGGTAACCAAAAATGCAAGGCCCTGCCCGTTCTGCACCCAGGCTGTTTCTCAGAGTTCCATGTGCAGCAAACAACCTTGACAGGTGGGATAAGGTCTCTCTTCCGGATCAAGAGCAAGTTCACTTGCTGCATACTACAAAAGCAGTGGGTTCCCCCCAGCTTAGTGTCCCTCAGCAGAAACACAAGCCTATGTGTGTGCAGCTCCGTGTGGACACTCTGTATCACCCCTGTGGGCCTTGGGAACAAGGAGGAACTTGATACAAGCAAGCTCGTGTTCGGGCTGTTTGGTATGCCCCTGTCTGTGGCACAGGAGCCCCCTGTCTTCTGCTAGCACAGAGCAAACAGCAACAGCGTAATGATTAGCTGCAGGTAAGTCAAACCCAGACTCAACAAATCAAGTTAAAGAACCATATATTCATTCGTGGATGTATGTAAGCTTACCGGGAGTGACAACACTTGCAAACCATCTTGTCCTAAATACAGGCCTAATTTCTTCTGCACTTTAGAACCAATGTCCTCAAACATACACACATATTACTACATAATAAAGTACTTCCACATTAGGTTTCAGAAATAGTTAATAAATTCCAATGGAATTCAGTTATCACTACCCTTACCTCGTCTGAATTCAGTAACTAGAGAGCTACATGTGAATCTGTACCTGGCACTTCCAATCAAGTCTTCCACCCTGTCTCCCTCGGGCCGGGCCACTTGAGGAGATAGCAGAGAAAGTGCTAGGCAAAGAGTTCTAAAAAATGCGGATTAAGTCAAACTTCTCGGGGCCTGAATCTGTTTACCCGTAAAATAAGAGGGCTGGACCAGAGGGACTCATCTCTCTCTCCAGTTATAATTCTGACGATTCTACACGCAGCCTATACACGGGTGGAACATTCTTTGCCGCTTTGTTCAGTGCTGGAGTGGTTTATGGAGTGTGGTCCTGCTGAAAAGCTGGAGAACGAACTACATGTCCTCTCAAGATACCTCCTGGCCCTATAATCCCATGATGTGCTTATAATGGAATTTGGCTATCCTCATAATTAGAAATGTAACTTGCTGGTCGCACATCTGGATCAGATAAACCCGCACAAATAGCATTTCACCAGAAGCAGAAATGCCAAGCATATAACAGCTGTGCTATTACATCAGCCTTGCAAATAACAAGGAATACTATTTATCCATACAAAGTAAATGACTACAACAGACAGGAATAAAAAGGACTTTATTTAAATTATTTGGGGAGGGGAGAAATGTTTATAAAAGAAAAAAATATACAGTGGTTGGACTTCCTTATTAGTTTACAAGACTGGTACAGAAAAGAATTGCAATACATACCTCATATGCCAAAACACTATTTCCTTATTTCCTGCAATCCTAGTTAATGATGAGTTTCTTGTTATTGAACTTCTATAAAAAATGTAATAGGCTCCCCTGACTTGAATGTCAACATATCACATGGAACCATGAACCTAATCCACAATTAAGTACTATCAAAGTGTCAAATGTACTCTGGGAGTATTCACATCCATAGGAAATAAATGTGTTTCAAGTTAACAATTAATTTCACTCAACCAACGTGCTGGATAACGTGAAACAAGAGGAAATTATTTTCCCGAAAAGAAATAAAAGCTCTTCCTAGCCAATTAGGTAAGCATTAACTACCTTACACTTTGAAGTCCATTTCTTAAACCCAAAACCTTAATGTGTTAATCGAATTGCTCTGAGGAATAACTGACAAAACCCAAGACTAATGGCAAACAGGTATGAATACAAAATCTGTCACCTATTACTAAACTTACCTACACAGGCATTCAATCTTCTAATTTACAACACTGCTCACAATTTTACTTTCTGCATTTAAAAACATATTCAGACCCTGGGTGATAATGATGTGTCAACGGAGTGTCAATCACTTTTAACAAATGCACTGCTCTGGTGAGGGACTATGTGTGTGGAGGGCAGGGGGTATTTAAGAAATCTCTATTTTGGGGTATTTGAGAAATCTTCCTCTCAATTTTGCTGTGAGCTTAAAACTGCTCTAAAAATGAAATTAAAAAAAACACAAAAACCTCCAAGAAATGTATTCAGTATATTACAGATTTAAGAAAAATAACTTTTATATCAAGTCAATGCCCTATTTTGAAATATATGTATGAAATAAGATCCTAGTTTTTTAAGATTTTATTTATTTATTTGGCGGGGGGGGGGCGCACAAGCAGGGGGAGCACCAGGCAGAGGGAGAGGGAGAAGTGGCTTCCCGCTGAGCAGGGAGCCTGACGTGGGACCCCACGAGGGATCACGACCTGAGCTAAAGACAGACAGACGCTTAATTGACTGAGCCATCCAGGCGCCCCAATAAGATCCTAAGATTTTAACCTATTAACCTATAAAGCAGAAACACGGAAAAGCACAATACTAGCATAATTAACTTTACCTCAAATTCTAGACTCAAATCAATTTTTGTGCCACATAAAGAAAAAACAAAGAGAACAAAGATCAGAGAGACAATGAAACAAAAGACATTACACAGAAACCATGGTTACATTTCTGATTAGTGGAGAAAATAGAGATGATTGGTGAGGTAAAGTTAGACACGAGCAAATTTCTTTGACTGCCAAACGGGGGAATCCAGGAGGTAATCTGACTCTTCGTGTTTTCTAATATTACCTGAAAAATACTAGTAACAACCAGTGTCTTTGAATCAGTCCTGAAAAGAGAACAGGGATTTAAAAAAAAAAAAAAAGTTGACTAAACAAATGAATCTTTGGAAAAAAAGAGTTAATAAATCACAACCTCCAACCTTTATATATCGATTTTAAACTAAAACCTTAGACTAATATGACATCCTGATGGTCAGTTAATCAATTTTCAAAAAAGCATTAATCCATTATTTCCAAATATTGAGAAACAACTTAAGTAGCTGATTTTAAACGGATTCTAATTCCTAAGGAAGTTACTATAAGGAAAATGAATTAGCCCTACAAAAAACCTAACCACCAGGTACAGAGACTCTATTACACACATACATTTTATGCATACTTATGGGATGTCCTTAACAAACACAATCAATAGGAACTCCCTACTCTAACCCCTCTTTGGGGCTTCCGGGCTTCTTACTATGTAAATATCAACTTTGAACCCTAATGGGTTTACCAGCAAACCACATTTAAATGACAGGCAAAAGCAGAGCCTTCTGGCTTTATGCCAAGATGAAACCTCACATGGGCAGTTTCCACCCCTTCAGGTTATTGCTGAAAATTCTAAGATTCAACAGGGTATCTTCAACCTACAAGGGCAAGAAGTCTCAGGATAAGGTCATAGCTGAACAACATTCAACTTCAATAGTCAATCCATGAGATAGCCAATCATCTTCCAAGGCCCCAGATGCAAGGCAATTAGTGAAACTGGGTAACGCGCCCCTCCCCCCAATAATCGTTTCAGGTAACTGAATGTCATTAGCAACTAGGCCTAAGAGTGAAGGATGAACTTTTTGTAAGATAAACCTTATTTTTCTGCTGAGGTTCTTCCGTAGTTCTGTTTTCTTGATTGAGAAATGTAAACAACCTCCCACTTCATATTTTTAAAAAATAAAAACTGGCCTATTTATCAATCTTTTCTCTTTCTCCACCCTCTATTATTCTAAAGCCATTCTTTTGTTTTAGAACCCTGTCTGTGACTTCAGATTTGAAATCAAGCATTGGATAAATAAATTTTAAAAATTAAAAAAAAAAGAAAGAAAGAAATCAAGCGTTGGAGGTTTCGTACAGCCACGTAGCCAGGATCTCACTTACCAAGGCTGCCAAATCAACAGCCAGTCCAGCAGTGCAAAAACCCAGACTTTTTTTTTTTTTTTTTAAAGAAACAGATTTTCTGCCTCCATGCTTTTCATTTCCAGGAACAATACTTCTCTCACGAAAAGCAGAAGCCCAAAAAACAAGGAGCAGCACTGATCAGAACTCAGCCTTCCCTCACCCAACACCTCACTCTGAAACAGGCCCCAAGGTCCGGTCTTCCCTGGAAGCTGAATTTCATCATTCTGAAGGATACTGACAATTTCCCACATTGTGGCTATCCAGGCATCGTCTGCCATCTCCACACATTCGTGTGCACAGAACTGGGTGCTAAAGACAGACCTCAGCAATGCAACACAGGAATAATCCCCATGCCTCTGCTTCAGTGGTAAAAATGTCCTGAAATGTGAAATTTCCTTCCAGCCATCTAAACACTTGTGTGTCAATATCCACCCAATTCACTTGCCAGTCTGTTCCTCCTGCTCTCTCCTCCTATTAAGCCAGCAGGAACACTCGAGTTGTAACTCCCAAACAAAATCCCACCCAGGCCAAACAAGCAGCTTTGGAGGAAGGCAGAGACCTGCTCTGGATTTCAAAGGCACGAGGACCTTCTAGATTCCTGCCATGTACACAGATCTATTCTTTTACCCTAGTCCGCACAGGACTAAAGATCCTGAGGCCTCATCTCAGATTCGAACTGTGTACAGCACGACACGTATACTACTTACTGTAAGAAATCACGAATCATATTTTTGATGTCTCCCTAATCCTGGAGAGATGCTGACTTATACACATGTCAATCCCTGCCCTAGCACACACAGTTTGTGTAGGGTGTGGGTTCCATTATCTCAAAGGTGGCTAAAATACCTACATAGGCCTGAGTTTAGTGTGTCCTTTATCTCCTGTATCAAAGTGTCAACAGATAGTCAAGTAAACACATTCCCATGGCAATCATGGGACACTCATCACCAGAAAAACTTCCTGTAAAAGGCTGCCTTGGCCAGGAATCTCCAAAACTATTATCTGAATTTCCTCCCTCATTTTAGGGAATGCCCCTCAAACGGATGAGAAGAAGAAAGACGCCTGGGTGGCAGCAGGCAGAAAGCTATCATGAAAGTCAGAAGCATTTTGTGCAGATTGCCCTCAACCAAAGGCGCCTGTGTTTTCATCTGCCACAATCTAAATGCTTCGGTATACTCAAATATTTACCTCAATCAATCCACTGCTCCCAGAGAAGCTAGGATGAAAAGGCAGATTCCTTCATAATCTGAAATTTACCATTTCCATGCAAATGAAAATGAGCACTTTCTACAGACAGTGTCATATTGGTCAAACGGCACCTCTTCCTTTTTTCTGAGGCAGAAATCTGCATTCTGTTGGACCTGGACACCTGGGCTCACCCTCCCAAACCCCAAAATTCCATTTACATGACGATTTTAAAAAGTAACTGTCTTCACATGCTTTAAATGGAGGGCAGGGGCATTTTAAGAATTAGTACAAAGTGTCATTTCACTTTAAAGAATGTCAAGTGGAGGAAGGAAGTTGACAGAAAAAGTTAAGATGAAATCTAATTTGGATTCTACAACCAGACAGAGTCTCTTTTTCTGTGTATTTTATTTCGGTTACTATCTTTGGCTCCGAGGCATCATTCTTTCTGAAGACAAAAATATGATTTTTTTTTCCTAAGGTGATTTTAGTACTAGCTGCTTAAATACTTTTTCAGCTCACCTCTGCGAACTTAAATGATTAGGCAACTTAAAAGTATTCCAGTTTTCTTCTTTGGGAAAAAAAAAAGTCAAATATTTCTATAGTGGGAGCCCTTCTACATGAGATCACAGAGAAGAATCCATTAATTCTCTCTCAGACAACCACACTGGAGGCCAAAATCTTTGTCCAGGGAAGGGGAAGAGAGCATTCATCAATTAAGTGTAGTAATGATCTAGGGCTTTCTTTTTAAGTCCAGCATAAATCGCCACCTGGTAACTTGGACTAGAAAGCTTTAATTGATATACAGGTAATTCAGAATAAGGTAAAGGAAGAGGCAGGCCTGTGTGAAATCGCCACCTCATAAAGATTCTCCTGCCCCTCGATCAATGCAATCCCAATCTGAACGAATAAGGTCCCATTTAAGGCTTGCTTTCCTTGCTCTTTCATTCTACACATTAGTTCTCTCATGTTATAAATATATTTACATCTCCCATTAAAAAAATCCAAAAATAGAAATTCCATTTTTTAATTCTAATTTTATTTAAATGAATATGCAACTTCACCTAAGCACAGATTTTTTTAAGTGCTTCAGATCCTTTAAAATACATTCAACTTAGAATAGACATGATTTTTTTTTAACCGATCCATTCCCACCCACTGCAAATGCTAAGCCTCCAGTTACTATCTTGAATAATTCTATTTACCTACAATCATATTCAAGTTGTACTCAGCTTGATCACTCATTTATTTAACTTTGTGTATGTAGATTTTATTTTCTAACGTGAACACAAACTTTGAAGAACCACATTTTTATTTTGTTCACTTAAACCTCTTCTCCCCAATATATAACTTTACAGACATTTTTTAAAAATTCAATCTCTAAAACTAATTTTAACATTGGTCCAAATTTACCCATGCCAAAGTTACTCTAGAAATAGTTGTAATTTTATTTCATTTTTTGTAACTTTATTTTAAAAGTATACTTCGTTGTCCTAGAAAGTTGAAGACCCCTCTTGATGCCCTTGTGACCTGAACAGAATCTACAGGCTTTCATCACATATAATGGAAACTTCCAGCCTTCCCTTAACCACCCTGAAACTCAGGAAAAATAGCTGAGTATTTTTGTACTTTGATAATTTTTTTAACTAATTTCCATTTAATTTTTTTAATGAATTCAAATAAAGGGAAACTTCATACATACACTCTCTCCCTAAAAATGGACACTTCACATTTGCTGAGATGTGCACTCAAGCGGAAAGGCAGGAAGAGCTCACGATTCAGAAGGCAAATACCTAACAAGCATACAACAGAGCCATAAAAGACCACGTGCAACTGAGTGCCACAGGAGAGCTCTATGGACCCACAGTCCTACTCCTAGCGGCTAGCACAATTCTCTACAATGGACACTCTCTGAACGCTCAAAGTTTTGTTTTGCTCTCTGCTGTATCCCCATGCACCAAGAACAGTCCTAACAGTGCTCAGTAAATGTGTGTGGAATAAATACTTGTAAAAAATTATGTAACACACAGCAGACATTCGTAGGAAAGGAGATAGGAAAAAGACCTGGCAGTAGTTAAATTTTATTTGGAGATTATATTTCTCCTGGGCACCATTACTTTTAAGATGGGCACAAACTTTAAGTATATAGGGGCAGATGACCGTGATGGCAGGCAGTCAAAATATAAAAACATACAAGGAAAAACCTCAAAAACCAGGGACCTTAAAGCCCATAAAAGAGAAGAACTAAAGGCAAATAAGTTAACTATGGTTGAATTTGAGTTGAGTTTGAAGAAACAAACTTGCTCTAGGTTGCTATGGAGTGGGTTTTTTTGAACTAGAGGTCAAGACCCATTCTTGGGTCATATAATCAATTTAGTGGGTCACTGACTGGCATTCTTTTAAAGAAAATAGAATAGTATTATTGAATTGCATCACAAAGAATAAAGACAAGTATTGATTAATGAAACTTTTGATTTAGCCATACATAAATATTTTTGCGTATTTACTGGGCTACTGTGTCTCAAAGTGTGTCCTGATCAAAATACATGAAAAAACAGTGCAAGAGAAAACCTATCTTAACCATGACAATTTGGGTTCAATATAAAAATGAAAGCTGTAAAAAAAAAAAAAAAAAAAAAACCACACCCAACAACAAAACTGATTGCTTGTTAGAGTTGAAGACATTCTGTCAATGGATATTCACAGAGATCGAGAACTGAAAGAAACCTTAGTGACCACCTGGTCCAATTCTTTCATTTCACAACTCAGGAAAGGAAAAGATAACCTCACCCTTAGTTAGGAGCACATCCGGAACTGGAAGTGGGTCTCCAGGATCCTAGTACAATTATCCTGTTAGTGAATCACAATGATTCTAGCACAGGCTGGTGACCATGTGTCAAGATGTCACATAGCTGGCCTTGCCACCCGTTGGAATAAAGAATTAGATGGCCTCCCTGGTGCCTACAGATCAAAATTCTTTAATCTTAAGTACAATGCTTTATTGTAGCTTATCTTTTAACAATCAGATCTATAAATTTTCAGTATAAAAAGATAATGGGGGCTTCATTTGCACAGATGTCATTACTTAGAGAACTCGGGACTTCAAACATGGTAAGAACCATTAAGGAAAAAAATAAAACCCTCTTCTTTTGAAGTCTGAGAAGACACAAAGACAAGGAAAAACATTTTTTTGACACACACACACACACACAAAAGTATTCGATAACCCTTAAATAAAAGAAATTCCCAGGGTACCTGGGTGGCTCAGTCGGTTAAGCGCCTGCCTTTGGCTCAGGTCATGATCTCAGAGTCCTGGGATCAAGTTTCACATCAGGCTCCCTGCTCAGCAGGGAACCTGCTTCTACCTTTGTCTCTGCCCCCGCCCCCACCCCCACTCATGTTCTTTCTCTCCCAAATAAATAAAGTCTTAAAAAGAAAAAGAAATTCTACGTTAAGTCACAAAACTTAAAATCTCTGAAATGGGAATGCCCCTTGCCACATTTTCCCCCGTGAAGAGAAATTAACTCCCAATCTCTAAGTATGTGCAGCGAAGTAGAAAGGAAGCATTAATGAGACTTGCTCATCCAATTTCCAGCCAGTCCAGTCCCACCCACATTTTCACCACCCCTCCATTTCCTTTCATAAGAGCACAAAATGACTCCTTAAGAGCAAACCCCTCAGGAAAAAAAATACTTAACTTCCATGAAGACCCAACAATGAACATTTAAAATTATATTAATTCACGTTTTTAAGTCACTAAGTTTTGGAGGCCTGTCTGTCCCTGCATTTTTTTTTTTTATATTTTTTATTTTTTTTAGGCCCTGGGCACAAGATGACAGGATTTGGGTTAATCTTTCCTTCTCCCTCTTAATTAACTCGATGGGAAGAAACCCACAGGTTCTCCAAACAGAGAAATATGGAATCCTCAATTTTTCTAATGTCTTATTAAAATCAACAAGTTCATATCCAAGCATACCTCATTTGATTGCACTTCACAGATATTGTGTGGGGTTGTTTTTGGTTTGGGTTTTTTGGGGTTTTTGTTTTGTTTTGTTTTTTGTTTTGGTTGGTTTTTGTTTTGCCTCAAACTGAAGGACTGTGGCAACTGGCAGCAAGCAAGGACACTAGCAGCATTTATCCAATAGCATTTGCGCACTTCGTGCCTCTGGGTCCCATTTCCTAATTCTCACAGCACTGCAAACTTTTTCATCATCATTATTATTATTATATTTGCTGGTCATCTGTGATCAGTGATCTTTGATGTCACTATTGTGATTGTTTTGGGACGCCACAAACTGCACCCATATAAAATGGTGAACTTCATCCATCACTGCTGTGTGTATTCTGACTGCTCTGCCAACCAGCCATTCCCCCAACTCTTTCCCTCTGCTCAGACCTCCCGACTCCCTGAGACATGACAATATTGAAATCAGGCTAATTAATAACCCTACGAGGGCCTCAAAGCGTTCCAGTAAAAGGAAGAGTCACAAGTCTCTCCGTAGAAATTAAAAGCTAGAGGGGCGCCTGGGTGGCACAGCGGTTAAGCGTCTGCCTTCGGCTCAGGGCGTGATCCCGGAGTTGTGGGATCGAGCCCCATATCAGGCTCCTCTGCTGGGAGCCTGCTTCTTCCTCTCCCACTCCCCCTGCTTGTGTTCCCTCTCTCGCTAGCTGTCTCTATCTCTATCGAATAAATAAATAAAATCTTAAAAAAAAAAAAAAAAAGAAATTAAAAGCTAGAAATGATTAAGCCTAGGGAGGAAAAAATATTGAAAGCCAAGATGGGCCAAAAGCTATAAGCCTCTTGCACCAGTTAGCGAAGTTGCGAACGCAGAGGAAAAGTTCTTGAAGGAAACAAAAAGTGCTATTCCAGTGAACACACAAATGATAAGAAAGAGAAACAGCCTTACTGCTGATTTAAAGAAACTTTTAGTGGTCTTGATAAAAGATCAAACCAGCCACCACATTCCCTCAAGCCAAAACCTAATCCAGGGCAAGGCCCTAACTCTTGCCAATTCTATGAAGGCTGAGAGAGGTAAAACAGCCGCAGGAGGAAAGTTCGAAGCTAGCAGAGGTTGGTTCATGAGGTTAGAGGAAAGAAGCCATCTCCACAACATAAAAGTACGAAGGGAAGCAGCAGGTGCTGATGTGGAGGCTGCAGCAAATTCTCCAGCAGATCTAGTCAGATAACTGATGAAGGGGGCCACACTAAACAACAGATTTTCAGTGTAGACAAAACAGCCTTATATTGGAAGAAGATACCATCTAGGACTTTCAGAAGTAGAGAGAAGGCAATGCCTGGCTTCAAAACTTCAAAGGACAGGCTGACTCTCTTGCTAAGGGCTAACGCAGCTGCTGACTTTCAGCTGAAGGCAACGCTCATTGACCATTCTGAAAATCCTAGGGCCCTGAAGAATCATGCTAAATCTACTCCACCTGTGCTCTATAAAAAGCCTGGATGACAGAACATCTGTTTACAACATGGTTTACTGAATGTCTTAAGCCCACCGCTGAGACCTACCGTGCAGAAAGACTCCTTTCTGTTCACTGACAATGCACCTGATCCCCCAAGAGCTCTGATGGAAATGTACAATGAGATTAATATTTTTTCATGTCTGTTAAAACAATACCCATTCTGCAGCCCAAGAGCTAATTTTGACTTTCAAGTCTTTATTATTTAAGGACTACATTCCATAAGGCTATAGCTGTCACAGACAGTGATTCCCCTGATTGAACCGGGCAAAGTAAATTGAAAACTTTCGGGAAAGTATTCACCCCTCTAGACTCCATTAAGAACATTCGCGATTCACGGAAAGAGATCAAAATATCAATATGAGCAGGAATTTTGAAAGAAGTTCATTCCAACCTTCATGGATGATGTCACGGATGCCAGTGGAGGAAGTAACTACAGACGTGGTGGAAACAGCAAGCTAACTGACGTCAGAAGTGCAGCCTGAAGACGGCACTGAATGGCTGCAAGCTCATGACCAAACCTGAACGGAGGAGGGGTTGTCTTATGGATGAACAAAGAAAAGAGATCTCTTAAAATGGAATCTACTCCTGATGAAGATGCTGTGAAGACTGTTGAAATGACAATAAAAAATTTAGAACATTACATAAACTTAGCTGATAAAGCAGTACTGGGTTAGACAGGACTGATTCCAATTTTGAAAGAACTTCTACTACAGATAAAATGCTATCCAACAGCATCGCATGCTACAGAGAAGTCGTTTGTGAAGGAGGAGTCAATCCATGTGGCAAATTTCATTGTTGTCCTATTTTAAGAAATTGCCACAGGCACCCCAGCCTTCAGCAAGCACCACCCTGATCCGTCAGCAACATCAAGGCGAGAGCCTCCCTGAGCAAGAAGATGACAACTCGCTGAAGTTCACATGGTTTAGCAACTTTTTTAGCCATAAAGTACTTTTTAATTAAGGTGTGGACATTTTTTTTTTAGACTTAATGGTACTGCACACTTAACAGACTATAGGATAGTACAAATGTAACTTTTCTACGCACTGGGAAACCAAAAGTCAATGGATTCACTTCCCTGTGATAGTCACTTTACTGTGGTGGTCTGGAGCCAAGCCAAATCCAAGGTAGGCCTGTAGTTGTGATTGGATCATGGTTGAAAACTCTCTAATTCCATACACATACATAGTCACGCACACTTTCACACATGCAAGGCAAGAAACTTTTGTTATTGGAAGGAAGTTGGCAGAACAGGGTGAGTAGTCTGACACTGATGACAACATCAATTATGCCAGATGCGGGTCTGCAATAAGCTAACTATAGTTCCCAACTGGTAATCAATCATGTGACTGTGGCCACTAATGGACTTGGGGCCTGCCAAGTTTCATGTGCCCGACAGTTATGCAATAGCTTCCTTTGCGTGTGTTTCAAACGGACTTTAAATTACCTTATTTTTTTCCAGGCCTTAAAGCATAATTCACGCTATCAAGTCACAAACTAGGATATCGGAGAGACATCCTTCACCATGAGATCAGCCTCCATACCAGGAGGGCAAGATTCTACAGTCGTAAGCAACACACCTCACGAAAAGAAGGAACTAACATGCAAAAGCACAAGGTAAAGGGCTGCTCTAAAACAGAACGGACCTATCTCTAAGTGAGCCAAGTTTTAACTTCGTGCTGAAAGAGTGCAAGGCTCACCTGTCATTCCATGGCCATGGGACAGGCTGCTGTGTGTGCGCACAGGCTGATGGGATGTGTGTGAGCACACAGGCGTGTATGGGATTCTAAGTCACAGAACACACAGGATTTGTAAACCAAGAACTAGACCTGCCTATTGGCCCAGCGCAATCTTGGAATCGCTGCTACCGCTGGCACAGCAAGAGGGCCACCCCCGGGGCAGCCACCAGCGTCACAGGCTACAGCCCAGCGCCAATACACAGTCAACAGTAGAAAGACCTTCTCAGGACAGAGGCACACACTCCACTAAGTGACTGAAAAAAAACCAGGGTCTAACAATTCCTTTGTAGGCAACTATTTCAACACATCTTCTGCATGGTCGTAACCCAATGAAGTCCCCGTCCCCAGTCGTCATCCTGGGATACCGCCCTCGCCTGAGATGCAGCAAGCGCCGCCCTAAATTCACGAGGGAAGGCCTGGTTTCCGGGCAGAGAACAGTTCTTACAGGTCATGTGGTAAGGAAAGCAGGAGGGGGAAACACACAAGAAAGGGAATAGTCTTTCCTGGCTAAAATATGGCCAGTTTCTCAGGGGAGAGGACATGAAGCAGGTCAGTCCCTAAACTGACCTAAGCTGTGCAGTCACGCCCCCTCACAAGGCCGACTCAGCTCTCAAGCTTCAGTGAAGGCAGCCAGCTACAGAACACACCATACAGTGAGCTGCAAGAGAAACGCTCCCCACGTGTCTTTAAATAACGCTCACCTGCTCCTTAAAGCATTAAAAGTGTAAATGGAGAGTTGATTGGCAATGGGGGCAGTTAGAGTGAACATGGGACCTCACTCCTCACAGCTATCTTTCATTCTACAAATAAACTGCAATTCTCTTCTCAAGAAGTCAAAGCAGTTTCTCGTGATAAGCGGTTTCCCATCTCTTTTTTTTTTTAATAATGATTTTTTATTATATTATGTTAGTCACCATACAGTACATCCCCGGTTTCCGATGTAAGGCTCGATGATTCATTAGTTGTGTATAACACCCAGTGCACCATGCAATACGTGCCCTCCTTACTACCCATCACTGGTCTATCCCATTCCCCCACCCCCCTCCCCTCTGAGGCCCTCAGTTTGTTTCTCATAGTCCATAGTCTCTCATGTTTCATTCCCGCTTCTGATTACCCCCCTTTCTTTATCCCTTTCTTCCCCTACCGATCATCCTAGTTCTTATGTTCCATAGATGAGAGAAATCATATGATAGTTGTCTTTCTCTGCTTGACTTATTTCACTTAGCATTATCTCCTCCAGTGCCGTCCATGTTGTAGCAAATGTTGAGAACTCGTTCTTTCTGATTGCTGAGTAATATTCCATTGTATATATGGACCACAACTTTTTTTTTTTTAAAGATTTTATTTATTTATTTGACAGATATAGAGACAGCCAGCGAGAGAGGGAACACAAGCAGGGGGAGTGGGAGAGGAAGAAGCAGGCTCACAGCAGAGGAGCCTGATGTGGGGCTCTTTTTTTTTTTTTTTAATGATTTTTTATTATATTATGTTAGTCACCATACAGTACATCCCCGGTTTCCGATGTAAGGCTCAATGATTCCTTAGTTCTGTATAACACCCAGTGCACCATGCAATACGTGCCCTCCTTACTACCCATCACCGGCCTATCCCATTCCCCCACCCCCCTCCCCTCTGAAGTCCTCAGTTTGTTTCTCATAGTCCATAGTCTCTCATGTTTCATTCCTCCTTCTGATTACCCCCCCTTTCTTTATCCCTTTCTTCCCCTACTGATCATCCTAGTTCTTATGTTCCATAGATGAGAGAAATCATGTGGTAGTTGTCTTTCTCTGCTTGACTTATTTCACTTAGCATTATCTCCTCCAGTGCCATCCATGTTGTAGCAAATGTTGAGAACTCGTTCTTTCTGATAGCTGAGTAATATTCCATCGTATATATGGACCACAACTTCTTAATCCAGTCATCTGTTGCAGGGCATCTCGGCTCCTTCCACGATTTAGCTATTGTGGACATTGCTGCTATGAACATTGGGGTGCATATGGCCCTTCTCTTCACTACGTCTGTATCTTTGGGGTAAACACCCAGTAGTGCAATGGCTGGATCATAGGGTAGCTCAATTTTTAACTTTTTAAGGGACCTCCACACTGCTTTCCAGAGTAGCTGTACCAACTTGCATTCCCACCAACAATGTAGGAGGGATCCCCTTTCTCCACATCCTCTCCAACAATTGTTGTTTCTTGCCTTGTCTATTTTTGCCATTCTAACTGGCGTAAGGTGGTATCTCAGTGTGGTTTTGATTTGAATTTCCTTGATGGCTAATGATTTTGAACATTTTTTCATGTGTCTGTTAGCCATTTGTATGTCTTCATTGGAAAAGTGTCTGTTCATATCTTCTGCCCATTTTTTGATTTGTTTATTTGTTTCTCGTGTATTGAGTTTGAGAAGTTCTTTGTAGATCTTGGATACCAGTCCTTTATCTGTAGTGTCATTTGCAAATATATTCTCCCATTCCGTGGGCTGCCTCTTAGTTTTTCTGACTGTTTCCTTGGCTGTGCAGAAACTTTTAATCTTGATGAAGTCCCATAAATTCATTTTATCTTTTGTTTCTCTTGCCTTTGGGGATGTGTCATGAAAAAGGTTGCTTTGGCCGATGTCGTAGAGGTTGTTGCCTATGTTCTCCTCTAGAATTTTGATGGATTCCTGTCTCACATCGAGGTCTTTCATCCATTTGGAGTTTATTTTTGTGTATGGTGTGAGATAGTGGTCAAGTTTCATTCTTTTGCATGTAGCTGTCCAATTTTCCCAGCACCATTTATTGATGAGACTGTCTTTTTCCCACCGGATGTTTTTTCCTGCTTTATCAAATATTAGTTGCCCAAAGAGCTGAGGGTCCATTTCTGGGCTCTCTATTCTGTTCCATTGGTCTATGTGTCTGTTTTTGTGCCAGTACCATGCTGTCTTTGTGCGATCCATGAGCATGGAATATCTTTCCATCTTTTTATGTCTTCCTCAATGTCTTTTAAGAGTGATTTATAGTTTCTAGAATAAAGGTCCTTTACGTCTCTGGTTAAGTTAATTCCAAGGTAACGTATGGTTTTTGGTGCTATTGTAAATGGGATGGATTCCCATCTCTAAAGACGTTTTACCAAGTGGAGAAGTCAAAGTCCACAGTCACTGAGTGCCCCGCTCAACTTCAAACAGAAGCCAGTGCGGGAGCCAGAAACATGGCGGATTTCACCCCCCATTCCTTACGTTTTGCCTTGGAGTCCCAGTCCACTTTCACATCCACTCCGGACTCTCTGCTTTCTAACTCTGCTACGTTTGAGAATCGCAAACAGGAAGTGAGCAAACAAGACCTGTTGCAAACACCCCCCAGCCATCCTAATTCCCAAAGGTTTGCGGAAACTTCTCCACACAAACCTCTCAAAGCAGAGTTCCAGACCCAGGACTTAACACAGTAGCTGATACAGCACCTGGCTACAGCACTTCAAGTCCTTCACTTCAATGCTAATGATAACAGCTCGATCCCATAAACAAAGAAAAGGTCTGTTTCAGAACTGCAGACATGTTTAATTATGTCCGCTGAGTGGCTAAGGTCCAAAACCCGCCACCATCTGGAGGCTCCGCTGGCCTGCATTTCAGATCCCCACCACTGCTGATGCAAACAACCACTCTGGCCCTTTTCATCGACATAAAGAAAAGATTAAAATAATTAGGTTTAAGTGCCTCATAAAGACTTGGATGAAAGCACATTATAGGAGGCATCAATACCATAGTTTATGTGGTCTCATCTGAAATGAAACCTGGCTTCATTACCAATGAGTTTTCTTGCTGTATTTCATAGATGGGAGCTCTGTGAACACAATACGGTCGTAGGAGAAAGATGAAAAGCTCGGCGCTTACTTCTTAAGAGCTGCCTTTGGCCCACAAAGTCCATTTTACTATCTTATCATCATTCCTTGATGTTAAGCTTGACCAAGGAGCTGGACTCTTCACAAGCAAGAACTCCTCTCCAAGGCTGAAAAGCATAAGGGAACGTCAAAGCAATTTCTGCTCAGCTACGGGGGGGGGGGGGGGGATTAACACAAGGATGCCTCCAGATGTCGTAGGCTGACCATGTCTTATGTTAGTGATCAAACAGGATTTGGTTGTTAGGTATTACGGTTTTAAACATTCAATTATCTGATTTGTGAAAATATTTTCACTCATTAAAATCATTACTGTTTAATGATACAATCACTGACTACCCTAGTGAGGTCAAGATAGTGAATCATAAAATGTCAAGAAGTTGTCATTTCCCCAGGGAAAAAACGCAAACTAAATTCTCCCAGGTTTCTTGGACTCTAAAACTTCAATGTCCAATACTGAAGCCACTACAGCAACATGTGGCCATTAAAATTAAATAGAATTTAAAATGTCACCCCTCAGTCACATTAGCCATATTTCAAGTTCAATGTGATTAGTGTTCATCCTACTGGATAACGCAGATAGGATATCGCCATCATTTCAGAAAATTCCGCTGGCGAGCAGTGCTCTAAAATGACATGTTCTGGGGCGCCTGGGTGGCACAGCGGGTAAGCGTCTGCCTTCGGCTCAGGGCGTGATCCCGGCGTTGTGGGATCGAGCCCCACATCAGGCTCCTCCGCTAGGAGCCTGCTTCTTCCTCTCCCACTCCCCCTGCTTGTGTTCCCTCTCTCGCTGGCTGTCTCTATCTCTGTCAAATAAATAAAATCTTTAAAAAAAAATAAAACAAATAAAATAAAATGACATGTTCTCATCGACAAAAATGCAAGGCCTATGAACTATTAGTATTTCACCTTATAAACCAAGTGAGGCACTCTAGCAGAACTGTTAAGAGCCTACACTCTGGAGTAACCGCTGAATTCTAACTGACAACTTACCAACTGGGGTTCACTCTAGTACTTGCTAGCGTCCCTGGGCCGAAGTTCCCAATCTATAAAGCAAGGATCATTACAACATCTATCCTTAGAGGGCTATGGGAGCAATTAAATGAGTTAGTTAAGTGCTCAGAACAGCAAATACTAAGCTAATATTTGCTGTTATTATTAAGCCTGACAGTATGCTTCAGAGCCTTAAAAATGCTCCTAGTTTTTTCTAGTTAATGAGTATTTTATTCTTTTTACTATGTGTGACTGCCTGTAACAGTCTCCGTGCTATCTCGGGACACTTAAGTGAAAAGGTAAGATTCATTAGCCAAAATGTGCCTTTTAAGTCTGACTACCATTCATGAAGTAAGCTCCTCCCCTACAAAGAATAAAGATTAATTTTTGATCCTTTATTACATACAATAAAATTAAAATTTCAATGAACCAATTAATTGGTTATATGTAAACTAGGTTAGTTTTCCCAACTTCGGTTAAATTCATAGCATATAAACATTTTTAAAATACATACATACACATATAAATAAGGCCCATAAATCCATTTACTTATTCTATAAAACCTGAGAATTCTCCTTAATAAGCACCTGCAATTAGCAAATACAGTCCCTAAATGGAAACCTGCTACTAAAGTTATACCCAACTTACTGAAAATTCCCTACCATTAGAGCCTAAATGATGAAGCCTAAAGCTTAAGGTGCACTATTTAGCCTGTTTGAAAGCGCTGAGAAATACAAAGATTGAAAACAACACGGAGCAGAAGAGCATGAATAGTGCCGCACAACAGTTCAAAAGTTTATGAAACACCTTAATTTTCAGTAAGAACAAATGTTAAGTCTGAAAAAGAAACTAATTTTTAGCACTAGCAAGACACACATTTGTTTGTTAGCGTGAACTTTTTCCCTGTTTCAGAAAAAGGTTGTCAGCCAAAAATCTGAAAAGTGCTGATTAGTTAGAAATTGCATAATCTCAACCACAAATTTGTACAGCAAAAAATTCCAATGTTTCATTTGTAAAACTCTTCTAAATAAGAAAATAAACTTTGGAAAGACCTTATCTGAAAAAAACACTGAAATATGTAGAGATTAAATGATAAGAGGTCTGGGATTTGCTTCAAAATGTTACTGCAGGAAGTGAGGAAGGGTCAGGGGTAAAGCGAAACCAGACTGACCGTGAGGTGCTGCTGGTCGAGACAAAGACAAGAACACGGGGACCCACTACTAGTCTCTACTTTTGAATATAATTTTTCATAACTGTAACCTAAAAAAACCCAACTCACCTAATTATAAGGCTCTCTTGCTTAAAGTAAAAGGTACAGGTTAAAAGTCAGAACACATGTTCATTTGGTCCATGGTCAACAGCCAAGAGCTACAATTCTCCTATTTCCCCCGTTATCCACTACGGGCAGCAGAATTTATGATTATCCCAAACAACCGTATGCCCAAAGGAGTGTTAATTCTTTCATGTGACTTGGTTTGGGATTTTGTTTGTCTCTTTCTTCACCAATTCCAGAGAAAGAAAACCACAAGGTAGATTAGCTAACATACTCCAGAAATAGCCAAGGGCCTTATTTTAATATCATAATTCTTGACTCAAGATGTGTTTTTTTTAAGGCTATCAAGAGGCTGCATTTGTTGATGGATCCCAGTTTAATATTTAAACATCTAAAATGACACAATTATGGTAACCTAAGTGATTTCAAACTCTATTTGTCATTTATAAAAATGTCAAAATATTCTACTAACAGTCTGGGAAAATGTTAGCACAGTAAAAATATTTTCCATGTTCTTATCATTAAAAGTGCAGAATCCATGCACCTACGGATTTTCAGGGAGAGGTTCTTCACTTTTGAGATCATACAATGCACTGGGAAGTGAGGGGGGTCTGGAATCAGGAAATTGCAATTGGAATTATTGCCTGATTCGTCCCTTTATTTGCTGAGGCGTCCTCACGCCTTCTCAGGTTAGGTTTTCCTATCTGTGAACTGGAACAATCCTCACTTTGCTTACTTCACAGGGTCCTGTGAAAATGACACAATAGATAGTAAGTAGAAAACTGTTTTACAAATAAAGTGCTGTTTGAATAAAAGGCATCAGCTTGTAAACGGCTTTAGCAGCCCCTCTAAAAGTGGTTTCAAGCTATCCCCCTACTTAGAATGGGAAGGGAAAAAAAGGCCAATTCAATGAAGAGGACTGAATTGAGTTGTTAGCTAGTTTCCATGACTTCCTTCCCAGGGTGAGGAAACATGAGACTCAGGGCCAAAGCATCTACGTACTACCAGCAGGTGAGGCATCAAGGTACCCTGAGCGGTGAACAAGGGGGTCTGAAGGGCTCAGGAATTGAGGCCGGTCACTTAGGTTAAAGGCTCTTGACGATAACTTCTAAGATTCACTAATTCTTCAAGGAGCTGCCTAATAGTGCTAACTCTATTTGCTCACTCGGGCTGCAGAAAAGCCAGCAAACATTTACAAAACATTTTGCTCAGTAAAGGAGAATGAATAAATAAATACCAAAGAAATTCTGATTCGATCTCATTAAGATATGCAAAACTAGCCTAACAAGGCCATCTCCCGAAGCTTAATTGCGGTTACTTTCTGGAATGGCCCATCAACAGGCAGTTACCAGGTCAAGAAGTGCACGATGATGTCTCTCAGCAAAAACACAAGCCGCTCACCCAAGTAAATATACAAGGAACACCACAATATGTAACACGGACAAGAATTCAAGAGGAATATGGAGTTTCGGGAGAGGATGTTATTACGCCCTCTCCTATCCAATCCAACTTACCTAAAGACCACAACTGCCTGGGTTCAAATCCGGACTCCACAACTTGCCAGCCCTCTCAGTGCCAGTTAGTTCATTTACAGAACCAAGAGGATAAGCTCCCTATCTTTGAAACTGTGACGATGAGGTGAAGAAATGCGCATAAAGCACTTAGAACAGTGTCCCGCAGAGCAAGGACTCCGTCTGTGTTGATTATTCTTATTCTTTTTTTTTTTTTTAAGATTTTATTTATTTATTTGACAGAGAGACAGCCAGAGAGAGAGGGAACACAAGCAGGGGGAGTGGGAGAGGAAGAAGCAGGCTCATAGCGGAGGAGCCTGACGTGGGGCTCGATCCCAGATCGCCGGGATCACGCCCTGAGCTGAAGGCAGACGCTTAACGACTGAGCCACCCAGGCGCCCCGATTATTGTTTATGCTTGCTATAAATAATGACTCCTCAGAAAACACTGTGGCCCAAATACCTGCTCAGTGGTTTGGAAGGACAGAACCACACTCTCATTCAAGTAGAATGCTTGAGACAACAGAGGGCATGAGTGCTGAGGGTACCGGAGCCATGCTCAGGATAGCCAGCCACGAATTTCTTACCTTCTTTCATGCTCTTCCGCGCTCAGTTGGCAGGGCATCAGCTCTGACGCCGGAGATCTACCTAAAATCCCTCCTCCTTGAGGTGCCCGTAGTCTGAGTTCGGTGGGAAAGAACGGGTAGGTGATGACAGCAGCGTAAAAGGCAGAAGAGAAGCCCCTGGAAAAAGCTGTAGGGGGCTGTAACGTGGGTTCCACTCGGATGGGCCTGAGTGTTAAGAAATGTGGATTAAAATCTAGGTGGTCACCCTATGACTGAGGGGCAAAGGAGGCGTCGAGGAAGCACTCCAAGCAAGGGCCCAGAAGCAGATTCCTAAGCGGGAGGCAGAGCGGGCTCGGGGAGCACTGGAGCATGAGGTCGCAGAGTGGGGGGAGGAGCCGCCCTGAACGCTGCCTGCGCTCAGGAGCCTTTGGGTAATACCACAACACACAACCTGAAACACTGACAATACCACATTCTCCGGGGGGGGGGGGGGGGG